>NC_134039.1:60011804-60328399 GCF_965140245.1 Athene noctua | reverse complement strand
TTCTGGAATATGACTTGTAATCTGTGAGAACTGTTAACTTGAACAGGGTAGAAAAGGCAAAACTCCAAGCCATTTCAGAGTAGAAAACCAGAAACTTCATTTCTGTGGGCTTCACTGTCTACAGCTAAGCTTTCAGGTGTCTAAACTCTGACTGAAGCTTACCCCGGTCTTAAGGCATTTGCAACATGTCACTCCACGTTGATTCTCTGATGTATAATCGAATACACTAATGCTTAAATTTTTGTCCTAGCCAGCTCACCTGGCTAGTCATCAGACTAAGGCTAGCACACAAAAAAGGTTCTGTTAACAATGTCAGTTGCTTAAAAATTAGACTAACTCCCGGTCCTAAAAGTGCAACTCATTCCAGGGTGGTCTCATTGTGAGTGGGATTCATGTGATATAAAGAGACACTCTCATAGCTCCTGGACTTAGAAAATTATCTGAAATACACTGGACCCACCTGAATTAAAGTTCTGCTTAATTACAGCAAAAGTAGGATTCTGTCATTTAATGTATTTCTCTATGTGTTGCATTCCTTTTGGCAAATAATCACTGTTTTGTTTGGAAGCATCTCCACAGTTACTCTTTCTCAGTTCAGAAAGGATAGAAGCTAAGAAGCCAAATCTGCCAGATCCTGTTCTTCTGGAGCTTGAAAACAATTAACAGCAGGATCCACATATTTTTATCCGTATGTGGAATTCAGGGAATTTGACATGTCATTTAATGCTTGAACTTCAGAGTGTCAGAAAAAAGACCCAGATCCAGTTTACACTAACTGTGGGATGGTACAGGTATAAAATTTGCTGACATTATATTTTTAATTTGGCAAATGTGAGTTTAGTCATAGTGCTCCACAATACTCACAGATAATATGACTTCTCTTCAACGCAGGATTAACAGTGAGCCAATTATGTGAAAAATATCTTCCCAAATATGCAAACTCTAAGGAAATATGCTAGAACATGCAGCCTTTATGTTTTCTCTTAATCAGCAGATTAAACCCTTTGGAGTATGACTTGAGTTATTTGAGAGATATAATTATGAAGATGCTGTTATTTGGACTGTGCTGTAAAAATGCATGTAGTTCTGGAATAAAGAGAATTTTAAAGGCAGATGTGGCATGAAACCAGAAGAGTGCAAGTTGTTCCAGATGTACATTTACTACTAAACAATCACATCACATGAAAGTAGTAACAGTGATAAATCATGTTTGTTACATCAAAGATCAGTAACTTCATAAAGCATGAAGACAAAGTCATTACTCATAACCCTCTTCAAAAACATTCCTTTATCTGCATCATTCCAAAGCACTTTTTGCAGAAACTTTGCCATATTTTTAGAAGCAGATTTTTAAATGAAATTAAAGATGAAATTATCTAGTAGCTCTAAAACAAGCTAGGAGATTCCAAAGAGATGGAAATGCATAATTAAAAGACAATACAATGCCCCTAAACATGGAATGATGCAAGAGGGCAGACAAAAAGGAGAACAAGTTACTAGGGCTCCTACTAAGACCATGTGACCATAAAGACTATAAGACTATATTGTATCTTAATAGAATCACGATGATGGAAACGCATAATTTATATGAAAAACGTTATTATTATTATAAGGGTTAGGTAGTAGTCACCAAATTTCTAGTTTCTGAGGGGTTTGCACAGGATCATAGTCATGACAAAAACTGAGTCACGTGCAGGTAAAGGGAAGGATAAACACCATCAGAGGAATCACAGGAGTCTCCATTTTCTTTAAGAGCCCATTGAAACAAGGGATGTTCCAACCCACCCCTCCCACTTAACTGTAACATGTAAATCTGTGACAAAACAAACCACATTTGAATATACAGACATATGGAAATGTTAAAATCAGCATTTATGACTTGCTATTATTGCAGTGCTTATGTGTCAGAGCAAGAATTAACTGAAGATACTACTCTGTGGTAAAGATTGGCAAATGTCACAATTCACAAGAGTAGCACTTTAAAATTTATGAGATAACTCTTGGTTTCGTTTAACTAAGAATTACTTTTCCTTCAAATTTTAATAAATGGTACTTTAAGCAACTGCTACAGATGTTAATAAAGCTAGAATTCCACTCAAGGCAGAGCAGCCTGCTTAATCTGACCTGCATAACACAAGCCAAAGAAACTCAGTCATTAATCCTTGCCTCAAGCACAGAAGTATTTGGGACAGACACAGTAGTTGCCTATGCAAGTAGCTGCATAAGTTGTGTTGTTAAGTTGCTAGGGATCATAACATCTTTATTAGTAACTAGTACTCTCTTTGTTTCACACAGCTTGATAATTCAAAGTACAGAACACTGTCCCAGCTATGTATTCCCATTAACTAAGAGAAATCAGCAATGCACACAACAATACAGAATCCAAGAGAATATTGAACAGAAAACCTTATTCAAAGCCCAGCAAAAAAGGTTGCCAAGAAAGGAGGCTAGATTTGCAGAACCATCATAGCAGCAAAAATCACTTACACCTCTGGTCATAAAAAGATAAAACCCCAACATTCTCGTAGCATTAAAACTGATTAAGTATGGTTGAGTAGGTTTTTGAAGCCTTCAAGTGACATAGCTTTCAAGTGACATAGCCTCTTAAACCATTTTATATGCTTAGGACAGCCTGTGTGTTTAAAGAACTTATCATGCAGCCCATCAATATGCATACAACACATTAAATACTTCCAACTGAAACATCCTCAACAAGGTTCTCAGAGCTAGGTACACAGAGGTAGACTTCTAGGCCCTTTACTGTGATCTGAAGAGTGATTTCTCAGCAGATATGACTGATCCCAGAAACAAAATGTACTTTTCTGACTCTTCAATTTAGTTTCTATCCTTATCCAGAGCTGAGGGAAGACCTGGAGAGTCTCTTCTCTCCCTAAACCTCACTCATTTCTAAAGAAAGCTGCAAAACAAGGGTCAAGCTGCAATTCCACTGTCTCAGAAACACATACTTGTTAAAACTACAAAGCAGTCTTCAGGGGAGCGCAGGGCCATGGGTAGGAGATAAAGACACTCTAGAATGAGCTTCTTTCATCATGTCTCTGAAAGAGGAGGCAATTAATAGCTTCTGTTCACTTTGTCCACTAGCATGCCTTCTGCCTCTGCCTGCCATGCTTTTCTTTCCTAAACATACATCACCCTTCATTGAAAGCTTGTTCCACAGTCCAGCTGTTCTCCAGAAAAATCCCATGAAGCTCAAATTAATTTGACAATTCCCCTTCTTTCTTGCACAGTACATCTTCACCTGGTTACTTCAGCGACCCAGTGAAGGGAAATCCCATGTCAGTCTGTTCCTGAATTCAGTAGTGCAGTCACTGATGCAATCGCCCACAAAGTAGAGGGAAGTGCCTTTGTATACCCTCCACATCCTCTCTGTTTTTAATCAATGAAAAACAAGAAACAATGACCCAGCAGACTTTTGTTTTCTTCCATTGTAACGGTGAGGGAATCTGCAAAGAGCAGAGAGCAGCTGGGTACAAAAGGCTACCCTTGCTCATCAGGATGTAGCTACTTGGCTTGAAACATTGTCCACAATAAAGATTGAACATGGAGGGATACTGACGATTCCCCGCAGCCACCATTAAGGCCTTTCACCTCTGCACATAACAAATTTTCCAACGTAATTTAGAACAAACTAGTTTAAATTCTCCTAACATAATCAGCACAACAAATAAAACAACCAGCACTGTAGACTTTCTCCTCAGGGACAGTAAAAGAGATTTAGTTCCCTCACAGACCATATCATGCTCTGTATAAACAGGAATAAAACTGGAATAACTGTTGACTAGACTGGAGTTATTCCAACAATACACTAATCAAAATGAGATCACAGGTTAACTCAATATATACAAATAGTGACAGCTGCTGGTTTCTATAGCAAAATATATAGTAAATAATTATCATCAGAAATACAAGCAAAAGCAACACCTATGTATGATTCAATTACATGTTTCCATTAAAATTACAGGTTCATAATTCTCATTCAACTCAACTAAATTAATGGCGTCCAAGCAGCAAAGTCAGCAACAAAATACTATCTCAGAATCAATCACAGAAGCAAGAGAAATTCCTACCCATTTTTTAAAATTACCCCCCCCCCCGTTTATTTAAAGTTTCAAAGCCACTGGTTTTAAATATCTTCAATATAATATTAAAGAATATGATTTTCCTATCAGCAGTGTCTGTAACCATAAAATCAAAATCTTAAGTCACAAACTAATTTTCTTTCCATTAAGGTGTTTTAAGCAGGATCTCAGTCTTTTCTTACATAAAATTCAAGTAAGACAATCTAATCCATCAGTAACATCCTCAAGATGGCCTCATATATTCAATGAATTAAACACTCTCAAATATTTTGTTTTTTCGAAGTGGCAAAGACTCACTACATCCCAATCATATTTCCCAGATGGTGTCATGAACCTCTTAACACTTCATTTCCATCATGTTCCATGTCTTGAGAAATCTGTTTTCAATCTTTCAAACACAAACAGAGCCACCGCCCTCTGTTCCCTGATGCTAGATTCAGCAGTCCCCAGCCAACATATTCTTCATATTCTTTTTAGGGTGAATAAATTCATCTCCTCCCTCATCAATCACATAGAAACCTTCAATGACACATTCATGTTCTTCAAACTTCTTAAGTATATTATTTACGTCTTCTATGAAGAATTGGAGGATACACATTCATCAGAAATAAGTAGCTTAAAGTCAGTCTAAGAAAAGCATCTGCAAAGCTGACTTGACCCTACTTTTGGTTCCAGTGTACTGGAGTTGTGACCTAGAGACACTTCTGCTTTTATATTTCAGCTAGGGACCAGCTAATTCTCATCGCTGTTTGCTCAACACAAAGAGCTCTAGAGGCATCTAAATTCAGTTCTGAGGATTTGGCTGTGTCTGTATGTGGAAAAATACACAACGCGTTGATCTAAGGTGAAGCTCTAGAAGCTGAAGTTCTATCTTTATACCTCCTTTGTCTTGCACCCAGTCATTTCATTTTAGCAAAGCATCACTATTGAGGAGAGTGTCTTCTGTCCTTCAATTATCTAACAATGACTTTTGGTCCCCCTATTGTTTTTTGAGATCCACAGTGTACTTAATTTCAACAACACACAATTTTCTTTCTAGTGACAGAATAAGCCATTCATTATAATCAAAGCTTTCTGGGTCTCACTTTGCATAAGAAACCTAGGACTAGATGGATCATCCAAGTCCCTGAATCCAGTGCTCTGAATGCACAATTAACCACACATATTGTCATCAGCAGAAGAAGGCTTCACGGAGTATCTGTTCCACATAGCTCTAACTACAAATCACAAAACACATTTAGCAGCCAATACTAAGCTCCAGAAGTTGCCATAATTACGACGTGTGACATTTGAATGTGAAATTCAAAATTTTATCTTTCTTGTATATTAATGCCAGAACTTAGAATTCCAATGTTTGTCCCCAAACATTTCAGTATTTTTCCCAGAGTGCCCATGTAACAAAATTCATGAAGAATCAGTAGAGCTGGCTGGACTGAAAACAACGGGTTTTTTTAAATCAACATTCTCCCAGCTGACCATAAGTCTGCAAAACTAGGTCTTTCTTCCTCGTTCCCCTTTCTCACACTCCTAGCTGTACAATAGCTGGGTTTTTGACAAATTCTTTTTCAACACCTCTGTTTGGGAGCCTAGCAATTCTGGGGAGTGAGAGTTGTGTGCCTGAAAAAAATCAGCTAGAGATAAGAAACAAAGTTACTCACTACTTGCCATCTGGTAGATTATTTAGGATGAAGACCTGCATTATTATGATGAACTCTGCTCAATGTTTTCAGAAAATATTCACGAGTGCCACAGTTCCAGAAGATGCTGAGTGCTGGATTCCAAGCTGGCAGACATACTTGCCCTACTGATGCTGATGCAAGTGCCTAAGTTCCAGAGCAAGTTATTTGAAACATATTCAGAGCTTTATGTGGACAGCTGTCTGTCCTGCCATTCCCAAAATAGCTACTGTTTGGTATTTCAAATTCTAATCTGTAGCTTTGTAGCTTACTGCCTTATGGCCACCATTGGTAGCTCCCCTGCCTACAAAACAGGGATATAGTCATCCCCCATCTCAGAGGGAAATCAGTTCATTATAGACTAATTATTTGGGTTTGACTTCTCAGTAACAGGTTGTGTGTGAATAAATAACATTGTCCTCAGGTCTGAATAGAGTGGTGTAAACAATGCACAAAGCCAAACTGCAGCTTTGCAACGAAGAAACAGAATACTTGAGACCTGTTTATTAAGTTAGTGGCATTCACTACATGCTTCAGAAAAAATCTTAATAACTTCATGATCAAAAGACTGTGCTCCATTGCATAGGTACCAGGATGGGAAACTCAGTCTGTATGGGAAACTGTCCATCTGGTATTTTATGATTTCATAGTGTTGCTTTCACAACCTTATAAATAAATGATCTCTTAACTTAATCTTTATGTACACTGCACATACAAAATGACTATCAGCAGTGCTGCAGGCATCAGGAATGGATGCTAACTTGTAAGCAAACATTTATCATTTCTATGCTACTATTATCTAAGTATCACATGCGAAACAAATCCAAACTCACATCTCTCATCATTTTTACTGCTTCCCTGGTCCTTCCCAGCTTTCTTGCACACATTGCCAGTCTCCTCTTAATATAAACTAATACATTGGTGTCCCTTCCTGTATAAGAAGAAAAAGAAACAGCATTAAGATAATAAAGATAAAACAAAGGTTCATTCAATATTCCAACACAAAAGGAAACAGTCTTCTTGCCATTTTCTGTTCACAACCATCAATGTTTTCACAATACTTTTAATAAAACATTACCAAATTCTGCTGATTTAGATGTGGCATAACATCACTGAAATCAGTGGAATTACTCCAGATACACAGAGGTAAAATAAGGACCCGTTGGTTGGCCTTACACCTATGAAATGTAAGCAGATCTTAAGGTACAGAGAACGCTATAGGGCCATCAAGTAATCAAGTGAGGCAAGGAGAACCCCTATGAAATTAACATTGGAACAAAACTCTGTGCTCACACACAGAGCATTACATTACTTACCAATTCACATACATGGTTAAGACAAGGGCATCCATGAAGATGCACGTTATATGTCCTGCCTTTTTTGTAAGTTATGATGTACATGCTTGTTAATAGGAGATGTAGCAAAACAAATCCTCATCCTCTAGCAGTCTTTTTCTTAATGATTAGAAGAACCCTGAACTTTCCATTTACAGAGCCTTTACTTGTTACCCAGTCATCATCTTCAAATTCCTCACTCTCCTAATTATGGATGGCAAATTAGTACGTTTCAGATACGACAACCCTATGTACTGGAAGATGCCCTAACAGCAAAGATGACAGAAACTGAACAGCTGCAACAATTATTCTCTTGGAGAATTCTTACATGTTTAATTTCTCATTCTCTTCCCCGTAATTCCAATGTGAACTCTTAACATGCTTCTGGACCAACAGGAAATGAGCGGACAGCTAATAATCTATAAAATTATCCTATCATGAAAACATAAGACACCTGCTACAAATTATCTTTGTGTATAGTATGCAGCCTGTAAAGACTGTAGTCTGTTCCTAACATTTTCAAGTCTTTCATAATAAGAACAAGATGTGCACTGAAAACATTCCAAGTACCTACAAATTGTTTTAAACCTGTGATTACAATTTTCAGAGAGATTAAGCAGCAGGTTGAAAGGTCTAACTTTAGCAGAAAAAAAATAAGGGAGGGAAGGAATTTCTTTAGCTGTATATTATGTAATTCCTTATCTCTGCAATGATTCCTATATATTTAATAAACAATTGATTAGTTACATCTGTTTCAACATGTTTATGTAGTGTAGCTAAGAGATATATATTTCTGGCAAAGCTCCTTTTCAGTCTTTTCAGAAGGAATAGTCAAAAGAAATCTACTTACTATGAAATCAAGATAACATTTAAGGCCACAATTTTCTGAGGTGACATGATTTGGGGTGACTAACATGAGCCACCTCAAAAAGATTGCCTGTGCTTTCTATAAACTAATACCTTTAGAAGAAGGAGGTTAAGTTGGGTACTCAAAGTCATTATTTACTCTTAAAATGCTTCACTGTAAGGGTGGTGAGGCACTGGAACAGGTTGCCCAGAGCAGCTGTGGCTGCCCCCTCCCTGGCAGCGTTCAAGGCCAGGTTGGACGGGGCTTTGAGCAACCTGGTCTAGTAGAAGGTGTCCCTGCCCATGGCAGGGGCGTTGGAACTAGATGATCTTTAAGGTCCCTTCCAACACAAACCATTCTATTATATGATTCTATGAAAATTCATAGTCTAACATAAAATACTGTATGAAGGAGAGCACATGAATAAACAGAAACATAGAGCAATATGCTGAAGACATTACACAGTGTTCTTCACCTGTAAAAGATTAAATGCCCACTTTTCATCCTGAAGTTAACTTCAAGGACTAAAAATGGAATGACAGACATCTCAGAACCATGGAACTGCAACAAATTTGTCTGTGGTCCTTCCTCTCCACCTTTGTAAATCATGCATAAGTCCAGCACATAATCAAGAGAATCCTACTCGAAGCACCTGTGTCCAAGGCATCATCTGAGGCTGGAACTTCTCTAACTTTTGTAGGTGTACACTGACATTATCAAGGGCAGATGGGGTGGTATAGAGAAGTGCAACAATCTAGTCCCTCTGGAAGCCACAGTCAGAGCTGGCAGTCACTTTTCAGCCTCTCCTGCTCTGCTTTGTGATTCAATTGGTTTCTTCCTCTGACGTAATACTGAAGGTTCAGGGTGTCAAATTTGATGATGACAGGAGCTATCTAGCACAGACAGGTTACAAAAATACCATACTTATATTTGCCTGCACAAATTTAACCAGGTTATCTCGGACATAAGCATCATGACAGTGTTTAATTACTCTTATTGTGCATCTTTCATACAATTGCTGTCATTTTCTATGCTCAGGATGGACTGAGTGTACAAATTAAGGTTTCACAGACAACCATAAGCCTGCTAGAGCCTGAAAGTTGCTTCAGGGTCTCAGCTGCTCTGTATTTTTACTTTCACCAAAAATAAGCAAATAATACTAAATATCATTTTATAAGCAACAAATGTTTAAAATAAGCTTTTATAAAACCTCAGGATTTCAAGTTTAGGCTTGCATACACTTTTGAAACCAGAGATCACAAACAGTTTCACTATCTGCCATTTTTATCAGCAATCTTCAAATTATGCGAGATAGCCAGAGGCTGTGAATTTAGGTCCTGAGAAACTTGAAGATGCCCAAAGTATGTTAATGCTTGTACTTATGTAATTAATTGGTATTATTTTTGCCTGAGGTAGTCTAGAAATAACCTAGACTGTTTGCTTTATTTATCTTTTTGTTTTTGCACTGGCAGTGAACCCTCATGTATTTCTTAGGTTTAAGGAGCATCTAATAAACATCATCACAGCGGTTAAATTTACTTATTCAAAATTTTTAAGAAATCTAGACTTTCAGTTAGAGCACTGTATTATTGCACTTGTTAATTTTTATGTTTCTGTGACCTTTCCTGACGTATGCAACTAACTTTTCAAATGTCACACTGGTTAATGGATCTCACTAACTTTTACATAGAACAATGTGTTGTACATATTTACCCTCACAGCTGATGGAAAAAAACTGGCAAAGCATCGCACCACTCCTGTTTCTATTGTTCTTTTCAGCCTTTTCACAACATGAGCCCATGTTTTCAAAATGGCTAAAAGCACTTCAGTGCAACTTCCTAAAACAGTGTCCAGCATTTTCTGAATATCAGATCACTTTCGGCTCTCCTATCTTTTATTTTCTGTCAAGTGCATGCTACAGTATTTTCTGCCATGACAAAGAAAAGGTCCATCTGTAATCTGAGCATTGCTAGCTCAGTAACAGAATCAAGCAAAAACACTGAAACAGAATAGTCTGGCTCTAGAGCCATATTCCAGCCAATGTTAAATACTGAGTAAGTACATAGTTCTAGAGGGAAAAAAAAAAACCACCACAAAAATCAAAGAACTCTCCAGAACTTCTCTCCCTTTAGAAACAGCTATTCCCTCCAGAGAAACTTACTGTGTTGGGCTTCATACTGGGCACCATGGTGCTGTAGCTGCTGACTGCGCCTGTAACAGCCCTCTCCAGCTTTCAGAGCTTGCTTGAACAGCTTCTCTGCTTCTACAATTGTTGTTGCTTCCTCTTCAGCCAAGAGAATATAGGCAGTAGCACACCTGCAAAAATATCAGAGGAAAAACCATGAGAAAGTTGCATGAAGTAAAAGCTATACAAAGACATGCAGACTGGCAAGGATGTACCAGATACAGAGGCAATGGAGTTTTGTCCATGTACCTCTCTGTTGAACTAGTCTGATGAATAAATATTGTGGCAACCTACAGCTTCTCTCATTTGTAGATACTGTATCACTCAGTCACTTGAGTAAACCTATTGACAACTACCCCAGAAAGTAAAGCACTGTCTCACCACTGCACTGTTTGTTTTAACACAAAATGTCTCCATTACTATAATGGTATCGAAAGAATCAATAGACCTGTAACACTTGCCATATGCAAAGAACAGATTATAAATATAATTGTATAGGTTAAAAAACAAACACACACACACCCCACCCCCCCACCCCCCCCCATCCCTCCAAAACCCAAACGAAACCCAGGAAAGCAGCTTTAGGAATACACAAAAAGGTGAAATGCATGGTGACAGTCACCTCATCCAGCTTTTAGCTGTCTGGTTTAGATCTCTTAACTATCTGTGCAGCTCCACTTCCATCAAGAAGCATCTTCACAAAGCCATACATTTCACACCTTTAAACATCTCTCTAAGAATAGGGTGAATTACTGTATGGAGGTGCCTCTCTCATTGACTATAGAGGGAGCCCAAACAACTATTTTAAACTCAGTGGCCACACTTTCAGCAGCTGAAGTTAGGTGGATAGCCTGTTGACTTCCTTACAATACAAAGCACACTGCTGGTAAGATTTTTCTTTATACAGAAATAGAATCAGGCTGCAGCTGCCTCTAGTTGCAATTTCACAAAGGGTCATCAGCTGAGGAACAAGAAACGGGTCTGGGTGAAAACAAGATTCCAGGAACCAGTACTCGCTGTGGGCCACCCAGATGACAAGCAGCTTGGCAGAAAGGGACTTGGAGATCCTGGTGGACACCAAGCTCAACATGAGCCAGCAATGTGCCCTTGCCGCAGGGAAGTCGAATGGTATCCTCAGCTGCACTCGGAGGATTGCTGCCAGCAGGGTGAGGGAGGTGATCCTTCACCGCTGCTCAGTACTGGTGAGGCCACATCTGGAGTGCTGTGTCCAGTTCTGGGCTCCCTGGCACAAGAGGGATATGGACAGACTGGAGAGAGTCCAGTGAAGGACCATAAGGATGATTAAGGGACTGGAGCATCTCACATATGAGGAAAGGCCGAGAGGGCTGAGACTGTTCAGCCTGGAGAAAAGATTGCTCAGAGGGGATCTCATCAATGTTTGTAAATACCTGAAGTGAGGGTGCAAAGAGGATGGAACCAGGTTCTTTGTATGTGTGCCCAGTGACAGGACCAGAGGCGGTAGGCACAAACCAAAATACAGGAGGCTCTGTCTAAACATCAGGAAGCACTTTTTTACTGTGAGGGTGATTGAGTATTGGCACAGGTTGTCCAGAGATGTTGTTGAGTCTCCCTCCTTGGAGATATTCAAAAGCTCCCTGGACATGGTCCTGTGCAATGTGCTGTAGGTGGTCCTGCCTGAGCTGGGAGGTAGAACCAAATGACCTCCAGAGGTCCCTGCCAATCTCAGACATTCTGTGATTCTGTGACACATGAGTAGAACAACATAGGCTTATAGCTCACTTCTGCAAAAGCCTTTTATGCTGCATGCTCTCTCAGTTAAACTTCTGTCCAGGAACAAACAATTCTCTTTCTCCATCTGATGAAACATGTGAAGGACAATCCGTGAGGCATCAGTTTATGGAATTTTAGAATGCAGTATAATCTCTGACAGCAACCTAAGGGACTCTCTCCACTTTATACACTTTGGCAACATTTATACAGTTTGCCATGCCAGTAAAGTATCAGAGCATTGAGTTTATTGTGAGATCTCTGAATACTACACTTCTCATTGAGAAAATAAATAATGGACTCAAAGACCAAAAGTCCCACAAAATTACATCATATTCTCTCACACTATGAAATGAGTATTTCAGAAGGTGTTTATGAGTCCCTTCTTTCTTGCCTCTGTTCAGGATGACTGAGAAATCCAAAAGGGAACTCTCCACCTCATAAATGCATATTTCATATGCTTATCAGGAGGCAACTTAATTAACACTTTGCTACGCTGATCCAAAGACCACTGACATCAATGAGAAGACCCCTATTGTCATCACTGCCCTAAGGATCTTTTGGGTGGCTAGCACAATGTGCAGCTGTGCTTTTTTCCTCCCATTGTAGGCCTTCCTGTGACAGGCCTGTAATCATGGTTAAAAATTACTGTAGCAAACCCCCTGCCTTAAGCTATCATCAAATGGATTTTTAAATGACAGAATAAATGTTAATGTTGTTGTCACTCACTCATTCAGTTCCAAAGCTTCATGTGCTGCAGAAATTCGGGCTTGGGGGTTTCTCTCTCTCCAGGCTTTCTGCATTACTATTCAATAAACAAAGCAGAACAGGGGCATATCAGCCATTACAGCGTTAACAAGGAGAATCTACTGCATTATAACAACAAAATTTATTGCCCTCAGCCTGACTCACTCCAGTGCACTTCAAACAGCTCAGTGATCACCCTAAAGATACGTAATCAACATGAGCTTTTGTCCCAAATACTCAGCTTTATTTTTACATTTAATTAAATTTTTTTCCATGGGAAAATCTGGCTAAGAGATCACGCCATCTGCACAGTCACATACAGCGGTGACAAGCAGCTTTTTCCTCTTGGGGTAGTAGATTCCACAGGGCACAAAAGAATACATGGATAGTTGGGATTCTCGTTCTAGTTCCTTACTGTGCTGTTGCTTTAGGTGAATATTAAATGGAAACAACATCCAGGCTAATCAGACCACCTTACAGTTAGGCAATAGAGTTCAGAAAATAGGATTCATGTTTATCTTGTGTCAGAAAAGCACAGTATGTTCTCCTTTGTAATTAAGCCCTCAGAATAGGGTGCCCAACCATTAATATCTCTCCTTTCCTAAGAGACAAAGAAGATTTGTCGCTTCAGAGGCAAATTCTGACGATTTAAATCATTGTCGTACATTTTTAGCAGAACCAGTCTGCACGTGGACTTAACAGCAAAGGCTTAACACAACTAAACCTGCTTATATCAAAATCAGTTGTAAATATGTCGTTCCTCTTCTTTACGGACCTTCTAACTACATCAGGGAACGAAACACAGGACCCAAGTTTTACATAAGCTCTCTCTCTTCTGTCAGCATAGACTAAATAGGACGTGGACAATGTAACTCAACATACTACACTGCAGCTGGAGACAAATTAAGCTATACATGTTTGAAGCCACTGCAGGAAACAGGAGAAAACCCCAAGTCTTTACATTTGTAAATGGTACCTTGAATGACTTCAGCAAGAAAGTAGAACAAAACAATGATACAAATTAGATAGTTTATATCTATATAGATATTTGCCCAGATCTGGAATACTACGAATACAACAGCAATGGCTTTCCAGGCACTATCAAACTTCTGTCTTTCCTTATCTACTATGTCTGACTGCATTTTTCTTGCGTTAGTTTAAAACAACCATTAACCTATTAGCAAAAACAGTTGTTCACAAGGTCTCTTACTAGCGTCTGCAGGCCGTAAATGATCCGTGTCACATGTAAAGAATGTCTGATGGTCCTGTGCTGAAAGATTCATATCGTAGTAAGTCAAAGGTTCTCTCCCTGTTACCCATGTATACCTGCAAACATGCCAACAAAGAGACATTTTGTTTAATGAGGTCACATTCAGCAAAATGAATCTAGAAAAGAATCCTAGATGTTAGAGATGGGCATAGCCCACTAAGTTCACCCAGCCAAACTCCTAACCACCATACGTTTCATTTCACTGTACTGGGATGGAGCAACAGTAGTTGAACCTGAGTAATTGAGGATGTTGGAAAGCACACACAGGAAATCAGTTATGCACATATTCAAACATTAAGACTACATGAAACCTAGATATAATTCATTAGGTTGTTTGCTATAACTGATCTGAAGTGAATTACTGTATTAACAGTACCAAGTACATCACACTTAGGTTTTTCCATTTTTTTATGTCACCAAAAATTGCAGAAATAACAAGTGCATGAACATAAATTTAAATTCCTCTTCATTCAGAAACATTTTACAAATGACAGAAAAATGTGTCCACGGGTGTCTTTGTTTTTCCATTTCTGAGGGAGATTAATGGAAAAGTACAGTTAAGGTCCTTAACCCAGTACTATGACTGAAACTGCAACAACATCGCACTTACCGATTATATTCAGCTCCTCTGAACAGATTTAAAGGATTTCGCCAGACTTTGCATTCTGTCAAAAACAGAAACACACAATAATGAATCTCTCCCAAATTACAATGGTACTTGAGGTTTATCAGAAACATCAGTTACCTTCCAACAAGCCTTATCAAACGGCTTTTATTTTTTATAAGTGCAAATGGAAGAAAAAAAAATCAAGAGCATAGAGATGCAGGTAACCAGACTGTTCTTCCTTTTTAAATGATACTTTCATTATAAATCAGTGTCAACAGATGTAATTATTCCAGACAAATAACCACTAACAAAGCACCAAATACCAGATGAAAAGATAATACTGATTAGTGCCAGAACTCACATTTACTATAATGGAGAACTGAAGAGGGATCACACTGGGTTATTGAACTGAAAACCATCAATTAACTCAGTCCCTATGGACTTATTATTTCTACGGAAAAACTTCACTGTCCAGTTAATACTGCAAATCACTGAGAATCTCAGCTACAGTTGCCAAATTTCATTCCTTCTTAGCTCATGAAGTAAAAATCCATGACAACATCTGCTGATCTTACTTGAGTTATAAACATCTCAGGGTTGACAAAGGATGATGGCAGAGAAAAGTCCATTGCATTGCAAAGGTTTGGGAACACTAAAAGCATTTCATACATTTCTCTCAGGGGTAAAAAAAAAATCCAAGTTCTTTACACTACAGGTAGGAAGAGATAAGAAAATCCATAACAGTGTAATTTAGAACTAAAAAAAAAAAAAACAACCCACACAAAAATCAATTCCTATAGCATTTGAAAAGGAAAGGTCTTGATTCTGACTCTTCTTCCTTTAATTTAACACTAGACTTGTTCTCCTCATTTCAACAAAGACAATTCACTCCCCTGGAGGTGAAACTGGAATCAAACCCAGTATTTGCACAAAGACTGACTGAGAGGCAGCATGTTGTTCTACCACAGATCTGCTACTGGATGACCCCTCATGTGGTGCTCTGCAAAAGCTCATCAGTAGCATGGGCCCTGCAGCACTTCACCAGCTGCTTTCCACCACTGAAGTCAACCAGCACATTTTTCCCTATGAAAATTTCTGACATCGTTTCTAAAGAGATCACAGCAACAGTTTTCTTGTGGGATGTTGAGTCAGCATGGTACCCTACTTTATACAACACTGGTAAGTATATGCCTGCTCCCTTCATGCCTGTTCCATTAAAGAAAGACAGAAATACAGAACGGCAAGTCAAGCCCTTCTCTTTCTCACGGACATAGCTCCCACTTCTGAGTATGAGGCTAAAGCAGCACAGAGAGGAAGCATTTTACATAAATTATTTCCAGTAACATAATGACACCCACAGCTACACAAAAACTAGTCAGGTAGCATAGGAGGTAGGTCCTCAGCTTGGTGCCCACATGGCCTAACACATGCATGAAACAGAGACATGGGAATGGGAAGATGTTTGGGAAGAGAGCATTGATTATACATCTGCATCTTTCAACTAACCATTTCAGCAGGTAGCTAATACTAGAAAGCACCACTGGTTTACTCAGCAGAAGTGCTCGATCATCAGTCAGCCGTTCTGTGGTGCAGCCAGAGGGTATGGCTGTTTGACAGGCTTCAATCTGATAGTTTTTACACAATATGACTTTCAAACCATTGTAAATATTAAATCAACATCAGCCTTCTCAGATCCAGTGGTACAGTTCAATGACCTGGCTTACCCTATTTGCAACCAACAAGATTAGGCAACGACTATTTGATCACAGTGACACCGTTCTTCTTGCTCATCTATTTAAATTTAAGTCGTTATATATACTTTATCTGAAGTATGCAGTACTTCAGCACTGTAGCAGGGAAAGGTGGAATTGGGGAACAAAAAGGGAGGTGAAGAAGGGATTTTATTACCACCTGCTGTCCTGGGGGTAGTTTGGCATCTGCCTGGCTAGTTAAACATGTGCTCTTTATTCCTTTTGTCTTGGTATCTGTGGATACCGTGGTCTCAGTACAACAACCATTCTTCTGACCTTTCTGAAGACAAAGATACCTACTGCAATATTGTACCATAGTCAAACATCTACATAGGAAAACATGGTGAGACAAGTGAAAAACTCATCTTCACCTTGTTGGACAGTCAAAGAAACATCCCAGTGTTGATGCATGGTAAACTGAAAAGGTTGCCTTTTCTGTTACATTATAAACTAATAATATAATTATGTCCTTATTTTATATAAGCAATTAGGATTTATTGAAGATTAATCTTTCAGCTCCTTGTTCAATGATCACATTTTGAGCTCCAATCTTTCGGAAGGCACAAATAACAGGCTATCCATACAGACACACTATCCAGAGACACTGTGACAGAGTCCCAACTCATAGTCTCAAGTGCCAATGCACTGAAAGCAAACACGCTCCTTGACTATTTGTTTATATCAGAAAAGTCAAGATGCTTGGTTGAACCTCATTAGTCCGAATAATGTGCCTTCTGCTTTAAAATGATGGGAGTTATTTCAGAGCTGTTGAAGAGTGACTGAGCGTGTTGATGAGTGCACACAGGTGTTTCCAAGCCATCCCATGCTTTCTGCCAGTTCACCCAAATCTAATATACTGGACCATGCAGTGCTGCTGATCACAGCCTCTCCTCAGACGGGAATGGCAACAGCTGAATTTGCTGTGCTATATGGAGGCTTCCCCAAGTAGAAACACTCAGTAGAGAGCAAGGTTTTTTGAGGTCACCTATTTTATTTAACTTGTAAGTTCAAAGCTAATTTTTGTTTGTTTGTTTTCATGAATACTAAAGGGCAGAAATAAAATTTGACAGGTACAGACACAGGCACCTCAGCTGTTAAATAATAATGTTTTCTCCATAACTGAATTTGGGTTTCTTTCATTCACTTTTCCTCACTTGTTAATTTCAATATATTTTAAAAGTCTGCAGAGGAAATAAATTTCATGAAACCATAATTGATTCTAGGGCCACACTCCTACTGAAAGTTGAAGTAATTTCCAATATTAAGATTATGGCCTGTATGCCAAGCTAGGGCTGGAATAGGTAAGCTTTGTTTTACAGATGAGGAACACAAGCCGAGATGCTCCTGCCCTGACTTTCTTTAACAATCAGTATCACCAACTCAAGCCACAAGCAGAAGTATTTCAGCAACTTCATTACTCATGGGCTGGTTTTGATTCATCTGCCCCAGGTAGCTGAGTCACCCAAGCAGAGGGACAAGTCCCTTGGGACTCCTCTTCAGTCCACAAAGATCAGTGCTTGGGGGGCTGATTCATTTGAGGCAGGCTGGCCTGTCTCTCAGAGGAACCACCCCAGGCAACCAGGCACCTGACCCAGAGTGCCTCAGCAGAACTCCAAACCTGTGATGTGAACAAACTGACCTGCAGATATCATCCTCCTGCCACAGAGCTGTAACAGGACTCAAGCTGCCTCAGTTCAAAATTGACATTCTCTCTGCCATCACATAAAAGCTGATTTCTTCTGATTTAACACTCTTTTTCACCAGAGCAAGTAGATTTGTATTTATTATCGTAATATATAAACACATAACAAAAAGTACAACTCATACATTTATACCACTTATGTAAGGCTCTCAAAACACCTCCTCAATCATATGTTTATTCAGAATAATCACATGCACTAGAAAAGAAGCCCCAGAGTGTCAAGGTCAACTTTAAGACACCTTCAGCCTGATTTGCAGCACCTACTCCTTACACTGAAACTCATAAGGGCTGTGAATGTCTGGAAGCTCACTAAAATTGAGCCCCAAATGCCTGAAATCAGGTCCCCTAAACTGGAGGCCTTTTTAAAAAACCTGACTGCATTATGACTTGCCCAAAGACACAAATCAAATTGATAGCAGATTCAGGAACAGAACAAGCCCTTAAGCTATTAAAAGTCAGAGTGCTTCTATTTACTAAAGTGAAATTCAAATGTTGTTTACATACTACCTAATTTATCTAAAAAATAAAAGTGATGCAAAAGCAGATGAGCATTCCCAACATCTTTTTCTGATTCTATGGTTTTTTTACAGTGTTGGTTTATTCAAAGGAATTTAAATGAAAATACCACCTGCCTTTAGAAACTGTATTGTAGAAAGACCACGTGCAGTTTAGCAGGGCTTTCAGAACAAGGGAGAAATAGATGCATTAGCAATGCAACCTGAGCAGTAAACGCTGCAGGAATCTGGAAAGATATAATTAGCCACAG
Source organism: Athene noctua (assembly GCF_965140245.1). Lineage (NCBI taxonomy): Eukaryota > Metazoa > Chordata > Aves > Strigiformes > Strigidae > Athene > Athene noctua. The sequence continues at coordinate 60,309,665 of NC_134039.1, read as the reverse complement.
CAACTAATGAAGCAGCTTTACCTTTTATTTGACAACAAGTTTAAAGGAAGCCTTATCTGGTCTCACAGCTCAGCATGAGATGATATTTGTACCATGTGCCTACAGCTCGCCGCCCAAGGCGTGTCGAGCTGCTGCTGTCACAATGGGCCTGGGTGAAAGTCGAGCACGGCACCCTTGGATGAGGTGAATGTGGGGTGTTTTGGGGCAGGAGAGCTGCACAGCCACTGTGCCAGGCAGCTGAGGCTCTGCCACCACCCAGCAGCTTCACCCTGCACCCACTCCCACCCAGCTCAACAGCCACCCGAGGTAACAGCCCCTCATGTTTCTCCTCGGCCATACGAAGGACATTTTCCCCGGCGCTGGGTGACCCGGGGCACAGGAACCTCGAGAAGCAAAGTTTCAGCTTTACACCGCCTCGAAAGCCGAGGGAAGGGCGAGGGTGAGGGGTGAGGGGGTGAGCGCCGCCCGCCGCCCCTCACCTGAGACGCTCTGGCGGCTGGAGTCCGCGTCCCCGTTGGCGGCGCTGGCGGTGCTGGGCGCGCTGTTGTCCACCCCGCCCAGCAGAGGGCGCAAGTGGCTCACCGAGACCTGCTCGATGAAGGAGGTGCCGTACTTGCGGAAGTACCACCACTCGAAGATCTGCAACAGACAGCGACAGCGACAAGAGTCAGCGCCCGGACCCGCCCGACCCTGGCCTCTGCGCCGCAGCCCGAAACGGGAACCGCCGCGGGCGGGCGGGCGGGCAGGCGGCGGCCCCCTCCCGCCGCACCCGGGGGGAGGCACCTGCCGCCGCCTTCCCCGCCCCAGGAGCACCGAGGCCGCAGCGGCCTCCCGGCCTCCCTGCCCGTGGCATACTCGGACTTTAAATTTGATCCAGGTTCGTGCCGAATCCGGCAAATCGCTTTAAAAACCTGCAGTACAGCAGGACAAAAATCTCAATCTTGTCAGCAAAAAAATCTGGTTGGTTGTTTCAGGTTTTTAAAAATTACTTCTTTTAAAGGCATTTAAAGTTGGTTGGAGCATTCCTCTAAATTGACTCCTGGAAAAAAACCAGCTCAGCTCCATCCTGTCTAACATCAGCGGTGTAAATGGGACGCTGCAGTCAGGACTGCTCTCGCCTCACCTTTCCCCAGCTCCCTCTGCAGTCAAGGGAAACTGAGGAAAAGCAGGCGTGTGCTTGTTTTCCCAGCAATGCTTCCAAAGGAATTTATTGAGTTGAATTTGAAAAATGTTATAAATACCAAACAAACTCCAGGAAGCTGAATCCTGTTCCTTTTAGGATTCTTTTTTCCCCAATTGAACTGTGTTTTGTTTTGTTTGGCTGACTTGGGCTGGTTCTGAATTAATTTTATTTTCAGGCTTTTGGTTCAGCTAGCAGAAAAAATTATAATTTAAAGAGCTCTATTGAGAAATCATTCCACAGCCAAAAGAATCCCTTGTAATTGAAATTATATACATATCAGTGGTATTTTCTCAAAGAAATTATATTCTTGGGTAAGAATACACATCTCTCAGGAAACCACATGAACTTGAAAATGAAGACTATTTTGTATAAATAGGAAAAAGGTTTTGACTAAAAATTGTAAAGGCACACGCTTATAATGAGTATGTAAAATGACTGTGTTTTGCAGTTGCACTTGAATCATCACACAAACATCTATATACCAGCTGAAACAAATTTGGAATATTGATTGCACTAGGAATTGTGAACAATCTTTGCCTGTTCTTTATTACTTGGTGTCTCCATGTTTTATGCCAGTGCTGAAAGCTTTTACAAAATCCCTGGAAAAAAAAGAACAATTATTTATGGATTCTTACAACAACTAGGCATGACCAGTAAGTGAAAGGATTGCATTCACATCTTTGACACCATCAGTGCACTGTCAAGCAGGTTCTGGCGGGCCGGCTAGGAGCCAGCAGGCTCTGCAAGGCCTCTTAGGAGTCTTCCTGCTGCAAAGAGGTTCAGGCTGGGCTCCACACTCTCCCTCCCACAGAATTTTTTCATCTTCAAGCTCTCTTGAGCTTCTTATATAATTGAACTGACTTCTGTCTCCATGGAATTGTCTGTAGACAAGACATACTCTATTTTTTTCCCCCTTTAAACTATTCCATAGGGGAAAAAAACAGAAGATCAATCTTCTGGCACAGTAATAAAATGCTCCTTTTCAAAGGGTACTCCAATGCATTCTGCAGTGGGCCTTCCCCTGAATTCAGCTGTGTTGTTAAAGCGTCTAGAGGTTGTTAAAGCATCGGGAGGAAGCTGACCCTAGCTGCGCTGGAATGAAGGGGGGAGTGTAGCTGGTGGCCACTTGTGACAAGTTCACACAAGAGTGCGTGGCAGCCCTGGAGATCACTCAGTCCCCAAAACAATCTAACAGCTTTTCTAGGAGACATCAGCGAGAAAGAATGGAGCAGTCTGATGAGGAGCATACAGAAGCACTATGTGAACACATAAAGGTCACAAGCCCTTGGGAAGATGGCCACAGAGAAACCAGAACATAAACACACCCAGATCTCTGTGAACTCTATGTCCCCGGCAAATCACTGAAAACCCACACAGCATGGAGTTCCTCCTTACATAGGCTCCAGAACGCATTTGTCACCGTGCCCGTTCCATCAGCACACGCTTGCAGCCGTGTTCAGCTGGGAGTCCTGGAAAGTCTGGGACAGAACACTGAGGATTATCACTGAACACTTGCCCCTGCACTGCTAATACACTTCCCCTGGCATGCACCCCTGCCTCCGAATGCCAGAGGCTGTGAACAGGGAGCTGGCACAGGTGAGCCAGCTTTGGTTTTAGTTGTCCTCATGCTCTTAAGCATGCAACACTTTCTAAAGGGTTTAGAATTTAAATCTTATGATCTAAGAGAGCATCATAACCTAAGCAGGCAGCGTGTGACTGACCATGAGAGAAAGGCCATGCCATGAGATGCAGTCACAGATCTACTGTGAGCATCTTTTTCTATTTTATCTTTGGAAACTTTGAAGCTTGAACAAATCAAGGCACACAAGCCACAGTTCTACCTGCCCAAGGCCTCAGAAGGAGTGGCTGTTAGGAATCAAAGATTATAGTCTTGTGCTGAGGCAAGGGACACTCAGTAAGACTATCACTGTAACGTAAGTCAGAAACTAAACTACAGCTGCCAGACTGGCTGCTCAAAACTCTTGGCAATTATACACCATATCTAACAAGCTTCATACTTTCTTTAAGAGAAGAAAAACATAGATTTTTTTAAATGTGCTAATAAATCCCTGCTCATTATTTCAATCATAATCAGCTTTTAGATAAAAAGTCAGTAAAACTCAGAGAAAGAGTGAGCAGCACAAGCTTATGCTTGAGCCCACTTGCCCTGCACAAATGTATACCAGCTGGAAAACTGTCACACTGAATTTCAGTGAAACTCAGGATAGAAGCAGAAAGAATATGTATATATATGTGGTCGCTACTACAGTTCAGCTGAGTGACTGGAACTTGCTAGAACATGTAACATAGATGTAAGTCTGCCTCCCTAGACTTACAAATACATTAATTACTTAAAAAAATTAAATTGTTTAAGGCAGCTTTGAAAATATCTGCGATGCTGAGCAAATCCAGTGCCAGGAAACATTAGCCAGATCTCAATGCATATGGTCTCTTAGAAATGAAAGCCATAAATGATCATCGTAATAAGCCTTTGCTTGGAGTGATTTATTCATGGTGTATGAGAAGGTAATCTGTAATCTGGTACTGAAGTCAAAACAATAAATTCTCTTTGCAGAATTTTTGTACCTTTCTCAGACAGTGTCACCTGTTTTGAAACCTATAAATCAAATTTCTATAAATCAAATTTGATTTCTAGCTGCACCAGCTCTAGTTTGAATGTGAAGTCAACAAGCTTTTGACAGTTTAGCAGATGAGAGCTCATCTGACAGAATAATAGGTGACTACAAGGATTAATTACCCACTGAAAGAGATGTGGATCAGAGAGGAAAATAAGGAGAAAGATCATTTCTGCACCACTTCTGAAAGAAAAGGCCACCTCATTTCTGTCATATACATACAGCAGGAGGGGAACTCATCTTCACAGACCTTGTCCCCTTCACAGCACGGCCAAATTTCTCTGGGCTCTTTCTAGTTAGTGCCTGTGCTTTCAAATCAGAACAGAGTCAAGTATCTCCAAACCCTCAAGGGATCTTTGAAACTATTATGCTCACAAAGGCCAAGTTAAAACCCTGTTCTGAATGTTTCCAGCTTTGTGTGTTTAGAAATCCAAATCTAGAATTTTTATTCTTTTAATCTGGTGTGGATAATGCTTAATGTAAGAGTATTTAATTCTGGAAAACCCTTATTGATGATTTCTAGAAATGCATGGCTATGAAAAAAACAACTTGTAGGTGACAAATATATTTAAGTTACGTAAGAGCTGGTTAATCACTCATAAATCTTCTTAATGCATTTCAGATGCTTGCTTTGGACTTTTTTCTGCTTTTACTTCTCCAAGCAGATACTTGTCTTCCCCTGTGCAATGAAAACAATTACAGTCATCCTCTTTCTTATCTCTGCTCTCACATACAGACAATCCTGGATCATGTTATTCCTCTGTGTAGCAACAAATCTATTCTGCATCACTTGGGATATCTGATGTTCTCGCCTGGTTTTTCAGAACAGATATTCCATCATAAATGCATCAATTCACAAGGGATGGTTTTGATGGTGGTTCTCACTGAACCAAGTAGTGATGTCTATCAATGATCTGAATTATGCTTTCCTGTTTATCATATCTGACACAGGCATCCTCTCTTAGAGCAAACACTCTCTGTAGTCCTCTCCTAGTGTATTAGTATTGAGTCTTCCATAGAAGCACTAAAGGATTTTGTTTGCCAGCAGCTTCTACAGCTCAGAGTTCTCATTCAACCTTGTAATGAGGCTTCCCAGTCTCACAGGAGTAAGATTTGAAGTACTTTTCTAATATGAGGACTTCTAACAACTGATCTAATGGGATTTAAATGAAACTTACTGTCTTGAGGAAAAGGATAACAATAGCAGAACTTGATTCCATGGTTTAAGCCTATTTGATAAATAAAATGGGAGCACAGCACAGGTTTGACTGGCTTACTCATCCATGCCGTTTGTTTGCTAGCACACTGCCTGGCCTGTGCCAACTCTCCCAGGAAATGACTGGACATGTTCTAGGGATACCACAGCCCAGGGGCTGTTTCCAGTAGACAGTATACAAAAGATCATCCTGTTTTGGGAGGCAAGAGTGCTCATCCATATGGATGTGACTATACAATGCTACTTGCTTTCTGACAAAGAAAGGCCCTGGTCTGTTTTATTTAGCTGTTAGGGGTAGCCAGTGACTCAAACTGATACTCCAATCCTGCTCAGTTTGGTTTCAGGAAACAGTGCACCTCTGACCATGCTCTCAGTATCCTCAACAACAGTCCGGAATGCTATGCAGCCCCATTCCTTCTGGGTGAAATATGCCCGTTTAGCAGGTGTATTTCAACTCTGCTCCTGGTTACCAAACCCCCACTTATCTCAGGGAGTCAGCATGAGAAGATACATGCAGTGCAAATGAGCATCTTATTCAAAATAAATTGCTATTCACTTACACTTCATCTACCCCTGGAAATACATAATATACTGCCTGAACTAAGAACAGTACTTCTCTCAACACTGGGTATACCCCAGTTACTTACAATACCTTTCTCTTGTCTGTGGACTGGGTTATAGCCTGCCTTCCTCTCTCATCTGCTCCTTGACAAGTGTTTCCAGTTTCTTTGGAACTCCCTACAAGGATTCTGCCCTCCCTGACCTGTCAGTTTCCACTGAACAGAGCAAAAACTTTGAACAATTACCATGTATCACTTTTCAGCTGCCAAAGATTGTCCCTGCACAACTGCCACTTTCTTGGAGTCTGTGGCAACACCCAGAACTCAAGTCACCTTTGTGCTCCTCTGAAGCAGACTACACAAAGGTAACGAAACAAGCAGATGAACAATTAATATCTAGTGAAAGTAAGACAGGTCCTTTCTGTGTTATTCAGGTCCTCTTTCAGACTTCCTGTACTAGTACCATTGGCTACAAAAGGCTGGGACTCTCATACTATATACATACTCAGGTAATAGCAGATAGCCCAGCTGTTCAAGGCTAGCCTGTGTGTAGACTCAGCACTCACTCTCTACCTCTGTAGACTGCTTTTCTATTTCTTATCTCTGAAAGACCTGGTGTTTGTTCATTGTGAAGGTTTCTCATTGTGTAGCAGAAAACTTTCCTTATTGTTCCTGGCTCTGAGGTAGAATACAAGGCATTCTTGGTGCAGATTCAAGACTGGGGTTCACTTCTGGCTATGCTTTGTTAGAACTGAGACTCCATCAGTTTGCAATGCAAATGCCACCTGAGCTTGCTAACCAACTTTCACTCTAGTGATAACTGTATGTTAAATACATGGCCTTATTTAGAAATCTCAGTGGCATTTACATAGTTCCAGTTCACAGCATTTACTGGACATCAGTTGTGTTTCATGACAGTTTTATTACCCCACCTGTGGAAAACCTCAGCCTTTCAGGCACCGAATACAATGCAGCTCACTGTATTCTGTGAGACAGAATCATGTTTTTTACTGGATTAAAAGTAACTGTGGTGGAACCAAGTTTCTAGTACAATATTTCTAATGCAGCTTAGGGCTTAATTTGGTTCCTAATTTTGATGCCTAAAATAGTGCCTGAAATAGATCTCTAAAATAGGGATAAATTGAATATATGTTAAATTGTTTATTTTAAACTATGTGCTGTAATCAAGAAATTATTAAGGAGAATGCTTGAGATACAGAAAAGTATTTTCTGTACAGTTCTGAGCTACCCAGAAAAGAAAAAAGGTCTAAAATCCTTACTTCATTTAAGTCACATTGCCTACAGCAAGGCCAGAATTTTACCTAAAGAATGAAAACAAAGAAACAAAATGAGACAAGAGAGCAGTGTTTTGCAAAGGAGTCACGTAGCATGCAATTGCCCAAAGCTGAACTCTGCAGAGTCATTGTTTCATGACCCAAACATGAAATAGGAAAAGCATTCACTTTCCCATTGGTTACCACAGTTTTGAAATGGATGGAATTTTCCATCATTTCATAACCTGCAGTGCTGTGATTTCTCCTTCTGATTAGGAATTGCAGCCAACTGATAACAGAGAGAAATCTGCCAGACCATATGGTGGAAAATTCCAAGGAATATTACTACATCTAGTCTGCAAAATGCCCCTGCAATGTAGATTTGACAAGAGAATGTTTATTTTATGAAAGAGTGTCACTTAATACCATTAGCAGGACTAAGAATCCTTTAGAACTGCAGGTGCTGTGTAGTGTGACAAGTTAAGTGGGTGGTAATGCAGGCAATATTGGTAAACAGCAAGATTATTAAGAAATAATTGATCTGAAGCAGAACTGGGCTAGTGACGGGCTAGCACTACCTCACTAGAACTTTCCAGTTCTATCTGTCTTTCCTGATGCATGGTCTGCTCAACTTGCAGTTTCTTTTTTCCATGATCATGTCTGCTAAGTTCCTTTTCCATCACTCAGTTTACAGATCCCATGTTCCTCTCAGCACAGGCAATGGACCCTATAGTCTAGGGTTCCTGGCTGCTAGCTGCCTGGCCTATGTATCTTCTGCACACTTAGGATGGCGGCATATGAACAGCAGACAACAACTGATAGCAGTAGTGAAGGTCCACAAAAAAAGGCTTTCAATCTTCTTTCATTCTGTGTCTAATACCTCCATCACCTTGCTGTTCTTCAACTTGTTCATAATGGACTTTGTCACGCAGCATTTAGTGATTTCTTTTCAGTTAAGGCTCACTCAGTCTAATCTCTTCTTGGAAGGCTTCTATCAGTGCCCTTCTGCCCCTTCTTCATATCACACATCTTGCAATACTCCTTGCCACTTCCTTCTTGTACTTTCCATCAAAGTACAGCACTTAGAAATTTCTTGCTCACAAGAGTCTCATACTGAGCTCATTCCTCAGAAACTGCCTTCATGACTACAGTATAAAATGTACCTACATTTGCAATCATGCTATACACAATTTAGTTTCATATAATTTAGTCTCTCTTTAGGGTTTTTGTTCCTGTTTGATTCTGTGAGGTATTTCCACATAGGCCCAACAGCGCACAAATTGTCCTTTTCTGGCCACCTCCTCCTGCTGTCTTCACTCTCTAACAACAAATATATAATTGTGCCTGTGAAACCTGTGTTATTCCTCTCATTCCTTCTCATCTTGGTGGGGCTTGGCTTTTTAAATGTTTATTTTTTCTGAGTGACAGTACTGAATGTAAAATTCAGTATTTTTCTCCCATGCATTTGAGTGAGTTGTGCTGAGCTGAATCCAAGTCTTACAGGTCTGGCTTCTATTCACATTCTGAGAGATCTGCTGATGCCTCTGGAGCTCTGTCCTGTGCTTTGGGGCTCAATCTATACAAGGATGATGAATGCCCAAGGTGCGGACATTAAGTAATTGCCTTCTGCTACAAGGAAACCCCAGAGCAAGGCACAGCAGTAGTGCACCTGATGCTTTCTACCTGAAATCATCTATGTGATTAGAGTCTCACCAGCATTCAGGAGTCAAGGATGCAATTTCTTTGTCTACATCAGCTACAGGCAATGTGGAAGAGAGAGGTGCAGATTTCGCATGTGAAACTGGTAACAGCTTAGTTAGGATCTTTGTTGCTTTCAGGTTTCTCTGAGGTCAGTAGATCTGAGGTGCTGTGAACTAGCCCCTAGCCATGTCTCTCTCCACTTACCCCTATGATAACTACACTCCTAAAATTGGACTCAGTGGTCTCCCAATTACATGCCTAGTTTGGTATGGTGAGGGATGGTCTGCAGCTTGTATCCAGCAGATTTTTAAAGCAAACAACTTGTTTTTAGTCAAAGGATCTAACACTGATTGAACAAAGAAGACTAAAAGACAACCTTTCCCTGGGGAGGGGAAGTGAAGAGGGAAGTGTTGATCTCTTCTCCTTCGTATGCAGTGATAGGACACATGGCAATGGCTCAAAGATGCACCAGGGAAGGTTTAGACTGGACATTAGGACATTCTTTACTGAGACAGTGGTGAAACACTGAAACAGGCTTCCTAGAGAGGTGGTTGATGCCCCAAGCCTGTCAATGTTTAAAAGGCATTTGGCTTTTGGTCAGCCCTGAGCTGGTCAGGCAGTTGGACTAGATAATCGTCATAGGCCCCTTCCAACTGAAATTCTGTTCTATTCTATTCTATTCTATTCTTGCAAATAGAAAGCCAGCTCTCAGCAGTGAGGAAAGAGAACAGCCCAGTCTAAGCATAATACCCTAAGTACACCGTGAAGATTCTTAGATTTTTTTTTACCTGCATTTGTTTCTATGAAGACGCTGAAAAAAATTCAGAGCAAACGTTCTGCTCTGGACTCCTGCACTGTGATGGTATTATGATTCATTCCACTGCATCAGTCTGAACAACAAAGCTCTCAGGGATTACATAGGAGGGAGTTTAAAATGGTTTTAAAACACCCTTCAGACCTTTAAGTAAATAGGCAGGTATGTATTGAGAAAGATTTTTAAAGTGAAGATCTGAAATAATTATCCCTTGGAATCCTGGCACCAGAACTAGGTTTACTGCTAATATTCTGCTTGCTGTTTCTCTAATAAGTCCTGTTGTAACTTTCTAATAGGACCACACTAAGCTGAGATAGTTGGTACCTCGCATCCTCTTCTTTTTACTGGCTTTTTATTTCTGTAGGACTTGTTGATGTAAACAGAAATGTGCAAATACTTGTTATGAATTACTATAGGGTTGTTAAAGGGGCGCATTGTCCTTCAAGACTTCTTTTCTTCAAAGACATATAGCACTGAAACATTCTTTTAATTTTGTTTCCACAGAAAAAGAAGTACAAATGAAGAAATACAAATTTTATGTACTGCAGAAATGTAAGTATGAAGAAAAAAAGAAGACATCTATTAATCTGGATAAAGACTGAAATCCCATTCTGGATAACAAGATCAATTTGTAAAGTGATTTTAATATATTTACTTACCAAAATAAGTCCCGAGATTAATGAGGAAGTGCCTGTCAGGGCAACATAGAACTTGGGGGTTAATGTGTTCAAAAACATACTCACTGAAAAAGAAAAGAAAAGAAAAGAAACCATGAGTACAAGAACAGGACATGTTCCGAACATGTGTCTCATCCTCCTCCCAACTACTTTCCAACTTCAGGTAAGTATTATCTTAATTCTGATAAAAAAGACAATTTAAAGAACATCCTGTTCCATCTGCCTAACATGTGATAAAGCAGTGTTAGATTGCCACATGCAGAATTTTTTATTCACAACAGAGTCAATCACAAGGCATTGGAAAACATTTGCACACATGTTTTTCCTATTCCAGTCAGCGCTCCACTGACACTGAGTTCAGGATTCCCCATGATATATGGAAGACATTTTATTATCTGTCTTTGTTGCTCCATTGCAGTTAGAAATCTTAGAGGTAGATCTCAATGTCTCGCATCCAATATTGTTTCAACATCCTGTATGATCCTGGTGAAATTATCTGGACAAACTTTTTAAAGCCTTTTACTTCTCATTACCTTGGTTCCTCCACTTATAAAGTAGGAGATAACAACATTTCCCTAACTCATTCCACTGCAGTAAAGTTGGTGAACTACTCAGTATGAAAACAGTGAATAAATTCATACAACAGATTGGATCTAATTGGCTTTCTGATAATTAAGGATTAATATCATAATAGCTGTGCAGATTATTTGAAATTTAGGTCAGAAGCAAAGCCAGACAAGCTGCAAGGAATGGCAATTCCATCTGTACGGGCTTCTAGAAATTCAAAGGGCTTTTCTAGCCATATCCCATTTTGGAAGCTGCTGAGAGAATCACCAGGTCGTCATACTCAGCACCCACAGAAAATCCCAGTGGCCTTAACAGAATAAATAATGTTTTTACAGGTTTTGGATCACTCTACAGAAGCTACTAGGGAGAAATGGAGCTCTTTCACTAAATTCTAGATGTTTAAAGAAAACTCTCAACTTCCCATCACCTCCATCTTCCACAAATTGAAACATTCTCTATTAAACTATACTGAGGGTTAGAATACCTTCTGTAAAAAACTCTACTGCTCTCATCCTTAACCAGCGTCAAAGTATTTCTCATACATCTATACATATATGTATATACACGCATATATATTTGTGTATATATATGCATCCATGACTGAAGAGGGAACTGAGAATAATTAGCAGGTAAATTTAAAAGGCTTGTAGCAGACTAGCAGTCATTAAAAAACGCTGATAGAAGATCTGCATATGTAGGTGGGAGGCCCTCAGTTCATTCTGTTCCTTTTAGAAATTACACTTACTGATATTAAATAATATGGAGCCACAAAGTGAAGAGAAGACAACAGCAGGATACACTTCAGCAAATATATTATTAGTTTTCCATGACCAGTAAGAGAAAATTTTTTTCCAGAAACACATCACAAAAAGAGATTTAAACCCTGCAATTCAGCTGCTTTGTTTGGCTTTTGACTACATATTTTCTGTATTTTTTTCTTGAAAAAGCCATGAACTGTTAAAATGGAAGTGTCATTTTTTGCTCCATTGGAGTGGCATTAAGAACCAAGCTGATACAGTAAGGTTAGTGGTGTTTAATTACATTGTATATTTTCTTTCACAAATTAGTTGGATGCCAGATTGTCAGCTAGTTTAAATCAGCATAACATCCCCAGTTTTACTGTGTGCTACAGAGCTACACTGATTTATGCCACCTCTATGCAAATAGTCAGAATTTTCCAACTTTTTTTTTTCTTTCTGTTCCCATTCTTCCTTTTTTTAAATGTCTAATACAAGCTGATTTTGAAATAGTAGTCCCTGCTTTCTTCAGCCCCAGAAGGATGAGGAATGAAGAGACTGAAATAGCTTTGGCTTCTACCAACCACCATGAGTCCTTTAGAAGAAACATTCCTCATTCTGGAATGTAAACGTAAGCCAGAGACATAATCAAACTATGTCACTGGGGAAATTTCAAATTGCCAGTGAAATTACTTCCTCTGCTTAGGTCAGGATATTTCTGAGAGAGAATATGCTATGACGGGATATAGATGTCCATGTTCCCCATGTAGGACAATGCTGCTGCAGTGCCAACAATAACATGAAAAGCCAGGCAGCAGGAGACTTTTTACAGAGGTGCTTTCTCTTCCACTCCTCCGCCATGGTTTCATAGCTCATGGAATGCTGGAATTGTTCCTATTAAACTGGAAAAATTTTCCCATTATCCTGGAGGAAATTAGATTTCCAAATCTGTGAAGCTACCGAAGTCTCCTGTGTTTTAGAAGATTCCACATGAGGATATCCATTGAATAACGGTATAGTCTATTGGCTTTAAATCCCCCTTGCCTGTTTAACTAAGAAATGCTGCAAGGAGAACAAAGTTTCTTAAGCAGTGATGAGATACTCACTTATCATCACTGACTGCCATAAATAAAATTTGCTTTGGGAAATGCATCCCTGTTTGGAAGAGCCATCTCAACACATTAGCTCCAGGGAGCTCATCAATGGAATAGAATGAATGAAGCTGTTAAGAAATGTTGTTAGCTTTTCTCCATCACCACTCTTTTACCAGCAATGTATACTGATTTGTAGACAAACCCTCAGATCTGAATGGAGATAGGATTTTATTTATCTGTCATTTGCACCTGTGTTACTCCTCTCTTCTTTGCTTGCATGTATACTGGTGCTCCTTTATGCTCTTCAATACAGGCTGCTACAATTCTTCACTTTTACAGCTTAGTCATGGGAACTGGTAAGGTGAACAGGTGTAACACTGGATGCTTTTAGATTGTATGGGCCAGACTCCCAGCTAACTGGAATAGCTCAGTAGATTTGCTCCAGTTGCACTTAACTACCAGAGCTGTTTATCTGGACTATATCTCCCTAATCCTTTTTCCATTCTTCTTCCCACTATTAAATGTAAGAATCTTTGTTCCATTATGAAAACTATCAACTTCTGCCAGTTATTAACAACCCTCACAGTCCTTTTGTCTCCATAAATAATTATTAACAAAAGCAAACACTTTCTAATATAGAAACATATCTCCAAAGCAGTAAAACTAAGCACTGGAGGATCTATGGTCAGACTATTTTTATTCTGAAGTCAATGGCAATTCAGTCATCGTTTTGGTGGAAACTACATCAAGGCCTAGTTCTCATAATATTAATCCCAAAAGTGAAAATTAACCCACTTTTGGCTTATTTGTCCTGGTTTGAGCGAGTGGCAGGGGCTTTTTGGTAGCAGGGGAGGGGGCTACAGCAGTGGCCCCCTGTGAGAAGCTTCTTGAATCTCCCCTGGCTCCCAGTTGGACCTGCCTTTTCACCAATGTCAGGCCAGTTAACTGTGCCTCTGCGATAACATAAATAAAATAAAGGGTAACCTGGGAGAAGCTGGGGGAGTTGTGAGGAGGAGTTGTGAGGAGAACATCTGTGTGAACACCAAGGTCAGTGGAGGAAAGGAGGAGAAAGGGAGGAAGTGCACCAGAGCCACCCCACCCTGCCACCCATGGGGGTCTACAGTGGAGCGGATACCGATCTGCAGCCCGTGGGGGGCCCCACGCCGACCCAGGTGACTGCACCCAAAGGAGGCCAGGACCCTATGAGAAGGAGGCCCTGCTGTTGAAGTTCAGTACTGGGAGGATTGCAACATGTGAGGGTGACCCACACACCCGTGGGAGTGACTCATGTCGGAATTTGTGGAGGACTGTCTCCTGTGAGAGGGAAACTGCGCTGGAACAGGGGAAGAATGCCAGAAGTCCCCCCATCCCGAGGTGGAAGAAGTGGTAGGACTGACCACATGCCCCATTCCCTGCTCCCCTGTGCTGCTGTGGGGGGAGAAGGTAGAGAAATCAGAAGCAAAGATGAGCCCAAGAAGAAGGAAAGGATGGAGGAAGGTGTTTTCAAGATGTGGTAACACTTCTCACGGTCCCACTCTGTCTATTGTTGTTAGTGTGTATTAAATGCATGTTCTTTTTTTCTTCCCCTAATGAGTCTGGGTTTTGCCTATGCCTTAAAGGATGAGGTTATCCCTCCTTGTCCTTATCTCAAATTCCTGGGTCTTCTGCTTCCCTCCTCAGCACTGGGGTGGAAAGGGGGAGTGAGTGGCTGCACGGTGCTCAGTTGCCCTCTGAGCTCAAACCACAACACTGATATATATCATTATTCAAAAGAGAACATTTCTTTACAGTGAGCATTCTGACATTGAAGAAATCACTCTCACATCCAGTACCTCCATCCTGTGGTGGACTCAGATTTCCTTCAGTGTGTTGCACTAAACTAGAGCCATTAAATAATGCCAAATGTCCATTTGCCTAAATTTGGATAGCAGTATTTTTCTCCTCTATCTCCATTCGATGAAGTAGCAGGATTGAGAAGCAGAGAAATGAGAGCTGAACATATCAGCAGAAGATGACTGAAGAATAAAGAAGCCAAGTAGAATCACCAGCAAAAGGTGTATGTCCTTTCTTCTGAATTAATAACATGCCAGTGATTGCCTAATTATATCTGTCCACAAAGGGAAGATGGTGCAGTTATTCAGCTTGGAGTATCATCTCTTGTCTGTAACTTTATAGAACTTAAAGGGGCAACTAATGAGTATCTAAGAGAAAGAAACTTGCCTGATGTTCCTACAGTGCCAACTCATTTGAAATTACTATCAAATCCCAATTATTTCCACAGGCTTTTGACAATTAATCATTTATTTTAGGTGTGTTAGTAGAGATGATGGAATACAGTACAGTCTGTTTTTTTTTAAGGAAAACCAGCATGACCTATAAATGCTGTCTAAACAAGCCAAACATGTCGGCTCATGGCCTTACAAATACCCACCCTGCTCTTTCTTCCCTTCTCTTTATTACTTTCATTTTAGTCATGCTTGAGTCATCCAGAATAAGGCACTATTTACATTTCCAAAGGTGCCTAAGTTACACTGGTAAATCGTTCCACCCTATTGTATAATATTTAGGGAAGGACTGTTATTTCATTGCTAACTGTGCATGCTCACAGAAATGAATTTACATCCTATTCAATTCATGGCAGAAAAGCTAAAAAAGCTCACAAGTCATACCTAATATTCCCTGTTGAGGCTAATCAAAAGAGGCAATTGAAATGTTCTTGAAAGCTGATTGTGTTTCATTCCTATTACCTGTGTTATTCATTGACAGTACTTGTGATTCATTCTGAACATGGGAATAAACAAGAGAGGAAAACACAGATATTTTTCAAGCAACAAAATCCTCGAATTATGTAAAATGTATCACTCAAGCTGATAAAACACTGTTGCTTTACAAATTTATTCAAGGACTTAAGGCATTCAGATTTCAAGCATGTGAGGAACCACAGTAGGAGGGAAATACTGGGGTTAAACTGCTCAAAGTATCATCCTGCTGCTGTATCAGTTAATTACATTAGACGATCATTAGGGGAGAGAGTATTGCAAACTACCTACTATTCCCATGTGTGGATCTACTAAAATGACAGCTCCATCACCTGCTTCTGAATGTGAGGCTACGCAGCTTGCACCATAAAGTGCAAATAAAAATTTAATGGCAATGTTACATAAATCATATGCACAAAACAGACCAAGCCAAGACAGGACCATATAATTTATGGCACTTGTAAGAGGAAAAAAATTCCCTGAACAGAATGTTATCTTAAAATACAGATAAAATGAAATATATATCAATAACTTAGTATAAAAAGATGCACTGCAGATCCAGAATTGAAGATCAAACATAAACAACCCAAACATATTGAAATACACATGAAGGCATAGCTCTTTTTGTGCCAGTACCTCTGTGTTCCTAAGTGAGACAAGGTTTCTGGGTACAGTTGTAACTTTTATGAGAACGAATAGCCAGAAAACATAAAAAAGCTTATAGTTACAGAGCCCTTCTAGTGCATTACTGGTCCTTAAGTTATCATGAGTAAAATATCTGTATCCCTAAGAAATTTTGCTGCTCTTTCTGTCTTCACTCTCCATAATATTTGCTCAGCATGCAGACCAATGCAAATTCTTGTAACACCAGTGCCAAGAGCCCAAATCCTTTAGACAGGTGACAAGCTAAGAAACCTGTCGTTGAAGACCTCTGACACAGTAATTCAACTTCTTTTCACTGCAACCATTCATTCAAGTTTGTGTTCAAGCATTGTACAGAGGATGGGGCAGTGACTAGCTTATTTCACAGGACATTTCAGCATCGATTAATGCAGCCCCTTACGTCAAAGTTGTTGCAGCAGTGAAGAACTCTACCAAAGTGTCAGCAAAGAGGTCAAAATAAAGTTCAATAAACTACTTTTAACAAATGCATAACATTCCCCTCTCTGAGTACAAAGTGCTGCATACTCTTGACATTAATTGAACTACTTATACATAACCTTTTTGAATCCTCAAACCATCCCTTGTAAGAATGTTAACAATACACTTTTGGGAAAACATGCTAGGGTCAGGCTGAATTATGCATTATAAACTATGATGGCCTCCAGCTCAATATAAATACAAGCCCTACCAGATTTAAAGCTAGCCCGGCGTATTGTCTCAGGGGAAAAAAAAAAAAACAAACCACACCAAAAAAGACCAAAACCAAACCACAACTTTTACTATTTACTAGGGTTTTCCCTGGGAAGCTACTAAGTTTTTTTAACTTCTTCAGACTTCTTGAAGAAATTACCAAAGAAGAAGTAAGCATTCAAAAGTTTAAGAATGCTGCAGAGTGAGTTTCATTTTTACTTGCTGCAAATGCTACCCAACTTCCTTCTGTAAGGCCTTTTGTCTAGATCTGTTTTCAAAACTTGAAGACATTTGTCACTCAGAAGCAAACACGTGGCCATTCCAGGCAGAAACTAACAGTGTCTCTGTGCTGTGCACAAGGAGATCCAGATGCCCGCTCATTTTGTTTAACCACCTACTCTTGTCCTAAAGGTGTAAGGCTGAGTGAGAGTCACATTCAGACATCTGGAGCCTAAGTTTATGGCCGGTGAAGTCTGTTGCTCTCAGTGAATGCTGGATCAGAGCCCAGGTGAGAAAAAATGGTGATGTGCTACCTATTACTTCAGATAAATAATGAGCTCTGATTAACTACATAGTTGTGCATAATCAAAGTTCTGCCCTTACAGATATTTCTAATAAGTGAAATAAAACTTTCTGGACTGAAGACCACCACATTTTCTCTTCCATATTTCCACATCTCAAAAGTAGGTTTTCCCTTTGAACAGAATACCTTTACCACAATAAAAAGGGAGAGTGAGTAGGGATGGTCTATTATGGAGAGAAGTCAGGTATCATGGGAGAGGCTTCAATCCACAAAGTGAAGCCCAAAGTGAAGAAAGAGAAGGCAATAATACCGTACCAGTTCCAGGGCAAAACATTCAAATTCATTTACTTATAACTGAAAAATAAAGAATTTTGAAGGTTGCAGATGACGCCAATACCATTCTCTCCTCTTTGTGATCCAGCGGCCCACTGAGCAAATTATATCCAGCACAGAAAACTGAAACAAATTGTAGTGAATTCAGTCCATCTTTTCCCAAACAACCATACCTGGAGATTGCTAACAAATTCAATTTAATCATTCTCCTCAACATTTTAATGCATTAAATATCTGAAAACCAAAGTGACATAATGATCAGTGCTGGCCTGCTTTTCAGCATCAGCTCTATATTCATGTTGTAATGTCCAAAAGTTATCAAATTGGTCAAATTTCTAGCAGTCCTAGCAGGAATTAGCCTGTGCTGGTTCTGGAGCTTTTGGGACTTACATGAATATACCGTGTCCTTCAGAGTGCATTAACCATTCAGCCTGTTAGACATTAAGATTGCTCATCCCCAATGAGAATAATATACAGGGAAACATAACTGATAAGAGACAAGAGCCATGACAGAACAGAAGGCAGAAGGACATACAGGTGAATTGAGGAAACCAGATCTGGAAGATAAAAAACTACTTAAGACACTACTGTGACTTGGGAAAGGGGAAAGAAAAGAAAACCAGATCAAAGACAGACAAGTATAATACAGAGAAGAGTTAAAATTAAAAAATGGAAGAGATAAAAATGAATATGTGTAGAAAGATTAACACTGAGACAAAAACAGCAAAAGCAAGAAAGACACACAAAGAATGACACATGTAACATGAACGTAAATGAAGTTATTTTTACTTTAGCAAAAGATGTTTTGCGATTCAGAAGTATCTTCACTGGGAGAAACAAGACTGCCAACACTAACAGTTTTGGTCATTCAGGAAGAGGTACCATCAACAAGTGATTCCTTGGTATCAAATACACCCCAAAGCCTTGTCTCACAAACTAAGGCACTTAACACAACATGCTAGTAAAGATTCCCATCTCCAATTACATCTTCCCAGAATGTCCTACTAAGGTCAGCTACTACACTTTCCCCCAGGAATACACAGGCACAGGATGTGCTATACCCACCCCAAGAAAAACGTTCGCTTTGTGAATTTAAATACTAAAACCAACTTAGGATATCTAGACTCAAACACAGTATTTTACTATTCCGTTTGTATGAGATCATGAACTTCCTACCTTGTGGATTTGGGGAGAATGAAAATATGGAGAAAAAAAGATCAACTTTCCCCCCTGAAAGCAGCTATTATAATGCAAATTTGCTGCCATGTATTTGCCCCTGCCAAGGGACAGGGACATTTCCTCTTGCTTTCACAATGCAGTGCTGACATGAGTTAATTACACAGCTCCTGTTAATTGCAGAGTATGCTGCGTGAACACCAAGATTTGCTAACATATTGGCAACAAAAAGATCACGTTTAAAAACCAAAAATAAAACCAAAAACCCCTGCAGCATTTCCATTTAAAGAAAAAGAAAATGAGGATGAAACCATTTCCTGGGATCTTACAGCCCTTAGCTGTCAGGGATTGAACTACTCTGCATTTCTTTATGATCATCATAGTGTCCTAATGCTAAAAGCAGACTTCTGGTATTAATATACACGTGGAAGGGAGGAACTAAGCCAAGTATGAATGAGGTACAAAGGATAAGCAATGACATACTGAGTAGAGATATCAACATTCGGATTTTTAGAGGTGTGGATGTCATTTGGCTCTTAGTTAAATTCTCTTGCAACACTTCCAGCCTCAATTCTTCTAAATTCAGGTTGCTTGCAAATTGATTTGAAATTCTGTCTTTATACACATCTCCCCTGCAGATTTTAAAGTTTCAAGAAACATATGAGTCTTTGTCTTAATTTTTACTTCAGTGTTGCACTGCATGAGGAAGCACTCTCTAATATTTGTGATGGGGGGTTTCCTCTGCTGTGCAATGGTACAAGGTGTCTTTGTAGGCAGAACCAGTTCAGATATTGGAGAAGGCACCTTCACAGTCAGCTTGTGGTTTCCCTTTCTAACCACAACATATCAGCATGTGTGTGTATCGGCACATACACAAAACCAGGGGAAATCTTGAGGTGATGCTATAGTCAAATAAGGATGCATTTCTTGACTGTCTCTCATGTGACTGCAGAGTATCACCGTGTAAAGACATTTTCTACCTTCGTTTAGATACACAATTGTAAGAGAAAGCAGGAGTATACTGAGCTCTTCAGAGTACAGCTGTTGCACAGTTTATTAGGTAGATGATTTTAAGACTTTTTTTAAGTCTTAAATTTAAGGCACGCAGCAATTGGGCTCTATTGAAAATCAGCTGTAATGTATTTCATTGCAAAGATGTACCTAAACACTGCAACAAAATTACCTTTTTCACTCTGTGCCCCAAATTGTTCACACAAATCGGTATTTTAAAATTATTCTTAACTAATCATTCATGTAACTGAACTGATATGGCTTTATCCAGTTTGGACAGGCACTGTTTGTGAAGTCAAGCCTACCTGTTACCTTAACCGTCACTTATTCTGAAGCATTACACAGATTTATGTGGTTTAGCCTTTCAAAGCTGTATTAAAGCAAAAGCCAATTACTAAACCTCATTATCTGGAATAATTTAAGACAATTAATGGCTTTTGTTCCAAGCACCAAATCAGCACAGTTCTCTCAATGGAACAGGGTAAGTTTGGCCCTCTTCTTTCATGCAACACTCAGGGAGGTAACAGCTCCATTAAATCTTTCTGATTTTGGTTCATTAGTTGTCTAAAGAATACCCTAAACTAAAAGTTTGCCACAGTGATTAATTCCAATGCCACAGATAACAAAGGCTAATCTACTCTAGAGACACAAATAACGAAAAGAGTTTTCACCACCAACTATTGGCATTCCACAAAAGAGAAAATATCCCATGGGTTCCCATTATCCAGAAACCTTTCTCAGAGGAGCTATTCCCATGCTAAGACAAAAAGAAACACATGAACAAAGCACCCTCGCCTGCCCTGCAGCCTCCTTTTGTTCTCCCTTTTGTTCCAGGCAGGATTTGCTATGAGCACTAAACCTACAGATAGGAGCACCACTCCATCTTCCATCCTTGCTTGTGTGTTGCATTCATAGGCATACAAAGATGAAGATCATCATGTTTTGTGCATCCAAAAAAATAATCTCGGCAATGAACAAAATTGAGAAAACATGGCTGAAATTTGCATCTTGACTAAAATCTTTACTATTTTTCAAATACATTTTTTTAAAAATTCTGGAGAAATATCCTGTTCCAGACATTTTTGTTCTAACCTTGATAGCCTCAATCTATGTAGCACATCTATTTTGAGAGCCTCTAAGATGCTGATCTCTTTGCATACAAGAAACTGCAAGGTGCTTCTTGGAATAGAGGCGACTGGAAAACATTTTCACATTTTCATAATTAGAGCAAACAACCTCATGAAAACTCTCCAGAGATCTACAATAGCTAATATTATTAACCTGTCACTGAAAACTCATCCGTGCTTCCTACTTACAAAACCAAGAGGGTGTTCATGCCATTTTTCTCCTGTGAGAAATTTCTACCTGTGATAAATTTTTATATGAGGCAGTGATTTTTTTTTTCCAGTAATTGATGGTCTGGGCAATGTTGCACAAAAAGAAGGGAAAAATGAATTTTCCATCGAGTGTGATTCATTATTCCTATGTATCTAATAATCAACTTTCCCCTTCAAAGCATTCTTAAAGCTGAGTGACTCACACACTAATTGTACCAAATTGAAAAGAAGATAAGTACAAAACTTTTACCTCTTTGCCTCCATTTTGGGGTATTTCAAAGAAAGCATAGCAGCAGGTTTGACAAGTGCTGTATAATTTCCATTGCCTACCAGTCTCTTGGGACATTCAAAACTTATTAAAATGGAAAAGACTCTGTGGTAACTCTGTAGACAGAACTGCAATCTGCATTCAGGACCTGACTGTTGAGGAGACAAACTTCAGGGGAGAATTTTGCATAATAAAGATTTTCATTAGAGTCCAGAGAAAAAATTTCCAACCAAATGCACAGCAAATGGCATGGTGGACGCTGAGGGAGCACCCTCTCACATGGCCTTATGGATGTATAGCATGAAATTTTAAAACACAATCATCTTGTGGCCAGGGTGGTCCTCCTGTCCCTACAAGCAGTGAGTCTCTCTACAGTGCAATCTTCTCCGAAGGTCTTGTGTGTCCTCTAGACAAAACTGGACTGTCCGTAGTTCTAAAGCTTGCTTTGTTTCATGAGACGACAAATAAAATGCCACTTAGACTACCTCATTAACATTAACAATAATGATGTTATTTGATTTGGCCTTCGATGAAATCCCAGGAGAAACAGCAGTGCAAGACACCCACTATTTTTCACTCTAAAATAGCATTCTGTCCAATAGCATCTTCCTTCATTTTTTTCTGTTTAAAACTACTGAACGTTTTCAGAGGCAGGTCTCCTCATGAAGATAGGAGGGACCATGGAAGGAGTGGGGCAGGACTTGCAGGCAGACCTCAGCAGGGCTGCAACAACACCGATAGCACTGTGAAGAACTGTCACTTGACCTGCTGCAGCAGTCAGGCTGCTCAGAAATACCGCACAAATACACTAACCCCAGCACTCTCCACCAGCTACCACCAAATCTCTTTTCCTCTAAAGCCAAATAATGAGGAGATAGAAGTGAAAAATGTAGGATTAAATTAGCCAAACAAGGCATACCTGATAAACAAGATGTTTGCATGAGAAATAACACCAGCACAGGACTTACTATAACCTGTCTCTCAACCCTGTTGTTGACCCAGTCAGATACTGTATTGGATCTAGCTTGAAAATTCAAAGTCTAGGAAAAACATCTAGCTGTGTTTGGAAACTCTACATTTAGGTCCAGCCTTCAACCTGTGAAAGTAAATACCCATTTACCTGACTTCTCCAGGTGGACATCAAGCAGCTGAAGAGTGCACCCTCACATTTTAGTAAATAATTCTAGAGAAATATTCTACATGTATCAAATATAGCTCTGTTGCAGATACCATGATGCAGAAAGCACCTTAAAAAAAAAAATTCTCTTTGTGAGTAGCAGGCTATGTCTTGGTTTTTGTACTGTTTTTTGCTGAGCTAAAGGGAGAGGCACAGGTGGTCAGCAACGCTACCCTTCCACTGTATCATGCACATTGGGGTCTCAAAACATAGGCAGGTAATGGCTGAAGATCCTCTTTGCAAGTTCCCCTTTGACTCTGACTTGAGGTACAGGAACTCCCAAGTTCCTCAAAAATCAGACCAAGATGGCTCAAATTGAATGTCTGCAATTAGAAACGGTTTTGAAAGTTTGGTCAAGCAGGCAGTGACTCACTGAGGTGAGACAAACCTCAGGAGCTCAGTTTTCCATTCTCCAAGGGTTGGTAAGACCTGAGCACTGAGCAAGCCCAGTGACCGTTGCCTGTACTCAATTCCGAACATGACTGAATGCTGCTTCACCACTGCACCTGGTGACCAGAGAAGGTTGTGCTGCAAAAAAAGCCTGTCAAAATCTGTGTTGTGGTTTTCTTGCATTTGCTTGTTCCTCTTCTGTTCACATTAGTATGTCTAGGACTAGTAACCACGGCTACATTAATCCTCAAATACTGATGGTTAATTATGATCATGCACTGGGATTTTTTTCTGCTGTCCTTTAAATTGACCTACTCAGATCACCCTGGAAAAAAATGTCTCTGAAGATAGAATTTACCATGTTTTCTCCTATCGCAAAAGTTTCTGGAATTTTTTCAGGGGGGGAATGTCAGTAAAAAAATCAACAGATGGGAAACCTCACATACACTCCCAGGTTTCCTTAGTCATGTGGTTAGAAAATAACTTCCCTTCTGGCCCTTGAGGAAGAGCAATAGGAAAGTGGTCTCCAAGTGTGTGGCCCATGAGGCAAATTCCCCTCTGAACACACACATCTGAATGAGCAAATGCTTCAGCAGAAAAATCCAGAAGAAAACTTTGAGAATGGCACAATACCAAAATCAATACAGCGATAGATTCACAGCACACTCTGGTAGAGAGAACTCAAAGAGGGAAACAAAATTGTTGTGGGAGACAACTTAATGCTTTCCAAAATGTCACTTGGCTCGAAACAGAGATTCGGAACCTGCTAAGTGTGTTTTAAGTGCTTGGAATTGTGGCTTTTAAATGACCAACAAACCCCTTAATGTTCATTATTCAAAGCACGAAATGCCACTGTGAGAAGGGCAGCTGACTTTCTGTCTAAAGTGCCCATTAGAGAGATGCACTTAGGGATATCTAATACCGGAGCAACACAGAATTTGCAAACAAGTTTGGCTTTATGGCTGGCTTGCCTGCGAGTCTTTCAATGCAGTGTTTTGGGGCTTGGGTTCCCTGCCTGTGCTTTGGGAAGAGACCTAAGAAACATTTTGTGTGCAAAAGCAGCAGAGATCTTTGCATTTATTTATAGTTCCCCTGTTGGTTTCTCCACTTACATGTAGCACCTTCCTAAGACACCAGCAAAGTGAATTGTTCTTGCCTCCTCCAAGAGCTGTTTCTGGTACTATCATCCTCCCAACCAAAAGGCATTACAGAAAATAGCTGATTATATCCAAAGAAAGGTATTTCATTTAGTGCTTTCCAGCAGACCTGATCTTGGTCCAGCCTGTCCCAGGGCATCATGGTAGTATAAGATATGGTAGTCCATGACGCAGACTTGCCTTCTCTCATTATATAAAGGGGTTGGAAGATGAAGTAGAGCATGAGAGGGTATGTACAGGTGACTATAACAAAAAACTAACATAGTTTTGCAGCCTTCAAAATTCCCTACAGCAGAAAAAGTGAAGGCTGTATATAACCTACTGTGTTGGGTTTGGATCTCACTGTGTCTGGCTACCATCTCCCTATTTTCATTGTTACTTCTATAAAAGGAAAATAGCACCCCAAAGGAGGTTTCTTGGGGCTCCAGCAACATTAGCACTATTAAGGAATAGGTCCCTCGAAGAGTTCTTATTCATATTATGCAATTAGTATTTCACATGGTGAAGAGCTGCCACTGAGCAGAAAGATCCTGAAGTCAAAAATATGAAACATCATCAGTCAGGGGAATTAAGGGAAATGATCTGAACTTGTTAAGGCATTGCTGCCTTAGGGAAGTAGTGTGATGCCCAAATATGTGCAACAGCTCGCCAGCCCAGAGTTGATACTGGCAGCAGAAGCCAAAGGCAGGAGATGCCAATAGGTCTGCAAGCTTGAAATGGTATCAACAGATGTTACCATTTTGAAGCTGTATTAAAAAATTATTTGGCTGACATGCAGGGGGACAAGATTTGTTGATTTCTGCATGACTGCATCAATAAAGAAATATTAAATTTACCTTTTCCCAAAAGCACTCACAATTTTTTCAATGAAGCATAACACTACAAAAAATATTTAACTGTTTTTCAAATCTCAGAATTTTTTTCCCCATTAACAAGTCCTTTGACCTGAAGACATTTCATTTTTAGATTAAATGAATATATCCATTCTTCTTGGGACTTACGAACATGGCTTTGTGGGAAAAATGCACCTCTTGAATTAGAAATGTTATAATAGATTTTTAGACTGCTTCAAAACGGTGGTTTCCTTTTGCTGAGAAGTAAGACTCCTGAGGAAACTACTCCAGGTTTGTTGCTCATGAAGTACACTCATAATTTGGATAATTAACTAAATGCGACAGAGTCATTATCTTTTCCCTAAAGCTGTTTTATTTTTTCTGTAGGAGTTTTCCCAAGTTAATTTAATATTGTCGATTTTCCCAAGTTAATTTAATACTGCCAAACAGGTAAATCCTTCAGAGATTTAGTTAGTCTCAAACCCAAGCTAGGCAGACAGCTTGCTGCCTTGTTTTTGCTGCCTTTTTAAGGATGTTGCTCTACCTGCTTTTCAAAAGCAAGGAAACATTTTTAATCCTATGCTTGATTGCTCCTATGAGGCAAAGCAAAAAGGGATGGCAAGAGAACGTTGTTTAGAAAAACAATGCTCTCTTTGCCCCGTCTGCCAGTCCCACTGCTGTCAATGCTGTTCAGCTGCGAGAAAATGCCGACTGCATCGATACATGTCAGGAGAACTGAATTGCTACAAAATGCTGCAAACATTTTTCCATACTGAAGTTCTGGGAAATGCAGACGAATATTACAGAAGCAGCAATGCTAGATGAGCGCCACTGAGGCAAAATTACAAGTAAACACGTAGCACAAATTCAGATGCATAATTAAATAAAGCACACCCTTCTGAGTTCCAGCATGCTGCCTGGGTGTTTGAAAACAAGCCCCAGAGGAGTGGTTAAGGAGAGGCCTCTTCACTGAAGTGGCCCAGGATGTTCTCAGGGGATGGAGAACCTCCCTGGCATGCAGAGCACACTGATACCAAGCAGCACAGCTTGCCTTCAGCTGGGCTGCAAAGGGGAAAGTGAATTTTTATCCTGTAGTTTCACACTTATTTAATATGGAACCAAGCAATTTCTGCCAAATCCTTACCAACAAAATTGAATAAACAGAAAAAAGAAAGCAAAATCAAGAAATAAAATGAAACAAGACTGGGATTCTCTACTCACAGTCATTAACTGTATCATTTTCTTTCTGTGTAGACCACTACTGCTTTCTCTGTTTTGCTCTGAGCAGACAGAATTTTTTTCAACACAGTTATACTCCCTTTCTTTGAAATGTTTCTCACCAGGAGCACTCCACAGAGCTGACAGGGAAAGCACAGGGGCTCTGATAGCACATGGGCTCATTAAGACTTTTTGCTTGAAGCCAGCATCAGTGGAAACCAAAGTGCTCTCCATACACCAGATCAGCTGAGGTGGTCGAATGACTGAATTATTTGTGGCTCCATCTCTCCGGGGCACACCTTCAGTTCGTAAATTCAGTTCCCTAGCACACCAGCTTCCAGCTCAGAAGACCATTTTTACTTTCTTTCACGCTGCAGCAGTTTTAAAGCCTCTTCTTGCCTTCATTTCTGTGATGTGCATCCACTTGCTTGTCTCCATGGCAGCTCCTTCCTCTTCAGCATGTAAATTATTCATTCTGGCTGTCATCTGGCTCAATTTAGTTTCCATTTACAATGTAATTTGAAAAAAGCAGTGTAGATACAGCCTCCTCTCCTGTCCCATCTGAATGCGTTGGGAATGGTCTCAGAAAGCAGAAGGAACCAGAGTGCAAAACTTCAGTTTATGTCTCTTCTGCCAGGATTCGATAACAGCACCCATTTCTGAAGAGTTCAGCATAAGTTGCCATTTTTCCTTATACGATCTAATTGTATGGTAAACAACCATGGGACGAATACTTATGGGCAAAAACTCTAGTCAAAGTCCCCACTGACACAGAACAATTTATTTTTTCTCAGTAAATCATTTTGTAAAGCTTTCCCTAAAATCAGATTTCCCTGTAGTTCAGCTGAAAATGCAGGGAAGAAATTCCAAAAAAAGTGGTTGATGAACAAAGAGATTTGAAGAACAAGTGGGGATGACCAGGAAATACAGCCACTTATTTTATTTTAAGGAAGAATGAAATAGTTCCTTTAACCTTGGAAAAAAATAATCCTATTAAATAAAAGGAAATTGCATCACTGCCCCAGTTCTATTGCAAGAATAAAGTCCACAATTGATTTCTGTACTGCCCGGTAGGGTAAGGGCACACAGGCTCGTGGAGGGCTGCTCATCCGTGAGAATAACCTGGGGAGATGGCAGTGGCTGCCTCTTTCACTTCAGGGCAGCCTCTGTATGACTGAACCCTGCTTTGAGAGGAAGCCCCGAGAAGCTGAAATCAGTAATTGAAGAAGTTGCCACACACTATCTTCCAAGCACAGGCAAGAGACAATGCAGGCCCTCCCTGGGCAAGGTCCTTGAATGGGAATGATGCCACCCAGGCGGCACAGCCATCAGGAGGAGCAGTGCAGGGGTGCCTGGTGTCATGATGATGGGTTACGATGCCCTGGCCCCAAATCCTGTCAACTCAGAAATAAGAGTACTTCTGTTTAGCTTTGATTCTCTTCATATGTTTTAAAAGGCACATGCCTTATTTTTGCTCACTCTTCCTAGATTTTCCAGATGTGTGTTAAATTCCTACAGGTACTGCCATTTCTTACCCCATCCCGACAGACGCAGCTCCCCTGGTGCACTACCAGGAAATTGGAGAGCCACGGCACAACTTCCTCCATTAGAAAGAACTGAGAAAGAGGTTAAAAACAGTTCAGTGCCAAAGGGCTCAAGGTCTAACTCTGCTCCCTTATCATACAGCGTGCAGTATCTTGCCCCGGGCACACTGCCTATTGGGGGGGTGGGGCTGCCAGGCCCGGAGACATAGCTGCAGGCATCAGTATTCACTGCTCAGGGCAAACACAACAGCACAGCGAGAGGTCATGTCATCAATCACACATGCTGCACCTTATGTAACTTAATTTCTGACTCATGATTCAAAGAGTAAACCAGTAGGATTCATTATAATCCACCTTCTAATGCCAAAAGAGGACCTGTTAAAATAGATATTTAAAAACCTAGAAATCACTTCTTGTATTTTTTTCTTCTTCCTCAAGCTCTCTTACACCTTCTTCAACTTCTCACTTTCCTGTGATGCTGAGACAGACTCTCCAGGCAGTTGCCCAACTAACCTGTGCTTAAAATGGACTCCAGGGACGGATTTGCAGCCCAGGGATTTAGCTTTCCATCTCCATTTAACAGTACCAGTAGCTCAGCAGCTCAGCAGCTAAGCCTCTGTGAGTAGCACCGTGCATTTACCCATACTATTATTGAAGCTGAGGGTTTAATTAGATTTTGGTTGTTTGATTCAGCTCAAGAACTGCGCCAAAACTGTTTGCTCCAGTACTGAAACCTCCAGGACAGCTCCACACCCAGTAATACATGCAAGATATTGACTGCAGTTGCTCAATGATTTTAGGCTCATGACCTTGGGCAGTATTTTCCCCTCTCTTTTCTGAACTACAAAAAATTGGGATCATTTATTGTCTTGTTTCAAGGTAAAGGGACATCATCAGCCTAAAATAATTTCTTAACAGACACTTTTTTTTTCTCCCGATGAACAGAAAAAGATTGTGACGACAACTCCTGATATTAAATGAAGAAGCTAACCTATCTTACTGATACTATTTTTTTCACCAATCTCTTTGTCTCTGACCTCTTCTGGATGAATGTTTTCAGCAAGATAATGTCTCTATTTTGGCCTACAACAGCAAATGAAAAAATCTTCCAACAAA
This sequence comes from Athene noctua, assembly GCF_965140245.1. NCBI lineage: Eukaryota > Metazoa > Chordata > Aves > Strigiformes > Strigidae > Athene > Athene noctua. Next base: position 60,281,011 of record NC_134039.1, on the reverse strand, counting down.
CTACACTCCTATTATCTGTTTTGACACAGATACTATTTTCAATTTATAAGTTGCAACACTGTGAAAGTCTGTAACAAATGAGGATAGTGGTAATTTTGCTGGGGCTTTTATAAAATGTTAATAAACACCATTTTGCACTTGCATCCTTTGTCTCAATGCTTAAAGCACCTACCAAATAGAAATTAAGACTCTTCCTAGTCCTGCAAAAATAGCCTAATATGATGCCAGTTTTCAAACTGACATGATCAGAGGTAAAGGGACTGAGACGTGTACCCCAAAACTCTGGTTCTGCTCTCTTTGCACTCATCATGATGTTCTATTTTTAGATTTTCAGTCTGGTCTGAAGCCACTTTCTAAAGTGGGATTAATTGCAGCTGCTAGAGTGCAGCATAATAATGGTATTTTTTAATATACAACTAACAGAAAAATAACTTCTGGATATCTAATAAAAGGAACTTTATTAATGAAGTGACATGTGCAGCAACATGTCCCTTGCAAGGAAATACGGGATTCCAGGGAATAACCAGACCACTCCAGTTGTATTGGTGGTGGTGGTTTTTTGGTCGCTTCACAGTACATGAAATATGGGTGAAAAAACAGCATGAAGGGTACGTGGCCTGCATCTGCAGTACATGGATCAGTGCTTGTCTATCATGAGACAAGACAAAAAGCAGGCATAGAAAGAAATTAACAGAACTCACCATCTCTTGCCAACCAAAATCTCCCAATGTTTGCCTAATTACTAATTTTTCTCATACTATGCACTTTTATAACCCTTTGCCATTTGTCGTTACACTTCCGTATTTGGTATGTTACTTTGCCCAACTAAAAAGAACAAATCCAGGAAAAATCTAAACATATCTCAGTATCTGAATGGACTGAATGACATTCTGTGAAGAACTAGTGAAGTGACTGCAATCTCCTCCAAACACTTTTTTCCAACTAAATTGAGGTCTCTTAATCTATCTTCTACCATCCTTCCATGAGTTTTCCAGTTCTTCCAGACCTCAACCTCATTTCTGTCTTCAGGCCATCACAAGCATAAAAGCTCTGCCACCACAACATGGACAATACCAGAATTGGATGTCCAAAAGAAAGCCTCTGTAACTCAAAGGAAAAAGGAGACAGAGTAAGTAACATGACTTCTGCTTCAGAAGGGCTTGCGTGCCTGGAATGATTTTTTTTTCCAACTGTAACAATTGGTCTGAGGAAATTATCTCTTCTAACAAATTTATTTAGCATTTCAGTGTCCTTTCCATCATAGATCTCAAACTGCAATGCTAAACTAAGTGTGCATCAAATTCACATTTCAGAAGGGAAAATTCAGATACAGAGAAGCACTAGTAAGCACTCGGTCAGTGGCTGATCTCAGAAGGGAATCACCTTGAAGCCAGGAGAAGTTTTGGTACTGACGTTAGCAAGACCAGGATTTCACCCTAGCAATCTGATGCCTCTGCCATTTCCCTGGTAAGGTTAACAACTCCATGAAAATCTCATTCAGATAAAGCCATTTTGCTAATTTTGCCTTCAGAAGGCTGTCATCGTTATAGCAGTAAGCTATGCAGGGGGATAATTAAGTGGCTGCGGCAGAATGAACAGTTCTTCAATCATACCTTTTCCTTTGTACATTGGTTATGATAAACAGTATATACATCAGACAGAAGAAAGCGTCATCTGGGCCCTATTTCCAAGCAGTAATGATCTTAGAGCACCCAGAAAGGTAGACTTGACTGACAAAAACCATCTGTTCCTGAGCCGATTTGCTTATTTTGTACATCTGCTCAGTTCGTTTCATTGGTGTTAATACACTTTACTTCACAAGAATCTTTTACTAATAAAATAGTTGTTAAAGAGTTAAAGAATAATAATTTGATTGATTGACAAATGTTCTCTGTACTGCTGCCTTTTCTGGACATCTGTCATGCTGCATGCTGGGAACAGCCCAGTCAGTGCAGGGACTTTTCCAAAGAACCTTACTGAGATACAAGAGCTCCTTATTTGAGGAAAGTCCTCTCATGCCACCATTGGAAGACTGTTCTTCTGCTCCCTTCTGGGTACTCTTTTTTTTCCCCTATATAATTACTATGCAATTTTTATATAGATTTTATTATACAATTGATGTGTGATCTGTGTTTGCATGCCTCAGTGGAGGGAATGACAAAGACAAAATGGGACAGCTGTAGTTTGCTGCTTTGTTTGTTTGGGTGTGTTTTGAGGTTGGTTTGTTTTTTCATTTATAGCTTTGATGGCCATTTTCACTTTGCCCTCCATTTTCATCATCCACCTTCTTGACATTGTCCAACCTAGTGGGGACAAGGCTCCCTTGATACTGACTGTCTACAGTACTGCTTTAGTGAAAGGAGGGCTGCTTAGTTCCCCTTCTTATCCTTGAGGGATGAAACCTTCATCCTTTTAAACTCTGACATTTCCTGCTGACTAAGGGTAGTTCATTAGAAATGAGCTCAGGTATCCTCTACAGTCATTCACGTACCTTCTCTGTAACGTATTAGAAAAGCACCAGATACTGATCACTGTGGTTGCGTGTTAGTAAGAATCTACAAGTGGTTCACAATAACTAACAAAAAGCTCCATCCTTTGCTACATATCCTGGAGCCTCATACATGATACTACCTAAAGTCTTCTTCATTGTCTTTCCTCTAAGAGCAATACAGAATATGAAGCAAAGGTGTGTGTTAAGATTGATTCAAGCCTTCCCAGTTCTGCTGAAAAGGCAGGAATTTTCTGCTTCTCTGGTGCAGTTTGGATAGCTGTATAATACAAATCCAGCATCCTGTGGAGATGTCTCAGGGATCACAGTGCAGTCCAGAAGCTTGCAGCACTGTGATGAAGGTCCCATGGAAATGCCCCTCTTCACCCTAATTAGAACTAGTCAGAAAGAGTCCTTGAAAGACGCTAAAACTGTTGTCTTCTGCAGAAGCTTACAATCTGGCTTCAAAAATCCTTAGAAATCTTTTAACTGAGCAAAGAAGCTAGGAAACTGGTGATCTTTAATGGGCATGCAGGAGGGAAATGCCTTTATTTATTGCACAGAAATCCTGAGATGTGTTTATTTATGTATTTGGCAATTGTTTTATGTAGCAGATGCTGGAAAGCAATATATCAAGATGCCTTTGCAAGAAAGCTTGGAAAACCAATCTATTTTACCAAGACCTGCAACTTGAAGACTGTAACCAGTCTGGTTTATCTCCCAGTATTTTCCTCCAAACTTCCCCTCACTGCAGGACCTTCCTGCCAATCTCTATGTGAGATGATAGCAGTACAAACAGACTGGAGACATGTTTTATTTCCCCAGACTGTTTTTCACCTTCAGGACTTACTCATGTCTTCTTACATGTTCCTGAAGAACAGCCTGGGTGACTAGAGTAAATGCTGTCACACCTTCTTCAGAAAAGGTGCTTGAGAAACACAGGGATGGTTCTCCAGGCTTCTGGGTTTGGGAAAGCCTATCTTCCTTTATGGAAATGTCCTCCTATTAAGAATGGCCTGGTTTTCCACATGTTTTGTAGAAGGGCTCTGAAAGATACAGATGAAATAATCTGGAGACTTTCTTAGCCCTAACTGAATATATCTGAAGGTTATACCTCTTTAGTTAAAAACAATGGCTCTGTCTATATCCTGATTTTGAGTGAACTATAAGTATAAGCAATAACAGCAACCAAAAATATGAGATGTTAGATTAAAACCAATTGTTAGAATTTGAAAGGTATGATTCCTCACTCAGTGTTCTGATATAAGCAGATTTTTTCTTTCTGTGAAAGGAAGAATAAAATGCAGGTTTGTCCAGTATTTTCAATGTTTGTTCCATTTATAACTGTGTGGCAATCTGAATTTATGCAAATTAGATAAAACCAACTAGTTAAATAAGCAAATTATCAGCACATTTTTATGATCAAATGTTTCTCGGAAGGTAAGAAGCAAACATAGATTAAGAGTTTTGAAAATACCTTATAATTTTAGAGGTTTAAATTAAGGCACGTGAAAAACTTCTAATTTGAGGAATGGAGAACATCTTCATTAGGATCCTTTGTAAGGTCTTAGATAAAGTGTCCAATAAAATGGGATTTAAAAACTAAAAAAATTTAAATACCACTGAGAGCTGGTCTAGAAGAAAAACAGGGGAGTTTGTTCATGGAGAACATGTACTGGTAGAAAAGGAAAAGCCACAAATCAGCTATCATCACACAACCTCTCTAACAACAACAACAACATCCTTCATAAATTTAACATGGACCTGAACAAACTTGACACTGTAAAAGATGGAGAGAACATCTAAACACTACAAGCAAGGTGTGTTACAGAGCACCCTGAATCACTGCTTAGTGCTTCAGAAACCCCATGTGGTTCTGTAGGACAATGCCATATGAAGATGCTCATTTTCATCCAAGACAGCAGTGAAACCCTATTAAACAGCTTGACAGACTAATTAGCTGGAGTACAGTGCTGAAGAACAATATTGCTTTGGTATTACTCCACTAGCTCACGTGAAGCTCTCTCCACTGCACAATATAGACATGCCCTTCACAGGAAAAACTTAGTCCCATTTATTAAGTGACAAACCCCTACTGAGTCAGTTTGCCCCTCAAGCTCTATATTAAATTCCTGTCTTCATAAATGTACTGCTCTATGTCAGATGCCATAAACAGCAGCTGACTCTAATGAGGTCTGTATCCAAAATCATAAAAGAACTCAAATAAAATGTCACATCCATATTTATTTGAAATGTTAAAAACTTTCAGTCTTCTCAGGCATAATTAAAATTTGTGTTCTGTATATGCTTTTGCCCTCTGGAAAAATAATGATCTATCATTTTAAAGGCATCAAAGCATGTTTGTATGATTGGCATTAAAGTTGGGTTTCTTTGAAAAGTGGTATCTATAATTCTGTTTAATGTAGGACTCCCTCTGTGCATTTTATATGTGTCGACAGTGAGCATGCCTATATTTTCCCTCTTTTCTGACAGCAAATCTGTTTCTGGTATTAAAGAGCAATACACTGAAGCAAGCATAAATGCACTAATTTTGTATGCAAATTTAATGTATGCAAGACATATTATACAATATATGTGTGTCTGAATTACATGGATTTTGTATTTAATGGAGTTAATTAGTGTCTACTTTACTGCTGGTTTCACAGAGCTGGCTTAGTACCTGAAAAGGTGCTTTGCTGTTCAGAATCCCGGCCAGATCTATACCTTCAAGACTCTTCAGTTTAGTGTTCTAAAGTGCAACCACAGCAGCCTGCTCCCACACACCACTGGACCAGAACATCAGCCTACAAATGGCCTGGACTTCTGTGAGTACTCATGAGCAGGCTGAGTCCCAAAGAATGATGAACTGGGGTTTCCCCACTCCTATGAGAGAGATTCAAGATGCTGCTCCACTCAAACTTGCATGTCTTGCTTACTAAGTGTATTGCAGTCATTAGCTAACCACAGTTCTACTAATCCCCATATTTGAATGCTCTTTCATTTCGTACTTCCTGCGGTGACTGTACTTATATTTCAGGGCTCATTGGCTGGGAAAGTTAAATTACATGATATGAAAAGAATAAGATTAAAGCAAGTTTCCAACACTAAATCTCAAATATACAAGAATGTACTGTGAATTTGCACCAAATGAGACTGTCATTCTTTATCCTATAGTGAGCTACATATAGAACTTGTCCCTTCTATTTCTTTTCCTTATAGCTATTGGTTAAATTATTATGCTCTGCTCACTTACTATACTGAACATACTATACTGAACAGTAGAAAAAGGTCCTATCAAGATAAAGTATGCCAGAACCTCAAGATAAAGTATGCCAGAACCTCAAGTAACATCTACAAACATAAACCCAGATTTCCAAATGAGCTTTCTTCCAATGGCCCTGAGGCAAACCTTGCTCACAATCTGGACTATTTTATTTGTACTGTATTAGTATTATTCAGAACTATTACTAGTAGCAGTATCTATTAGTAAGTATTAAAAATTACCATTATTATTTTGACCACAGGAAGAACAGCATCTACTTGGGATCAAAAATACACTTACATCTTTCAGGGAGCTGTCAAGGTTTTGCACATGGATGACACTACTTCAATCACAGGATAGCCACATATATAAATATAAATATAACTGAATATATAAAAAATAAAAATATTTATATGCAATATAAATATAATCTGATATGGAAACTCTTTTTTCCTTACAGTAGCTGGTTCTGGTTTTCCCCACCGAGGGAGGAGGCAAGTTATGGTTTAGTCCATGCAGGGCTGAGAGAGAAGACTTTGTTTTGGATCAGAGGGAAATAAATAATGAAGCAATCTAGAAGTATCATTATATTAATACATGTGTTTGAATACCTACACAGAAGGCACAGGAGGTTGCTACGATCAGTGTTTCCCCTTCTCCCAGTGCCAAGTGTAATTATAGATAGCAGCGATAGATGTTGCCAATAAGCTTAAAAGGAGAGGGAAGTGGTAGGAATAGAAATGCAGTGTCATACAGAAAAAAAACAACAGGAGGAACACCTGAAAATGCAGTGACTTTCCCCCAAAGACAGACTCATGGCAGCAGTATGTATCTCTCTCTGCAGTTAAACAGATGGTTGTAAAGACTGTAATGGTACAAAGATCACAGAATATCCTGCAAAGCCATAGAAGGAAGGAAATCAGTAGCATTGCTTAATAGTCTGCTTATTTTACAGTCAAGTGGATTGCCAAGCAACTAAGCTATAACAAGTCCCATATTTAGGGGAAGAAATGTTTGTCTTCTGTCTCTGCTTGCAAATGGCAAGTGGAGGGCATTTCTAAGCCAGATAATATGAGTACAGCATGTTCCCCAAGCCCTGAGCCTGTGCTGCTGAGCAGCCGGTGTTAATCACAGCAACAGTTGACACGAGCGCCTTGCCAGTCCAAGTTTATCATCATCATTGTGGCTTTTACTCTCTACTGCTCAAACCAAACCCAAATAACCCCCCAAAACCCTGCAGTTACTCAGGAATCTTGAGATTCCCACATTACTTAACATGACTGGATCTTTTGGGGATTACACAAACAACAACTCCTGATGACAAAAAGAGCTTGATTTGGTTGTCTAACCACGTGCATCCAAAGAGGTTTGAGATGCATAGGGTAGCTGATACACCGACACAAGGCACAGACAGAAGACCCCCAGAAACCAACAGCTGGAATCCAGGTGAAATATGACCTAGGGCATCTGAAATGGCTCTGGATAACTCATTTAGGCAACTGATCTGAGCCCCAGACAGCCCCTTCATGTCTTGCATTCTTCAGCTTCACCACTAAAAATGTTTTAGTATTGCTATTGAAAAGCACCTATATAAAAGTACAATTATAGACAGTGTATACATTTGGGAGCACATCTTAAATCACTCACAAAGACTAAAAATGCAGTATTCCTCTGAATACAAGCAGATATTGAAGACTCTCACCCCAGAGAATCACCTTGTAAACCCGGTACTCAATCCTGAAGAAAAATGTGGTTAGGGCAAATGACCGAAGATGCTAAAGAATAACACTTCAAGACTCCATGTGGTCGGGTCCTCATCCCAGAGCATCCTGCTGCTGGACAAGGACAGTGCAGCAACAAAACAAGCCTATAGGTCATATAGGTAAGTGGGGCAAAATTACTCCAGCCTGGGCCATCGACACCCACAACATTATTTCAAGGATAAATCTAGTTGGTCAGTCTTAGCAATACTAGCCCACAGGAGAAGATGTAATTATCTGAATGCTTTGATAGACACTTGTTATGTCATCAGTGGCTTTTCAGGAAGCACCTGACTACCTTTATTCAGAAGATACATGTTTTTCCCTGACTCAGCTCTCTGACATCGATGTTTTCCAGGATTCTGTCTAATGATAACAAAATTTAAGGTGTGATGAAAAACTGTAATCTAAGTTTACAAGTAGTACCTCAATCTAGACTATATCACATTAATGCCCATCTGAAATATTAAGGAATGCAAAACAATTGTTAAAAAGTAATGATTCAAAACAATCAGCAGGCATTTTGAAACTGATTCTCTTTGTAATTCACTGTTTTACTTCAAATAATGGATCAAATTAATGACAAAACCACTGTTTTCCTTCATTCTGAAATGATACTAAGAATCAAAGTAGGATTCAGCAGTGGAAACACTCAGTGGCTGATCAGCACTAAAATTTGATTGGAATATGACTAAAATGTCTTTGGGAAATTACTGCATTTAAAGTCATAATTTTCAGTTCTGTATTTACTACATTTCATAGCCTTGACTCAGTTCCTCTCTTTATATCTCTGGTGGTTTAGGCCCTGCTGGGACCAGAGACCACTTTGCTGTTGTCCCTCCCCCACCCTCGGACCGGACGGGGCAGGGCGTGAGATACAAACCCCAGGGTTGAGATAAGAAAAATTTAATACAACGGTGAAAAAAATAATAAACCTAACACAACAATAGCAATAACAACAACAATAAACAGCAATAACAGTAAACAAGACAAAAGATATACAGAGAAATACTGCAGTGGACACATCCAGCCCACTGCATGTGCTTCCCCGGACCAAAGCCACAAAGGGATGCTTCCCGCGCTGCTGCGGCTGGACCTGACATCAACATGGTATGAATAACCCGGCTGGAGCTCCCTCCCCACTCTGGGGAAACTTAACCCTATCCTAGCTGAACCAGGACAATATCCCAACTCTAAAATTGACAACAGAAACTCCCAAACCCACAACTGACAGCTAGTCTGCTCCCTGAAGGAGGGTATAACATAAAAAGGTAACATATAGCTTCTTTATAGCTTATTTATTACATACAAGCTATATGTAATAAACATTGTAAGTATATGTAAAATATTTATTACATACAGTAAGAGCACATACACGTGCTTTTATTCTTTTACCCAGTAACTGCTGCAAACACAACTAGAGAACATAAAAATTGGGGTATAAATAATTACAACATGAAATTCTGCCATTGCTTCAAGCAAGTGCTGCTCTGCGAGCACAGCAGCCACCCTCCACTCACCACAGGCACTTGCTGATGAACAACATTTAAATCTTGCTCGAAGCAGATAGAATTAATGACTGGAATTGGAAGAAGCATTGCATTGTGCAGAGATGTACTGGGGTGAAAGTGCTTCCAGATGTGAAGATTTAGCTGAAGAACCAAATTATCTTCCTTACCTGTTAGAGACGACCCTTGTCAGTCCACTCGGACACCAGTAAGTCCCACTGAGCAGAAAACTTACCTACCTAACAGGAGCTTAACAAAATAATCCACAAAAAAATTTCCAAGTAAATGTCATGAACTATAACTACACAAACCAGAGTGGCAATAGGAAGGGCTGGAGCCTGAAGACCAGCCAGATGTGTTTGTAGTGGACAAAATAAGTAACTGGTGTCTGAGACGCACTGTGCATTGCACTGAGCCTGATCAGCCAAACCACATGCAGTACTGGGAGTCAGTCACTAACAACAAATAAAAAAGCAACAGGTTCAAGATAAGAATATGATAGACTGCTCCAAGCCTAATAACTGAAGGCCATGTCATAGATAACAATAACTATTTTATCTAGATGCCTGCTTGTTTCCCTTCTCCAGGAGGACAGGCTTGTCTTACATATCTTTCTTACCATCTCAGGGATTCTATCAAAACAGTCTTTTAGCTTCAGAACAGGTTTATATCCACTTTCAAAATACTCAATGCCTATCTGTTAATTGAAAATACACAGATATGTTTTGGCAACCTACACTTCAAACACTGTGGCTTGTTGATGTCAGAGACCTAGCTAAGCCCTCTCTGTAGCAGACCAAGCTCTCCAAACCTGGTCTGTCCACTACAGACTGAGAAATGATGTTTTTTAGATTTACTGAATTAATTCAGTGCACCTTTTTATGCTCAGGCAACCTACCTGGCATGCTGTACAGGCTGTAAAAGAAAGGATAGCATCGTGCTCTTTACAGCTGAGGACTATAAAGACTAAGCTTCCAGGGAGAACCTAAAACACTGACTGTTGGAAGCAATCATACAGCACATGAAACAGTGGTGTGTTCAGTGATCTTCTCCACTGACACATTTAGAGTTCTGAAAAGTAGGGAGGAAAATCAATGTAGCTCTTCATGTAAGTTCCCAATACATATTCTGAAAATAAGAGAATTTTCAGAGTAAAGGGAAAACAGCAGGAAAATCTCCGTGGGGCCATACTGGTGATCGTGAATGGGTGAATAGGCGTACACTCAGAAATCCGAGCTCTGAACAAAAGTGCCCTGGAGCAGCTGGAAGTTGCAGGAGATCTCATCATTAAGCAGAGACTTTCAGTTATTTCCTCTGAACTACAAGATGCTAAATCTAAAGCAAGCAATGGACTGAAAGGGATCTTACAGTAGATGCAGCTGAAAGGAGGGGAGGCATCACTAAGAAGGGCATAAATGCATTTGCTGTACTCACTTGTTCATTAGAGAAAGAGAAGGGGAAAAAAGATGCAAATTAAATGGAAATGCCTCATTTTCACAGGAGCCGAAAATAACACGGCAGCCCATGGGAAAGCACAGCTGGTACCCAGGCTTATTGCTACCATCAAGGCTGAATGGCTAGCAGGATTAGGAGCAAGCCAGGCTCAAACAAAACAGTGTCAGGCAGTTCCTCCTCTCCCCTGATCCCACCCCACCCCGGTTCTGCTCTTTCCTGCTAACTACACTGTTAACTCACATCCCACTGTTAATTCAGCTTCAAATGGCTGGCTGCACCGATCTGTGCACAAGATTACAGCTTGGGCTCCTGCCCGCTTTGTTACAGCACAGATTGCTTCTTGTATTGAAGAGGGAACCATCTGGGAAGAAGAGCAAATGCTCGGCTACTTAATTGGTGCTTTCAATAAAACAGACTACAGTCAGGATTGACAGACTTAGAGAAAATCACAAAAGCAGCCACTGGAAAGTTTGCCTTCACTCCAAACTCTGAAAAGATCTGGAAATAAAATTTGTGTCAATCCCTAAAACCCTGGATCACCTTGATCATCACAGCTTCTCCACCCCAGTCCTAGAGACACTGCCCTATTTTCCCACCTGACGCAGAAGCTGCCTACATGGACATGATAAACTCTTGTTCACACAACAGTCAAGGACTGTGTGATAACAGTCAGTACAGCAATCAGTACGGCAAATGATCTATCATCCACCTTCTCATCTAGATATTGGTGTAAAGGGAGATTCATTTCATGCTTATTATTTCTAAAATGGCCTCGTTTACTACAATCACTTCAATAGCATTTCTAGCATTTTCTACCATTTCCATTTTACATCTTAAGAATGTATCTTGATTTCTTCATGAGAATGTCAGCAGGTCTTCTTAAGGAACGGTGGGCAGGATTAAGCATTCCACCATCAAACCTGTTCACATCTGCTCCTCCTACCACTTGTCTCACCCTCCCCCCTTCTCTTACACATATATACTCTGTGTGCCTATTCAGCATATGAGATTTTAGCTTTCACAATTTCTAAATCCTCCACAATTCGAGAATTTATTCCAGGATCTTCCATGTTGCAGACTTCCTTCTCTCTTCTAGCTCATCACACCTCCTCAATTTTCTTGTTGCTCAAGAATGAAGATGATCTGACCTCCTCCTTCAGGGTTCCAACTGTTCTTCAGCTAATTTCAGTCTCCACAGATCAGCCATCTAGCCCATACTAGATTTTGCAATATCTTGTAAAATCTATTTTGTGCTTGAGTCCTGTTTTTGTCAGAATCTCAAAAGTTTTAAAACCAGCTCTAGTGTTTAGATCCAGAACAGAACAAAACCAGTAGGCTGTTTGGTGTAAAGACTACCACCTTGGACAACGGCTTAAGTGCTGAACTATTAAACACCCTCATTCAGTTTAAGAGGGACATTCTCACCTAGTGGTCTCAGAATTGTTGATGCTCTGCCACTACGGATCAATAGACATGTTTAGGTGAGGCCTTCCCACAAGCAAGCATCTCAGGGAAGCATGGCCATATCTATGGGTTGTGCATTAACACTACCTATATCCATTTTCTTGGCATCCTCCAAATATATATTATTAGCTTTGCAGAAACATCACCAAAGGGCCGACTGGACGGCAGCAAGATCAAAGAAAACAAAGTTATTCATTTGTTCCACAGATGTGAACTTCAAACCCTTTATCAAAGGTCATTCATGCTCGTTTAGAAACCAGAGAGCACAGTAAACAAGGTGATATTTCATTCTGAGTTTCTGAAAATACAAGGAGTGTTTAAAAGTCAAAACCAAAACCAATAAACCATGTTGACATTTTTACATTAATATTAAAGTAATTTGACCTGCCTGCACCCATATTTTGACACATGGACATTTTTATTTCAGCTAAGAAAGTTTATTTCAACTAACCTTAAACCTACACCTTGTTAATTGAATCTAGTCCTAATTGAGAATGTGTGTAAGTTTTTTTGTACCTGTACTGGGTCTGGCTGAGATGGAGTTAATTTTCCCCATAGCAGTCCTCATAGTGCTGTGCTTTGTACTGGTAGCTAGAAAGGTGTTGGTAAAACACCAGTGTTTTGGCTAAGCCAAGCAGTACTCACACAGCATCAGAGCTGTCTCTCCAACATTCCCTCTCACCACTAGGCTGGGGGTAAGCAAGATTCTGGGAGGAGACATAGCCAGGACAGTTGACCCAAACTGACCAAAGGGATATTCCATACCTTATGATGTCTGCTCAGCAATAACAGCTAAGAGAATGGAGAAGGAAGGGGGGCATTTGTTATATACACTTGTCTTCCAGAGCAACCCTAAGCATACTGAAGCCCTACTTCCCAGGAAGTGGCCAGACATTGCCTGCTGATGGGAAGAAGAGGATAAAATATTTTGTTTTCCTTTGCTTTCGTGCATGACCTTTGCTTTTGCTTTATTAAACTGTCCTTATCTCGACCCACAAGCCATTTGTTATACTTTCTCTCCCCTATCTGGTTGCGGAGGGGGAATGATAGAGCAGCTTTGGTGGGGACCTGGCATCCAGCCAAAGTCAACACACCACAATACCATCTTAATTAACCTTGTTGAAAAAAAAATCACATTTTTATTTAAACCTAAGGACACATACAGACAAATCTTGTAAGAGATCATGTACTATTTCTGAGAATAGTAATCACAGAAAAGACTGATCTCATCAATCAGCCTAAGCTCTTAAGAACCCAGCACAAAGGTTTTCGACACCTATTTAGGACAAGTCTGTCATTGATTAAAACCACCTTGACATGCTGTTCCCAAAGAAACGGTGACCACCTGAAATGGCCAATACTCAAACTCCACTGCGGCGACTTGTACCATAAGGTAATCACTGTTGTTGATTTAGTTTTGGACAGTAGCATCCTGCTGTAGCTGGTGTGAAATCACTTGCACAAAAGCAATCAGATAAAACTTGAGACCATGGAGGCTGTGTTTCGCTTTGGGTTAATGTATAAGGCCCTGGAAAAAGCAATTTTATAACTAAAAAAGGAAGTTACCTCTACTTTTGCTCATAGCTAGCACTCCATTCTTCTTGCAAAGAACAAAAGCAAATGAAATGTTGGAAAACAAGGTGATTTTTTAAAATGTTCTACAATATTTCTTGTCCTATCATGACTATCTCATTCACCACTTATTTTATAGTTTAATGTCTCAGATTGCTGTTCACGAGTTTATTTTGATTAGGTCTCTTTCTGACTATATTCACTGATATCTTTTGCTATTATTTGATTGGCTGTCCTCAAAATTATTTAATCAGACCAATTCTGTGAGCTTGGATGCTAGAAAGCAGAATCATGGCCCAACAACTATGATTCAAGTTTAGCATTTAATAGTTGTGCATCTTTCCCTTTGAAATATATTTCTAGACTGAACTTCTGAAATATAGACAGGACTAACAGCCAGATTTTAGACAATTAAAAAAACCCAACAAAGCGATATGTAACCTCCAGCAGCTGATTTTCAGAGATGAAATACCAGTTTCTGAAAGCCAACTTGGCAGCATAATCCTCCCTTACTTACCTGTACATAAGGCAGCACATGAGTCAGCTGCAATGCAGGCTTGCCCATGACACGCACAGTGTATCTCCACCCTCTTCTGTCAGTATGTCTGCAGTGCTTCTGGAGATGAGGAGGGAGTCTGATTGTATGGTATGTAAACTTTTGGGCTCCTCACACACAAGAACAACAAGAGTTGCTACCTGCCATGGTACCAAACTCTCTGTAGAGAAGCAGTAAGACTACAGCTTCACATCAGCAATGATTTGCTATATGGGGAGACAGCTTCAGGCTCTTCCTTCACTAGGAAAAAAAGACTTTTAACTTTGGTCAACTAGTCTGTTTTACAATCCTAGTAAAAGCAAGGCAGTTTCAACTCACAACAGCAGTCAAAGTAAAAAAAAAAAACAAAACCAAAACCAAAAACAAAAAACCAAACCATATATACTACATAAATAAATAAAAATTGGGATTTTTTTTAAAGTCTGTCCATAGTTAGATTGCTCAATGACATAAAGACATGTCTTTCTTCCTAGTGTAAACCAAAACAGACTTGGAGTACATAAAAACCAGTGAACTAAGGAGAATAACTGAAAATGCAGACAGCGCGTAATTGCTGCCAGACTGCAGGCAGCAGCTGCTGCCCGCAGTGCCTCTCTCTACAGTGACGGTGGCTGCGCTGACGTTCCCAGATTAGAGAGTCACATTGCTTTGTTCCCTCAGGGAAGCCTCTGTGTTTAAGGGGATACTATTAAGGGTGGCAAGTCCAAACACAAGCCTTTTCTTCTTGTCTTTTTGCATAATTCTGTGTATTTGTCTATACGTTATTTTATAGAATAATTAACTAACTTTCACTATAGACACAAAAACAAGACATAACCTAACTAAATGCCAGGCATGTAGTTCACTGAACTCCTGCAGTACAATGCACTGTTTTAAAATACAGCTTCATTCCTCTCTGATACTCAGCCAAGACCTGCAGAGACTAAGTCATGAGCATATGTGCGGTGCCTCAGAGCGACCAAGCCAACGTCCATCTGCATCCAGACGATCACTGCAAGCTGTAACATGCAATGCCCACAGCAATGCCACCTTCTGTGGTGTGGAGGTGTATCCTAGCATAGTCAGAACCCTAGTTGTGAAAATATTTATACCTATGAAGATAACTCTAGAAAAGGTCCCATGTAAAGGCCTTTGAATGCCTGTTTTTAGTGGGACTCCTCTCTGCTGTGACACACCACCAAGCTTCATCCCTTGGTCATCATAGCTGTTGCATCCCTATGGGCTGGGGCAACACCCAGTAGTCCCACTATAGCATAGCAACTGTAAATGATAATAAAGATCACGTAGTATGTCTTTATTTAACACACTTGAGAAATCCTTCATCCTACTGCCGTCTCCTTGTGATATCATAACATTCCAGCTGAAGCCTCAGAAAGACACCACTAGCAGGTCAGCAGTCTGAGGAATATGTTCACGCTTGTACCGCCACAGAGCTTCTCTTCTGTCCTGTGACAAAGGACACTGTACCCTCCTGTTCAACAGTTACGTGTTAGGCCTCTCACATTTGGGTGGTTTCTTGGAGGAACTTCCACTCTTGAATGCAACACTTTCAGCTCAGATCTTGCTGCTTTTTATCCAGCTGCTCATTTCCACCATTTAAAGCTTTTCTCCATCCATCTGCACAAGCAGCCTGATATGACCCTCTTTGCTCTGTACATAATAATAACAGCTTATCTGGAGTTATCACTGTGGACCATGCAAGCAGCAGAGGACACAGAGAACAGCCAGGCTCATACACATTGCTGAGTTACAGGAACATTTTCCCCAGCTTACTTAACCCTCTAGAGCACCTTTGCCTTCACTCACTGTCTATAGAATTTCCAGGGCCTTTTAGTTGGACTGTTTGGGCTCATGTCCTTGTGGATGACAGAGCACAGCATGGGATCTTCATACACAACCTGACATGTTTCTTTACAAGCTAATTTGACATTTCTGTTCTACTGTATTCTCTTTGATAATCTAAATCAAAGCTTGAGAGCATTTTATCAGCAGATGGATGGTTTGAGTGACTGGTTATTACCTCTATGCAAATACAGTGGCACAATTTACTGCCACTGCAGCAGTCCTAGATACCTTACTAATGCCAGTAATGAATGCAGCCCACAGGAAAAAAAGGTTAGTGGTACTAATATTTTCCAGATTCAGCTCTTCCTGAATGATAAACATACCTTTTTAGCATCTTTCAGTATTGCTAATTACAATGTTTTTATTATTTTTATTTTCTATTTGTGATGAGCAGTATTTTCCTTGCACTAAGTCAGTTCAGAGTCAGTATGACTCATGTTAAACATTGGTAAGCCAGTGATTTATACAGTTCAGGTTATGCTTGGGATGCTATCTTCTTACAGCAGTTCTTCCTTTTCTTGTAGCAGAGATCTTACAAGTGGAGTCAGCTGCTATTTTCTCCGTGGAGCTGTAATATATGCCCTTCCCCTCAGAATTTGCCTTCTAGTGGTGTCCTCATCATATGATCCCTTACTACTTTTTAAAAATGCAGTGAACAGGTGAAGTGAAAAATATCTCCTTTTTCAACTTCTATCCAGGAACTTTTAAAATATGTAATTTAGTACATTTTCCTTTTGCTGCACTCACACAACCACAACTCATCAGCATCAAGCCCATATCCTCTTAAAACTCCCTGATGTACCATAAGATGAGTACTTCCACACTCAGGTGAGTACAGCAGGAAATCCAATTATGCAACAGCTTTCCAAGACCCATTCCTAGCAGTAAAATGTAAGTTGGCATTTGCTGGAGTGATGACATATATGAAATCATATCGTAACTGCAGATTGCAAAATCACTGGGCTAATGAGTGGCACATTAAACATGAGAGGCCAAGGGAGGTGGATAATATTTCCACTGGCATCTTCAAAATCTCCTCATGGCTTTGTAGGCTACAGGCCTTCTGAGTACAAGGCACATTCTTCCAGAGTTCATTCCCACCACTCTCTTGTCCTTCTTCCCTGTTCAGTCAAACCTTCACAAAAGCTGTATGTAAGGGCTATACAAATGTGTAAAGTCCCCACTATAGCTATATATTTTCTCTGAAAAGCTCACTAACCTGTAATGTTTTCACCTTCAGCTCTTGCTTTAGGCTGAAACACTATCTAGCATGCTTTGAGGGTCACACCTAAGCATCCTCCATTTCACTGCACCAAGGAAAAATCTTCATAGCCACTGGATTTCTCAAAAAAAGTCAAATGTATCAGACTTTAATTTTGTATCGCTGCCTTTAGTTTCACAAGAATTTCCCTTCTACTTCCCATGTACTGATCAAAATACTTGATAAACCTCAAGATGACATTTCCAAATTAAATCTCAAAAAATACTTTCCATCTAATGCTGAGAAGCAATGGGACACTTCTTGGTCTAGGTCGAATATGGGTTCACTTGCACTCCTGGTTTCTGAGCATCTTAAATTGATCTCTCAGCATAAGCTTTGCCTTGATCAAACACAGCAAAGCCAGCCAATTTTCCACTGAGCTACAATGGCTTCTGGGTTGCAAGTGTTTTTGTCTGTAGTTGTACATCCCATTTCCCTAATATGAAGCCTCAGCATCCTATCCTTTACAACAGGGAACATAATGGCATGTCTAAAATTCTGTAATCTGTCATTATAGATAATGACCTTCATATGAAAGGGTCTAACAGTGATGTTATATCAGTATTTTCGCCAAACAGAAAAGATATACATTAATCTTGAAACCTGTAATACTCTATCTCCCTGAATCCCACATGCTCTTTTTGTAGTATCTTACAGACCTTTTCCTTGCTGCTTCAGGGATCAAGCAGGGTATTCTAGCTAAGACGAAAAGAGATGACGTATATTGTTCTGTGAATAAGTTTTTTTGCTGGGCATACTCATTAATTACCCCCAAATTACATGAAACTCTACTTCTTCTACCCTAGGTCTAATACTATGACACAGTCATCACTGCATGTACTGCACTTCCCATCTGTGTCACAGCCCAAAGGGACTCTAATAATCTTTCAATTGTGCTTGAGCATAAAGATTTATCCTTATTTCTGGTCCTGTAAGTTAAACTGGTCAAAGTTGAAGCTTGTTTTGATCTCATACTATTTCGCAAACATGCATATGGATAGAGATCTTTCACTGGCTCTAACTTAAAGATCGGTCCTGGTTTGAGGGAGGGACTGGTCCCTTCAACCTCAATTATTCTATGATTTTTGTCCTGAATCTGAAAGATCTTTTGTCATCTTTGATCAATCACAGACTCCTCCACTAATTATAGCACATGCTTTTAGCTATGGCAAGGACCAACCAATTTGACAATCTGAGATTTCTTCCCTATTCTAGAACCCTGTGTGTGGACCCAGCTACACCAGACACCAGCACTGTATTCAGTAACTTTATATCATCACATCCTTGCAACCTCTAAACCAGTGCAATAGGAAAGGTGATCCAGGGCTGCAACAGCCAAAACTGTCTAAGACTGTCAAGTGCATGAGTCAAATTTAGCCTGTGAGAGGTCTCTGTTGGTGCATTTAAACTTTCCCAAGAGCTTCCTGCTTGTAAACAGCTCAACACAGCGAATTCAAACTGCCATTGTTGCTGTCTAAGAAGGAGGGCTGAGCTTCAAGCCCCTGTCCTCCTTAGCACACATACTAGCAAGCCCTTGGAGAGACATCACCTCAGGCACCTAACAAAGTAATACAGCCAAAGGCATTTACAGAACCTGCAGAACCCTGTCTTACCTCATGCTTGTATTTTTAAAAAATATGTTTATTTAAAAAATAACAATAATAGCGCTCAGTAAATCCTCACAGTCTAATGTAAAGTAGGAGGTGAGACTGTATTTTCCCTCCAAATATCTTGAAGTTTCACTGCTGAATTTGTCAGGTTTATTATAGCTCCTGCAAACTCAATCCCTTTCATCATCCAGGTTTACTCGGGCTTTTGACGCTGCTGTAGCCAAGCCTGTCTTTGACCTGACTATGAGGAACTGCAGGAACCTCAACAGCTAAATATACTGGTTTAAAGTTACAGCTTCTGGTACGTTCCTGTAACCTGTCTTTGACGTACAGTTGCCTAAGAAACCTGTAACATCATTGTGAAATTGTGGCTGTCATCTGATGCCAGGTACCTATACTTACAGTTATTACTGGTCTTGGCAATTCAAGACAGCAGTGAGCTATTTATGCTCAAAAAAGGAGCATTTTGGTCATCTGCTGGTTCAGTGGAGCCCACTCTCACCAAGGCTGCTATCCCACCAGAGTTTTCTGTTCCACCCTCCCTTGTGCTGCTGCTCATTTAATTACCCCATGAACCAGCCTGGGGACCCAACATGCTCAAAGCTGGCTACTTGCAGAAGTGGTCAGGTTTTAGCTGGCTCTCCCGTGGTTGGGGGCCAGTACTGGTGCTGGGGAAAGGAGGACACAGGCACACTGGCCCAGGACAGCAGCAGCCATGCCAATTGGATCATCCTTGCTCTTAATATCTGATGCTAAGATCTCTCTCCACTGTTGACTGCTGCTGTTTTGCAGGGGTTTATATGACTACTGTTCTGTGCGACCTTTCTCATTTATTGAATTTTGACTGGAAGAGAGTTTGGGGAAAAAAATGCCTAGGAACAAAAGCACTTTCTGAACAGACAGAGCAGAAGACAGTACAGTGTGCCTGGGACAAGCACAGCAGCTTTCCCTGGCACTCTTAAGTGGGTAAGGTTTCCCCTTCTCCACAGCATTCTCTGGCCTCTCCGTGGAGAGCAGCCTTCCATCATTAGCCTTGTGACGGAGGAAAGTTCCACTTGCCCTTTGGTTTTACATTTTTCCTGTCTTTTAGTCAGCCCTCCTTTGGTGCAGTCTCTATGCTTTCCAGAGTGCAGCTGCTGATCTATCAAACAGAGACCACCATGAGCATCTCCCTGAACAGCCCAGGCTGGAAAAGCACCTCCCAGACTACCTCCCATGTAACACTCACAGCTCAGCATTGCTGGTAGGTTAAAATACCCTGGCATGAACAAATGCAACTGTACTGAGAACATCACTTCAGACTTTCACAGCATGCATCTGGGTCCTTTCAGCAGCGTTGGGGCGAGCGAAATACACGTGTGTGTGTGCGATTCCCTTCTCTCAGCTTCCTGCTGTGTTGCTCTATCTGGGGTATCTGAAGCACACATGGTGCACATTCTCAGACATGCATGAAATGGCTCTCTGAGAGCCTCTTTGCTCGCTTTACAGGCTCTGAACCATGCACCCTGAACCATTTCTTCCCATTACACAGACAGATCTGGTGGAGCCACACACATCTCCCTAAACTTCCCCAGCATTGGTGAGCCCCCCTGACTGTGTCTGTTCTCATATTTCAGTTTAATTTGTGCCTGTGTTGTCTCTCTTGTAGGCCTGCAACTGCCAGTATTATGAGTCAGCTGAAGCACGTTTGCTCGTTAATTCCCCTAGGCTTGGGGTTCTCTCTTCTCCCTGAACTGGGGATGTCCTTCTTCTGGGGACCTGCTCATCACTTGTTCAGAGCCCCAATGTTTCCCACTTCAGTGCAGCTCTGCAACATCATTTCAGCTTCAAAAAGACTGCATTCTCAACCCAATGCTTTATCAAACTAGGTTTTATTTACTCCCTACAGAATATGAAACAATTGCGGTGAACAGACAAATCTGTCAGGTCAGCCAGAGAGGCGGCATGGGATGGAGCACTGCACCCCCCATGCATACAGCCCCCCCCCCCCCCCCCCCCCGACACCACCCCAGTGGTTTTTCCTCGCTCATCACGTTAGCAGCTGTTTGTGTATCGCCTGCTGCCTTATCCCCTTTTACAGGCCAGTGTCGCCTGCTGTTTGTCTTTCCCCGCATCCAGGAGGTGATAACCAAATGCCTGTGTTTCTACAACGGCCCTCAGACTATCTTTTATTGCCCTTCTGCTGTTAAAAGCAGAAAGAAAAAACAGGATTGCTGAGTGAGAGTTGATTTGACATTTAAAATATTTTGATACTCAGTGACAGTATAAAGGTTCTAAACCAGAATTTGCTTCTGACCATTTATCTTGTTTTTTTAATCAGTGAAGAGAAAGAAAAGCCTAAATACTAAGTGTAAACAGCAGGATTTAAAAAATGTAATCTGCTCATTTCATGCTTTTTGGACAGCAGCAGAAATGGCTTCTGTCGTTTTCAAGGACCAGATGATGCTGAATCTTATTAATTTATTTTATTTATTTTATGTTCCAGACAGACAGAAATTTTAACAATTCGTCACGGTATTGACAATTGACAGCTTGGAAATATGACGAAGACAGGAGGAGGGGGGAGACCAAAAACCTCTGGCTGCAACTGCATTTTGATTAAATTAATTTTGATACAATTTTCTTTCTCTAAGATCAAACCCGCCATTCCTCCTGCAGCGTTGCGGGCAGGGCTGGTTATGCAAGGGCTGCCCTGAGCAGGCAGGGATGCGGGGAGCATCACCAGTAACCCCACTCTCCTCCCAGCTGCCAGCACCAGCGGCAGTAGGCAACAGGACAGGCAGTCCAACCAACGCAAAGAGGAACTCCAGTGTCCCAGGAGGCCCCTTGGGTACGAGGTCCAGGCCTGAGGAGAGGCACAGGCGAAGGGGTTTGAACAAAGGCGAAGCCATCACACTGCCTTCTCCTTCGTCTGGTGGGGGAGTGCAGGCAGGCATTAGCCACTGTCTCTGCTTGGATCAATGGCAAATAGCCATGATGCATTTAACCCCTTTTTTAAAGGCAAATAATGCCACTAGACCCTTCTGGGAAACAGGTAGTGGCTGTGAGGAAAACTCCCATCACCCTTTTCTAAATTGCGGGAACCATGGAAACAAAAGCAGCCACAGCTGCTGGTGGTACAACCCAGTGACTTCAGCCAAAAGCCTGATGTGACAAGGAAGCCGTTTATTAATGCACCTCATAAAACAAGAGGACCACAAAAATTAACAAGGTTGAATAATTTGACTTTCCAAGTATGCAGTACACACTTTCTGCAGAAGGGCAGGTACGCCACTGATTTTATGTCAAAGCATGTTAATATGCATTTTGCACAGGCAGACCCCATAGACACACAGGCTGGAGCTTACATATCTGGCAGGGTATAAACAGATACAGCTACAACGTTTGGCATCTCTGCTCACCCTCCACTGACCCAGAGCTGCAAACATGTTTACAACCATGAATGAAAAATGGGTCCCCAAACAAAAGAAATCTAAAGGCAAATTTTGTTTTTATGCTGCCTGACCTTGATCAGGTGTTGTGGCAGAGGAGGGAGGGGGGCTGCTAGAGCCAGGCAACAGGACCGATTAACCCTTTGGGAGCATGGGGGTTTGACAACCAGGAGGATGTGATTATGAAGTGTCCTGCAGCTCCTACTGCCTCTCGGGAAGAGCCGAGCTGCAGAACGGGTCCCAGCCTAACGGCACGGAGACATTACACACGCTGCATGTTATAACGCTCTAAAAAGCCACCACTTCATAGTCACAGGAGACACATTTTCAACATACAGTACTACCTGTGCACAAAATACAGTGTAAACAACTGTTTTCTATTTTTCAGTCACCCAGTAATCACTGGATGAGATTGGTCTCCACACAGCTGCACTGTCACCAGCAACATTATTTATACATAAGCCCCCAGCCTTTCTCCGCAGCCAGATAGGTAATTATTGTTCCCGTTGAAGCAAAACTGGCTGGCTTTCAATGACACGCGTCTGCACTGCTATTATACAGGAGACTGCCTCAGTTAAGATTTTCCAGCACAAAGATTGGCAAGAAACAAATAAATGATCCTATTATTTTGCATTTTTCACCTCATACTTAGAATTCCACCTAATTTAATTTTGGATTCTCCAGTTACAGGATGGATCCCACGCAAGCCTCCTTTTTCCCAGAAACAAAAATGAAGCAAATGAGATAGATAATGTTTTCCTGCTGATTAAATCACTCTCCCCCAGCTCTCACCCATCTAATGCTGCAGCATACTCAGTCCCCAAACATATCATCTGAGTAGCGCATTCACTAGAGCGTCTGCAACTCCCGATCATTGACAGATGTGATCTTATCAATTAAAACATTCAAGCAAAACTGCCTTTTTCTCCCCATTTTTCAGTAGCCTGAATTCAGCAGTGCTGACAGCCCTACGCTGCCTTGCTGCCGGCAGCGAGGATGCAGCCACAGTTAAGGAGGAGGTAGCTGCTTCCCCTCCAGCATCTTTCATCCCTTCGTAAACAGGCGAGGACCGCAGATTTTAGCCAACGACCTACAGCAAAGGGAATGCAAGCGTGGTGGGTACAGCGAGGACAAAACAAACCCTATTCTCAACAGAAAAAGGATGTAAGTAGGATGCATTTACTTACATGAAGATTCAGTGCCAAACATGGCTGGCCCCAGATGCTGCTATTTTAAAAAAGGAAAGAAGAAAAAAGAGTGGAAGACAGAGGGAGTGTATGAGAGTAGGGATGAGACAGCTACACAGCAGGGGTCATGAAGCCAGACAATGCAGTCCAGGCTCTCCAAGCTGCCAGATTCTGCTCTCTCCTCCTCTGCTCCACACCGCAGACGGCTTTTCCTTGCAACCGCAGCAAAGGTCCTCCTTCAGGAAGCAAAAAGCAGGAGCTTCTGGTTTAAATCCAAGAGATAAGGGCAGGCCAGCGTCCTTTTCGTGATACCGGCAGGCATAAATAGGTAGCAGCCACCAGATACTGCAATCCCCAGCCCCTGCTCTCCGTAAGACAATAGCAGAGCTTATGCATACACTGGATGACGTCAGGACACTGCAAAGACTGACTGCTGCTAACCCGGAGGCTCGGAGGGGGCTTGAACGGAGCAGAGCAATTCAAATGGGAATTCCTTTGTCACAAAAAGCAGAAGACAAAGAACCAGACACGTATTTCCCTCCGTGATGATAAAGCCCCCACCTGGAGCTGTAATGCTGGCAGGAAAATATCTGCCTTGAATTCACGCTCCTTTTCTCAGCTGCATGAGATGCAAAGTGTTTCTGTGCAAACAGAATACATTTTGGAGACAAATGTCCTAGTAAACGCCACTTACGGCATTTTTAAAAAAGAATAACCATGAATTTCTGTCACCAACTCTCTTCATTATTTTTCCTTCGAAGAAAAATTAAAATCCTTGGCCAATCTACACTTTAGACCTAATTTTCACATCGAAGTGTTAACCAACTGTGTCACTTGTATCTATTGTCAGAATACACTGTGGCAATGTTCTAACCATAATAAAAAAGTTACACATCGAAACTAAAAGAAAGACCCCAAACCACACTGATCTCAGTGATAAATAGGCATCCTAGCAACCAAAGAAATATCTTCCTTATTTCTTCTTTTTTCTTCTAAACCATCTAGATCTAATGTTTCTTAGCCTCTGCGGGTGCATTTTTGAGTGTACTGAGCATATTTTTTTTTGATGCTCGGTAATTTAAAAATGTTCAGACATAGAAACAAAGCCTTAAACTGGCTCCTTCCAATCCTCCTGCAGACAAAAGGAATTTGCCTGTCTTGTGCTGGCAAGATCAGTCAAGCAGTAAGCTGATAGTAGGAAGCTACGAGACATTGGGGGCCATCCATAGGAATAGCTGTCTGGAGGGGACAAAACCGAGAACATTTCTGGTAGATCTCACTGAATAAATATATGTAGTTCCCAAGATGGCAAAGACTGAAAAACTCTGCTAGTGGATCAGGAGAAAGGAGATACATTTAAGTCCATTCTTTAAGTGAAGCACTTAAAGAAAAACAACTCACCCTCCCCATTCCTGATCTTTTGTGGGTTAATCAATGCTTTGTGGGTTTCCCAAATGCTCCTGCTACTCAATGTGCTAAGGGGGTTTGTGCTGTTTGCAGAATACGAACAGCAGGCTGAAAAAATGAGTAACACCTGAGCATCTCAATGTGCTTAAATCATTAGGGAACCAAGCAGGTGTTGGCCAGGGCCACCACTGCCCTAAGAGGAGACTGGAAAGCAATGTATGGGTCAGAGCCTCAGTGGTCCATTGCCACACCTATCCCTCTGCTCCTGGGGATGGGGAACATGGTCCCAAGCTCATAAAATGTGTGTGCTTGCCAACATCCCTATGGACCCTCAACAACCCAGGTCCACAGGTGCTGTGATGAAGGAGGGAGATCAAGAGGCTGTGTAGAGCCTGATCTCATTGTCCTTCCCATCCTGGTGGGGGGCACCCTGCAAGGCACACTGAGCTCCTCTCCTGGTAACCTCTGTTGGCGCAAAACACTCTTCAATGGTTTCCTTGCTTTGCACCCCACATGCTGAATAGTCTCTTTGTGTTCTGCACACACCATGTGAATACCTAGGACCACCAGGCTTTTGGGAGCATTTATTTGTATTTTATCTCTGGAACTACGGAAAGCCACTGGAGAAATCTACTGGAAAGCCACGGGAGAGGCCGTATGCTGGGGTGAGACATCTCACAACACACTCTTAAACAGGCAACTTTTAATCTCTCCATCAGCAGACAAAACACCGGTGCATGGTGACTCAAATCAACCCTTGGGCAATGACCAACCAGATGTCCTCAGATTTGTACTTAAGCACCTGAATTAATAGCCTGGCTGTTCAATTGTAATGAATATCTGCAGTCATGTGCATGGATGCTCAGCACCAGGAAGACATGTCCAAACTGGTTTTGACCATAATGTTATAATGACAGTGGCACAAATACTCTGACAAGGACCGTAGTTTTGCTGTTCCCAGAACTGAGCTAGTTATTTTGACTAATTGGAGCCAGTAACACCTCCTTCAGTCAAAACAATTTGATAAGAAGCTGCAGTGCATGGAGCAAAGCAAGTGTTCTGGCTTGGCTTTCCAGCAATCGAGGCAAGTTCCCAAAAGAAACATGTTTATTATGTACGAGTAAGTGTCCCAGCATCTTTAAACACAAATCTCTGGAACAAAACCCCTAATGCACTAATGCAATGGCTGAAGAATAGGTTTTGCTCAGATGAGCAGATCTGAAATTGCCACAGCATTGTTTCCAGGAAGATGCAAAACCTCAGGGCTTTCCAACGACATCCTTGAAGGTGTCATGGAGCCCAGGCCCTCTGCCAAGTTCTCATTGCAGTGACGCACACAGGCAGTTGGAAAGCCTAAACAACCCATGCAGTATCTATGGAACGAGTTCATAATAATCTATTTCATTAGCATTAGGCTTGCCGGGTCAGTGCTTAGCCTTGTGGGGAAGGTGACTCTTGATAGGCCACTGAAAGACTTCCTCTGAAATTCTTTCACATCTACCTAAAACACTTTGTAAAATGACTTGAAGAAAGTGTTAAAATCTGTTTCTGATCTACTGCTCTTGTAAGACTATAACCTTTTTAGTTTACTAGCTGGCTAGCAGGATTATGAATTTCTGTTTCCTACCCTGAATTTTGCTGTTGGTTTATTCTGCAGAGAAGGGTCAACAAGTTTAATCTCTTCCTATGAGAAAGTTTCTTTCTCTTATATAGCAGTGAAGATAATGTAAAATAGCGTAGAGAACGTCAGATGAAACCTCCTGCAAGTGTTAGCATTGCTGTGATTTGCTTAAAGTCTGCACAAGACAATGTTCAGGTGTTAGATTCATTTACAATGTTAACTTCCATACATTTCTCAACAAGCCAGCATGAAATATTGAAAGCAGCAAATATATATGCTATTCAAAGCCCTCTCCCCTACATTCACATTTTCCGGAGAAAAAGATGTGCTCCTCAACTGTTTCTGCTCTTGGAGCAGATTCTCTTTATTCCTCAGTTTATCACTGCAGAAAAATAAGAAATGTTGCATTTTTATACAGATGTCAATTTCTGCTCTACAGTAACTTCTCAAGAAAAACAGTGTAAGCAGGAAATTTGAGCTACCAACAGAGGTAGATTTGTACATGTGCCATATGCTGATCCACTAAACCAGAAATCTTTATTCTCTCTTGTCACTAGAGAAACATTTCATTTTGAGCTTAATCTCCTTTTCCACAGGAGAAACTCTGGGAACGGGAAACGAATCCATCCTACCTGTGAGGTTCTCCTGTTCTGCCCTGAGCAGCTCACCTCAACAGGGGAGGTCTCACCTGTCTCTCCCAGGGCAAGGAAACAGGTCCCACATATTCCAGTCTCTAGAGCAAAAGTAAAGGATAATCTCAATTGTCCTCAAAGATGTGTAAGGATTTTCATTACATAAGTTAAACTTGACTTTACTTTCCAAGTCCCCTGTTCTGTAAATTTTTTAAAATGAAAGTATCTTAAGATATTAAAAAAATTGCTGCATTTAAGGTGCTGTTGTAAATCTCTGAGTGACTGTGCAGTTAGTCCACACCATTCAGCAACCCCCAAAAGTAAGTTACTTCGTCTCTAGGAACGTTAGTTAGCTCCCTTCTAAAAACCCAGTGAGACCCCCAAGTCACCCATGCTGTGACAATCTTCAGCTTCTGTAGGTTTTGTCAGCTCTGGCAACAGCTGCCACACCAATTATTAATCAATGTGACATCGGCAAAATACTTCATGGTGTTTTTTCAGGCTCTAGAGAAAAATTAAGCCAAATAGCAGCACGTACCACTGAGGCACAGCTCCTTGGCCTTACGCTTTCTCTGGCCTTGTTTTGCTTAACTTTGCTGACCCTTAATTAACTTTAACAAACATCTCTGGTGAAAAAAATTGACATTGTGATTATACTAGGGAGGATCTACCGTGGTGGTAAAACTTCAGCATCTCATCTCACAGGATCATGTATTTAAGGTACGAACAAACACCTCAAACAACCAAACCAAACGGCCTGCACTGATGCTATGACACCAAGTCCCTGGCACAGAAGTGTGAACAATTACCCACCTGCGGAGTATATTTCCAATACCTCCCTCACTAAATGAAGCCAGTGTCTCAGAAATGGCACTTTTGGAGCTGTGGCCATGGGAAGAGGGAGCATGGCCAGCTGCGAGGGAAGACAGTCCTGATGAGTGCTTCCCATCAAGAAAGTGGGCAGAGGTCCCATGGCGTCCACCAGTTTAGACTACACAGCATTCAGAGCCAAGGAGAGCCAATAAAGACACGTCTCACTGGAAGGAAATGTCTGAAGTGTTTAATTTGTGGAAACACCAGCATGTTCCCACTGGGAGCTGGGCTGGGCAGAGAGGAGAAGAGCAGCCCAGGGAGCAAGGCAGGCAGCAGAGCCAGGACTAGTCAGCCCAGACATGAAGGCAAGGGGACTGGCTAGCCAGATGGTGGAAAACAGCCCCGAACATCTGAGGTGTCTGCAAGTCCTCACTGTTCTCCTTACAGACAGCTCTTAGCACCTTTTGTTTGAGGTTTTCAATCCGCATTCCTTCTTTGTAACTTGCTGTTCCCTTATTGCATTGGCACAGAAAGGAAGGAAACTGCTGGCAGAAAAAAAGTCAAAGTCTTCGTCCTGTTCAACATAGGAAAAGGATTTTATACCAGACTTATGGACTCAAGGAATGGTTTTTTTCTTTTTATTATTATTTGCTCTTGTTCCATTTTTTTTTTAGCTGTGTAGTCCATATTGCATTTATGCATTTTTCTGCAGCATTTTCAGACAATTAGTGCCTAGAACAACTAAGTTTTTGAGTAAACATATACATGCACACACACAAATAACAGACTGAAGACCAAGTACTCAATGTTGCCACCAAAAAACCTTTTTGTGTCTGTGTTGGTCCTTATCTGAGAGATGAAGTTCAAAAGACAGACTGCTTTTTAAAAGAGATATAATGAATCATAATAGCCAATTATTACATTATTGTAATGCCTTTCAACTTCAATTTTAACAAAGACTGTAGATTCAGCACTGGTCTGTAGATGATTACTGCAAGACATTCACTTCAGGCAGCAAGAGGCAGCTCCAAGGAGATGATCAGCAATTAACGAAGTTGTGTACATTCTGCCTCTCCCAGGCCACTCATCTGGGGCACATCTAATGGACATGAAATGATAGTGTATTACACATAGAAAGCTGTATGTAAAGAATATTGTGTACAAGAAAGTAAGTAAGAAAGGATTAGCTCATCTTAAGCACTTAATTCTAGAATACATCTGAAATTGTGGATCCTAGGCAGGTGACTAGCTCTCTTCAGAAGGCTAGGTGTTTGCTCCTTGTTAGCCTCATGACCTTGAAGAAACCCCAAATCTTGGGCTCCTGTCTTCTCATAGGAACCAGGAACTTCTGTAGGGACAGAGCCCTGAGATACTAAGGAATGCAGTATTCTCCCCTGGTAGTAGCCTCTGGACTCTACTTGAATACCCAGGGTCTAGTAACAGGAAGAAACAGAACAGAAAGGTATTCCCATTCCCTGCAGCAGAGGATGCAGAATAAATCTTCCATTTTCAACAGCCACTTCCCTTCCAATATTCAGTATGAGACTGGAAAATAAGGTAATATTATTTTGTAAGTGGCAGAGTAGAGGTCCCCTGTGTAGTACTGTCAAAAGATTAGGATGATTCAGCTCTTTTTTATTTCAGTTTCATTGGTTCGGTTTTCAGTTTGGTTGGTTTCATTTTAAACATAAAACTGTTTATCCACAAATATCTAAGCTACCAACACAGTATGGCAATCTACTCACTGTGTACAAATGACATATCCAATCCAAATTAAATGCATCATTTTTTCAACAACATCAAGCCCCATGGCTCAACAGGGCATGCGTAATGGCTTTGTTAAACTCTGAGAACAGTTTTTGTCCCAAATGCATGCAACTGTGTGATAAAATGGGGTCACTACTGTATCTGAAAAATGTCCCAGCAGAACACACTACCTTTCAATCTGATCCAAGGAGAACTTAAAAACAAAAAAAAGCAGGCAAATCAGCACTGTGGCTAAATTAAATACATGTAAATAACCAGTTACTTAGAAGTCTTTTAAAAGAATAAATAATTAGAAAAAAGAAAAAAAGTGTGTATTTTCTACACTGAGGGAAACACCTGAAATATTTTGGTTTGGGTTTTTTTTGCATCCTAGTATCAGGATTATTTTCAAGGATCTACCACAGGACTGCACATAAAGCACACATGAAAGCCTCAAATGTCAGAATGAACAGAGGTGGATAACAAATTAAAAACAGAGTATAAACAAACTGTCATCATTTTTTATGCAACTCTGAGGGACCACAAATTAGGACTAAGCCCGACTCATAATAAACTGCATGCAAACTGGCATCAGAGGGAACATGTGTGCCCCAGAAATAAACACAAATATCCAATTTATATGCATAAAAAATAAGTCGGGGAGACTTAGAAGAGTAGTAAACATTGCCAACATTGCATTATGGTCTGCATTAATAATGTTTGATCTAATGCCAAAACTTCACAATTACAAGTAAGTTTGATTGTCGAGAGGGGAAGATCAAATTTAAATTACTTCTCAGTCTGAGTAAACACAGTAAGAACATTAAATCTGACATTATAAATAGCAATGATTTCATCATACATATGGGAAAAATTAAGAAGGACTTCTAAGCCTATGAGGGAATACCCTCAAAACAAGGTACGAAGGTGTCCGAGAAACTTAGATGCTCACATGAACACACTGTCTGTCCAGGCTCAGTAACTCTGGAACCCATCAGCCATTTTAACCCAACTTAGGAAAGGGATAAGAGAAACAAAGTTATCCCATGTGCCATGTGGCAGCAAGAAATTAGACAGGTAAGAGGAATGTATGAGCAAGTGCTGTGTTGAGCACACTCCCTGGCAAACATAAAAGAATCTGTAATACAACCATGGGAAAAACTTCAACGGAGAGTTCCGTTTTTATTTTCCTCTGTGCACACTTGTGTGCATAACAGTGGATGAGCTGACATTGCCGGCATAAATATAACAATTGTGGACTCAGTGTGGAAACCAAGTCCACTGAAAACTGTTTCAGTAGTTCCACTGGACAAAGCTGTAGTCACTTAAGGATTTTGGTCTTCTCAGGCTGCAGCATTTTGGTGATGTCCCAGCCCCTCTTGCCAGGGGTTCCACTCAGCTTCCATGCAGTGCCAGCTCTGCAGACTGGAGATGTAAAATTCCTCTCTCAGAATAAAAAAGATTAACTACAAAAATTGGCAAATGTTTGGATAATTTGATTATCATAGCTTTTCTTTAGAAAGAAGAGTTTCTAAGATTTGATAAAACAATCCAAGCAAGAGGCCCTCCTAAACCTGCAGCTTGATTGGTGTTGGAAACTCCTTTAGGGCATGTTGCTGCAGACACAGATATCCATCCATGAGGCACAGTCTGCAGGTTCCAGGCAGCAAGCTTGGATACAGCAGTCTCATTTGCTGAACACTCAACACCAGAAGAACAATACCCCTCCTGGAAATGCAGCATTCTCCAAATTAAAAATAAGACTTATGTGGATAAGGGCTAGCCTGAGGAACAAATGTTGAGGAAGCCCCCACCAAAGCACTTAAGCATAGTACTACTGGCTTTGAGGAGAAGTAGGCTCTTAAACTTGACAGACACCTTGGAAATGCTCTCCTAAACAAAGCACGAGAGAAAATATTAGGCATTTAGTCATGGTAATGGAAGGCTTATGTATACATTTAGAGGAAAACAACATTGTAAAGGGTGATGGCATCTGCCCTCCTCATGGCAAAGTCAACTACACCAACATCCTTCCCACCAGGCACCAGTCACAAAGGAAAACTGCAGAGACTCCCAAGTCCAACTCCATGTGGAAACTCATCTTAGGACATACAGAAGACTTCTACTAGGAGCTCACAGTACTTACTGGTTCACAGGGTTCCTCTCACAGCAAACCACCATGCTGCTGAAACAAAAAGAAGCCTCAGTAACTACAGCTTATGCCTTCTGTCTGGTGATGGTCAATGTATGAACTCCATGGCAGAACCGTGACTCCAGACAGGCATGACAGTAAGTGACATTGGCAACTTAGTGGCAATTAAATGATGAGGCATTAGCACTATTCAAGTTTCTCAGAAACTTGATACTAGCTGTGGGCCTCTCTCTGAGCAGACCACACAGCCAGGGTGCTGGTATCCCCCTTCCTGGCCTCTCCCCTGGAGAGATGGGTGGTGGTACCCTCAGACCTGTATTCCCGCAGCATGAGGAGAGGATGGAGAAATGGAGTTTGCAGCTCCCAATCTCTACAACATTCATCTCAGGAAAAGTCCTGGTCAGCATGATTAGAGAGCACTGATTTTCTGCATAGTTTTGTTGTTGTTTCAGCAGTTGCCAACTCCAGTGGTCCCTATTTCTCTCCACTGACTACAGAGAGAGTACACACAGAGACAGGCTTGAGCAGCTCAGATACAGAGATCTACACAGGCATAGAAGAAGTGCCTCCTGTGTGTCTGAGAGTTTTAGAGGAAGCATAGGAAAAGGAGAAAACTGTGCTGAGGTCAGGGGCCCCATACTTCGAGGAAGGAAAAGTAGATCCCTGCACTCCAAACCTAACTTGAACTGTGATCTCTGATGATATGGGTGCAAATCCCCCCTGAACAGGTCCCAGACTTCAGCATGATCAAGTCAGCTAACGAGCAGGTGTTCAGCTGAGAAAAACACCCTCTTCCCCCCTGCAGCTGCATACCTCTCCATTACACCAGTGATACTTAGAAGCACTGTGCGACTTCTCTGGTGTCAGTATCGTGAAAGATTCAAGGGCTTGTATCTGGTACTAGATGGCACACAGAGTTTATCCACTTCATCAGCCCAGGCAGGAAGGCCATGCTGAGCACACCATTTGCAGATATGCAAAGTGGATAAAAGCAGCTGGCATCGCAAGTCTCCCGTGCCATCGGAGACATTCCTCCTCCAAACAACTTTAAGCATGGAGACGCATTCCTTTCTGCAAGTCGAACAGTTTGTGGCCCTTCTGACATACCTGATTTGTTTACTTAACACCATCTAATCAAGTTGTCAAACCAGACTGAAGGGCTTCGGCGTGTAGTAGAGCACATACAGCTCTGCTCAGCCTGCAGGGTAGGCAGAATGCCTCCGACCATCCCTCGCTGATGCTTCATGAAATCCATCAGCCCTCAGATGGCTACGGGCTCTGCTTAGCTTTAATTGTTGTCAGTCAGTGTTATTTACGCACTTTAGCCTCCAGCCCTGTTTACACTACAGGCAAGTAGTGTTTGACACCACTTATCCTTCACGGAAGATGGTTTGGTGGTTGGCCAAAACACAACCTCGAGCACAGGGAGCAACTCGCCTCCCGCGCAGGGTTGATTAAGGCTGGCTCCACACCACCGCTTCACCGCAGGGCCCTGCAGGCACCCCGTGGGCAGAAGCTTTCGGGTCCTTAAAGTTCAGTCAAACAGCATGAGAAGTGTATCTTGTGCAAATAGTTTCATCTCTTTTTAATGAAAATTATCAGGAAAATGTATTCTGAAATAAGTGATGCAGACTGTTGTGTCTTTCTTCACCTCACACCAAACATCACTGGAAACAGTGCACTGGATGAATGTGGTCCATCATGGCACCTTCCCCCATCTCGACCCTCGCATCTCTTTATAAACAGGTAAAAACAGACTTTCAGGCTTCATTACTTTTCTTGTTGCTAATTGTGTGTTTGACTGAAATTAGTATAACACATTGCAGGTAGGGAAAAGCAAAGGGTTAAACACATTTTAATAAGAAAAAGGTATGTGTTATCAAGTGTCAAACTATGAACATACAGTCTTCCCTGGCATGCAGTGTCAGGTCCCAGGGAAAAGACCTCAGTGGAAAGTCCCACTATATTAAACACGTGCTCAACGTGTCCCTTATTCCAAATATCTTTCTGTCTGTGCAGAGGAAGTTAAGATTCTGCTGGAACACTGCTTTCACTGTATGCAATAATTGCTTCTTACCGGAGCAATTATTTTTACAGAATATATTCTATGAAAAAATAAAGTTCACTCAGTTCATCTCCACCCCTGCATTACAGATGCGAATGAAAGCAACACAAATGTGAATTTATATTTCATCAGCAAACTAACCCTTCACTGACTTTTCACTGTCATTTACTAGCTTGAATTAACATCTATTTAAATGTAGTTAGTTAGATAACAGTCACTGAAAGAAATGCCGGTAACTTTTATTTTGCTCTGAAATAACATAAAAGATTTAAAAACCACACATGTTGAAATGTGTCCTATGTGTCCTTCAGGAAGGGCTTGTCCTGTCACAAGCAGTGGGGCAGACACACACTGCACGCTCACTGTGGAAGCCAAAAGGGAACTGGAATATTTTACTTGCAATAGGCACAGTCATAGTTTAGTTCTGCCACAAAGTAGATTTACATGAACTAACTACAGAGCCAGGAGATGTCTCCAGGGCAGGAGCTTTGTGAAGGGGTAATTTTCTGGTTAGTGAGCTGCATTTATTTTCTTTAAAATCCGTCTTTTTCATTTTTCTTATTTTCTGCTGTTACTAATATTGCCTATTTAAAACAGAGTACTTCACTAGTTTGTAACAGACAAGGACTACTACATCTCCAGCAGTAAACATGAAGCAAAACCAAATCAAATAAGAACCTACAGGACCAGGTGATGGATAGTGTGGACAGCCCCCTTGCAAAAAGTCATGGTGAAGTGATAATTCTCTCTGAGGATAGTTCAAAAAGAGCAAGACAGTCATGTCCATGGGTCTTTACTCAAGCCAAAATCCAAGTTAGATGAAATGCATATAGCAAGGTGGCTACTTGTTCCACCTACCCGGCCACAGCCAAGCTCAGGTCCCAGCCCTCCTCTTCCCAGACCTGTCCCACACCTACCCTGCACTTCCTAACCCTCGACTGCATCAGTATCCGTCCCTCCCCTTGGGGAGCACCCAGCCCTTCCCAATGCAAGTCAAATCAACTTTTCTCAAGTCCATACAAAAATCTTCCCTCTCTTCTGCCTTGCTCCATATCTTCTGCTTTAAGCTTCTCCTAAATCACTACACAGAAGCACAGGTTGCAAGGGAGTCCAAGCCCCCTGCTCAAGCAGGGTCAGTTGCAGCAAGTTGCTCATGGCCACATCCACCCGGGTTTTGAATGTCTCCAAGGATGAAGATTCCACAGACTCTCTGGACAACCTGCTCCAGTGTCTGATCACCCTTAGAGTAAAGAAGTGTTTCTAATGTTTGGACAAAACTTCCCATGTTTCAGCAAGTGCCCGTTGCCTCTTGTCCTGCCACTCGGCCCCACTGGGAATCCAATCCATGTATCCAGTCCACCTCAAAGGCTGCAGCCCCTCCTGGCCCAGATTCCACTATTCCTTGTAGTCGCCCAATCAAAATACCCTTCCATCTCAGCCAAAGGTCCCTTGGATGAATATAAGGAAACAACAATGTGCACAATTTATCTAAATAATGGCACTTAAAGCAGATGTCTATATATCTTGATTCTTTTTTTCTTCCTTTTTCTAAAATCAGAATATCAAGATTTTTGCACGTGCCTTTGGAATTAACCTCAAACTGAAACTCAGCTTTAACACATGAATATATTCCAGGCTTATGTAATTTGTCCAAGGCTATTCTTGCAAGAAAACTATTCTGTCCATCACCACATTTGAGGTAAAAGGACATATAATAAATTCAGCAAGTTTTAAGGAG
Organism: Athene noctua; assembly: GCF_965140245.1. Classification (NCBI taxonomy): domain Eukaryota; kingdom Metazoa; phylum Chordata; class Aves; order Strigiformes; family Strigidae; genus Athene; species Athene noctua. The sequence goes on along the minus strand of NC_134039.1, from coordinate 60,245,438 downwards.
CAGGATGCCTGAATGTGAAAGCCCAACATTGTGCCTTCTCCTAATGAAGAACTACTGAATAGATGTCTGTGAAGAACATTTTATCATGAAAACTTTACAGGCAATCAACAACTTTTGCCAAATTAAGACACCAAAATGCTAATGATTAGACTGAACTAAGTTTAAGAGTGTATAATAAAAAGATTTTAATAAATTAATAAATACTAGTAGTGTCACAGAGAGTGTGTCTTTGCTTTCCCCCTTTCAGCATCTTTAAAAAGAGTAGAGAATTGCAATAGTAACAGGACTCGTTTACAGACCTCGCAGTATAGAAGTAACCCAACTGTAGTCTAAGGAAAAAAAAAACAACATGCTGTGATGACATGACTAAACATTTCTATGTCATCAAGCCCCATGAAACAGATTGTGTCAGGCAGTTCTGAAGCTTCTGCAGATAAAGGAATATCATTAGAACATTTGATGTCCCAAATAAAGGACCTTTCCATAATGTACTTTGGGGTACTGCACAGTAAATGGGTTAGACACTAGTTCAGAAACAAATAATGGTTTATGTTTTTTTAAAAGTTACAATGGTTTTTATTGCTTCTTTAAAATAATCAGACAACCTGTTTGCCTTTGTTGTGAAACAACTGAGAGTTTCTGAATTTCCTTGATTTGAGGCATCACTGACCTCAGAAAAAATACCATCTTCTTAATCAAGTCTGTTTTTTTTTTCTTCCAGTCGACATATGAATTAATATACTGTTGGCAACAAACAAAACTTTCCATCCTCTTAACATGCATCATTTTAGCTCAGGGTGAATATTGAATACTCAGTTGTTTAATTTTATTTCACAATCAGATAAATCCCTATTTCTTCTGGCAATACTATGGTGTAATTTTGTTGCTTCTGCAGCAGCCAGCTATGAATTTCTATATTTCCCAGCACCAAAAGTTCACAAAACCATGCCTTTAGAGGTTTTGTGAACTCTCTCTACTGGAGAGGTTTTATGATCCACTTCAGATGCATGCAGTTGTGCCTCAGCACCACTACTCCCCTTTCAACAGCTGTGTGGTCACTGAACCCATGTAAACCTGTGCTCCTGAAACCCACCTTTTGGTACTCACTCTCCTGAGCAGCATGTGGGGAACCAGGTCTGGGAACAAACCTGGCTGAGCAGAGCATGGGGAAGAGCACGCTGTGAGAGCAGCTGCCCGCCCATGAGAAGTTGTTCAATGGAGCACAGTCACCACTGATACACAGCCATCTCTGCCATCTGTACAGATCTGGGGGATCAGAGGTTTCCCATTACCTGGGATGCTATTACTGCAGCAAATATTGTGGTCGTGATCGACCTAACTAAAAATACAGCCTTTGGTCACCTTATCCCTACATACCAGACCAACAGATCTAACATACTGTTCTCCAAACAGGCAGAACTTAGCCTTTGGATAAAATACCCTTTAGATACCAACAGACTACATGTATAATAAGCACGCATTTATGGGAAACATAAAATATCCTTCTTCATTTCAGTGATGGTTGAAGTACTTTCTGCTACTTAAATGGGAATGGAGTATCGCATCTCAAATGACAGGAGTTGTTCTCAAGGCACAAAGTAGTTCAGGGAAATGAAGCACAGTTCCACAAAGGTGGATGCAGTGCACTCTCTGAATTCCCACTGCAGAGGGAGAGCTCACCAGGCATCTTTCGCACATTCTAACTCTTTTGCCTTTTTATCTATCTATCTATCTATCTATCTATCTATTGCATAGAGTTTGCTTCCTTCAAGCTGTCAGCAGAACCTTAGGAAGGCTTTTGCTCTTTCGAAGTCTCACCTAATTGCTCCTACACTCAAACAGAAACCATTTCTCTTTCCACTTCCACACCACAACTCTCAAGACCTCTTTCTACAACCTGCACAACTGATCAGAAAATGCTGACAGCAGAGTGCAGTGAGTGCCTCCCCTAACTCCAGACCCCCACCTTGGGTAATAGCTTCCCAAGAGCTCCAGTACATTTTGTATTTAAAATCTGCAGACCCTGATAGAAGGAGTTGAATTGTCAAATTTCAAATCTGTGCTCTCTATACAGTACTCAGATATGTTTTTGCAGTAATAAGTATCAGCTCTCACACGTGGTACACACTTGCCCTTTGCACAGACATGACTGAAACCTTACAGAAGTTTTCCTCCTTGTGCTTCTATTACTCCCTCATTTCTAGTCCAGACACAGCCACCTTCTGTCTGAAAGGAACTAGTGACCACTTGAGGAGCGGCAGACGAGCACCCGCCCTGCCAGGCTCCAGAGATTTCTTATCAAACACCATCACTCGCTGTACCCCTAAAGAACTGCTCTTGTCATGGGCTTCCTCACATGCTTCAGAGTCCACCTCCGCAGTCCCAGAGTGGACTTGGCTATCCCATTTTTTCTAAATCCCTGATTTTGTATTGGCAGGGAACTAAAAAACTACCCATAAATTGTTTTTACCAAAACCCACCTTCAAAGGACTCAGCAAACAGCAAAAGTCTTGCCTTACAAATAACAGGCTGATGAAAGCACTATGCAAGAGACTGTCTAGTGTCATCACAGCAGTGCAATACAGATCCCTTTCCAGCTTAGTGAAGAACACAAGCTAAATATCACTGTCACACAGCAATCCACAGGACAGACTGGGGTCATTTCCCAGGCCAGCCAAGGCTTTCACTGCAACAGGGATGTACGTGAATTTGCAACCCCATTTTTTCTAAAATCTTTACATAACTTCGAGAGCTGCACCTCAAGGACCAGGCTCTGCTGAAAAGGCAGAGAACTGGCAACCAAGAAACACTGCAGAGAAGAGACAGTCAGGACAGACTGAGATGTGAGCACAAAAGAAGAATGGTAGGAGATGGGAGAAGGTTAATGGAGTAATATTGCAGGGAGCATCATCTGTCCCTCTCCATGCAGTCACCACTGCCTGAGCCACATCCTGTGACCAAGCATCAACAACAAACCTCCTCAGAACCAGCACGGCTGTCAGAGGAATTTTCCCACAGTGAGGATCACATTCATCGCTCTGTGCCAGGAACAATATTGCATTGTAATGTCCCTGGGATTCCAGCAGACAGAAGAAAAAACATCCAACCTCAGCCATGAGCAAACTCTGAGAAGCAGCTGAAATGATAAGGAGCAATGCTCTCTAGGCTGCACTAGAGCAGGGCAAATTTTATACGTGTTGACCACACAGCCAAGCACATGAGCCCAACTGAAGAATGGAGACTAGATCTGAATAATTCTTAAGACGTTAATGATTAAGTAACCAAGCTTGACCTTACCCGTAAATTCAAGGGAAAGCTGAAAAATGACTGAAACCCCAAGCATTAAATAAAGATAAAAGTGTCTGAACCTTATGGATGTATATGGCCAAATGAAAAAGAAGAAAAAAGAAGAAAGAAAAAGAAGAAAAAAGAAACAGGAACACTGAAGAAGAATTTGAAGTACTTTCTTTACCTGTACAATCTCACAGATCTGTGAGTGGGAAGGGAACATGGTGATGGCCATGTAGATGACACTGCAAGCTTTACTGCTTAAAAAAACCCAAAACAAACAACCTAATATTTGCAAATATTTTTTTCAGGGTTCTTTTTTTAAGTTCCCATAATGCATGGCAAAGCTTATGTACTCTTAAGAATTAAGACTTTTCTTCTTATATATAATGGCCACTGTTATTTTTCTTCCTACACATTTTTCAAGTAATCTTTCTCAGCATTTGTATGAGAACAAGATTTCACAGACACTCTGTTTTTCTTTTGGTCTGGGACCGCTCTATGCTTTCTCGCAACCCTTACAGCAGGAAAGCTGTAGCCTGCACGGAGAGGAAAGCATAAATTACGCTATGACAGGTTTATAAGACTAATTCTAATAAATATGTCTCAGTAGCCTCCTATTCACTGTGTCCCTAGAAGAGCAAGGAGGGATTTTTCTGCTGGCAGCGTTTTTCAGCTGTATCTATGTACTTCATGGAAGCACATGAATTTCAACAACACTTTGTTAGGGAAGCCCAGACAGGCTTGCAGGCCAGGAGGAACAAGGAGAACCCCTCAGAGTCCCCTGGTCAGAGCACTGGCCTGGGGTGAGACAGATCAGAGACTTGACTCTATTTGATCACCAGGTGCATTCCATCCACTTTTTTTTCACCTTGGATCACTGCAAGTCAGGCTTTGAACAAAGCTTCTTCCCCCACAAGACCCTGCTCTGGCCAATTCAACTGACTGAGGGCGAGGCAAGGCAGAGATGTGAAGCAGGGTGCCCGTGTCCCAAGATGCAGTCACTGGCACCAGCAGCCCAGCCCAGCCCAACCCAGTTCCCTTGTGTTTTCTTGAAGTTTCATGGTGTTTTGTTCAGGTGTGCAGAAAGTCCAAAACACCACTCAAAGCTCATTTCATTGCAGTAGGACCCTAATATGTATCTTAGTTTCATCCTGTCTAGTGCCCGTAGATTTTTACTGAGGTAAAAAACCCCAACATATCACAGACAGAAATAAATTATGGCCCTGAAAAAAGCAATGTCCAATGCTATCAAAATCAGCTCTACCATGCACTCTGCATGTGGTAGACATATTTCTCTCTCAGTCATCCTTTCATGACTGTTTATTGTGCTGTTCTTATTGTTTCAAACAACATTTCATGCTTTAGCTACATGTATTTATTTAAATATTGGTTCAGCTGTGTCATTAAACTCTTGGAAACCCATCTTTTTCAAAAGTTAATTAGGATCTTCTTTATTCTAGTACCATTAGCTTTCCTAGAAAGCCATGTCACTTTTGAAAATAGTATTTAGATTCATGACAATGTGGAAGGAAATTCAGAACTTCATTTTAGCAACATTAACCAGTCCAGCAGCTCACACATACCACTGACCCATACCCATATCATTTTTCACCAAAGTCTCTTATCACTGATATTCAAGTGAATGCTCCAGAGGGCAGAGAGGTCTATGTGTTCATGCCTGTTTAAATCATATGAACTATGATGGTCTAGGATTAAAACTGGAGGCTGAAGGATGATGTACAAAACTAAAAGCACTTAATACTAAAGCATCTTCTGCAACACTCCCAGAAGACTTTCTTTCTTGGAACATATCAAATGATGGCATTACCCTCAGACTAACTCCACACTCTGTATCACGACCTCAGTACACAAAATAACTAAGATTCAAAAGAGCAACACTAAAAAAAATAAGATAAAAGTAGAATTAATCTGGTGATAGAGTTTTTTTCACCTTTATCTATGAACTCTCCTTTTCTGATTATATAAAGAGAGTTGCACCGACTTTCAGAAATATTGAAAAAGTCTTTTTAAGTTTTTCCCTTATGCAAGACATGCAGCTGGACTTCTCCTTTGGCTCTCCATGAAATGCCTTTTACCCAACCCCTCTGCACTTCTCAGCACAAGAACAGAATATCTGACCCCACCCCCCACTTTTTTGTTGTGAAACTGGAACATACCCAACATTTTTTCTTCAGCAGACAATTTATTTTTAAATCCATGGCTAAGAATGAAGCATAATATATTTTAAAACAAATGATCTTCATCATCATTTCCATAATATTTCAACTCCTTCACAGGAAATATGACTCAGAGAGCAACAGAATAAAAAATAATGGTTTTCTATTAGCAAGTATCTATAGCCCTTCATTTCAAATCTCAGCAATAATAAAAAATCGCAGTAATAAAAACTTGGATAAAGACTGACTCTTTGCAATAACACTGATCAGCAACTGGAGATCTGTCTGAAAGGTACACCGTATTTCAGTGATACATCGTTGGTCAGCTACTGAAACAACCACTTAAATTATGTTGTCTATGTTAAGAGCATGACTGACCTTCTAGGTCTTCAAATAAGTGAAGTTTAATATTTAATAGGAGATAAATAGGTCTAAAACTAGATTGCCTTCCTCAAACACATTCTCATTAATCCCAACTGGCCTGTTCTCCTAAAGGTTTCCTATCCTAGATGTGGAGAGAGAAGGTCTCCTATACTCTAATTCCCTGTTACTTCTTAAAAGTACATCATACATGCACAGAAAGTGAGGTTAAATGCCTGGCACTTCTAACAAACTAGTTCATTCCTCCTTCTTCTTCCCCACAGAACTGATAAATAAAGGTGTGTTTTGTGTCAGTGATGAGGAAGGGTAGATGTCAGGTCTGAAGTGTCAGGTTCAAATTTTAAGGTTTAGTACATTAAGCTTCTATAATGCCAAGACCATGGAGCTACCCCATGAGTCTGGGCAGGCAGTTCTCATCACAACCAGGAATTATTCCTCACTTCCCTGCTTATTGCATTACACTTTGGTACAGAAGTGCTCCTGCCATATCATGTAAAAGCAGATGAATCTCTCCACTGCACTTAAGGATCTTGTAGGTAATAAAATACCATAATGACTAAACATATCTTACTATGTGCTGCTAGGGGAAAAAACAGTAAATACTACTGCAAATAAATTTCCATTAAATTGCTACATTTCTTCTTTCCTTTAGTTGAATTATCACTTTGGCTTTGCTCACTGTCATGACTTTTTACTTTTATTTTCAAGTTCCTTCTAGTAAAACAAGTAGGAATAGGCTGTATGTGAATAATAAAAGTTATGCTGCTATTTTGCATATGAAATTGTTCAAAACCATGCACAACTTAGGTTCCAACCACAAATTCATGACCAAACCTGAAAACGTACTTTTATTCATGTTGCCATGAACTTCTTAACTATGGAGGCCAGTGAGAAATCAGCTATTGACACCCCTGTGAGCAGGTCAGATCACTCAGAAAAAAACATAACAGGCTAAAGTCACCCTGGAATTAAATAAGTTGTGCAAAAAACCAAGTGGTAATCAAAACATACAGTGGTCTGACCTGTATAAAGTGTTTTCTCTCAACTACATTAAAAGGTTAAAGACAGTTATAAATACACTGTTTTCTAAAATTGGCTTAACAGAGGCAACGCTGGCGGAATAATGGACCATGTTTGATGTTTGAAAGCTATAGCATTTGCTGACACTAAGGTTTGCCAAGTGGAAAGAACAGGATTTCTCTTAGAGAATGCACTGCACCTGACAGAAAGTATTTGCAGAAAATAATATCCGTGCCTTTGTCTAGACCTTACACATCCACAGACCAGACCCTGTTTGAGTATCTGCTGTGCTCCGAGGAGTAGAGGACATTCATCTCCATAGCCATGGAGCTCCCAAGGATACCTACCTTCCATGGCGGTATTAAGAGGGCATTAAATAAGAAAAACACACCTCCACAGTTACTTTTGCAATTAGATTCTCTCAGAAAACCTATTTGTCATCACTAATGAACAGTCTCTCACCTCATATTCCTGGCAGAGTCCAGGGGTCTCAGATCCAGGGCTCAAGAGACAGCCTCCTGGAGCTCCCAGGTGTTTAAGGCAAATGTCTCCCAGAGAAGGGGTGTGGACATGTCACTGCCCTACTTGTACTTACATGAGACAATCTATCCAAAGAAACTGGCTAAACAAAACAAGGTTTCCAGTCACCAGTGTTTGACCTTGAAAAAACATAAATCCAACACACCCTACCAGTTGGACCTTATCCCATCCTAAAGCACTGAGTTTACTCAAAACCCCAAATCCCAACAGTCCTTCTTGCTTATTCTGATTTTTGTCCGTTAGGGTAAAAGACCTCTATTTCTACAGAATCTCCTTTTTTCAAAGGCATTTCTATTGCTGTCCAGGCAGTTCACAGAGCAGAAACGCATCTCACCTCACAAGCATGACTGGTTTCTGCCTAATTGCACAGGGAGACTTTCTATTGTTGGGGGCCTCACTGGCAGCAGACAACTGCCACAGTTACATGGAAAAATCTGTTGAGTTGAGACCATACCTTACTGTGCCAGAAAATCTCCTCTGGCCCTGACTGTCCATGAAGTATTCACATCTGTGCTGAGACAGAAATGCTGTGAACCAGAACACAAGTTACAACAATCAATGGTTTTCATACACCAGAACAGAATTCATACCTTTATATGGGGATATTTCACACATGGTTACAAACATGCCTAAAAGCTTCTGAGCTTCTCATTTACTAGTAAATAAAGAAAAAAGTAACAGTGATTTATTAAGCTTCTGTTTCTCGTTAATGCTGAAGATGAAAAAAATTTTAACAAACCAACACCAGAAAGGAAACAAATATCTGGTAAAAATCTGTTAATCTAAAATAGAGGCCTACATAATATTTGAGACAGAGAATCAGGATTTTTCAAACACACCTACTGTTTGGAAATCTCTTCCAAGATTATGGACTTTTCAAGTCCATAAAAAAAGTAGCAGGTAGTGCACAAAAAGGTTTTTAATATTGACTTTAGTGAAAATGGAAAAATTCATCAAATGTCTACATCATACAAATTAAACAGTCAAAATCACAACACACAGTCAAGATCTTGTTACGGGTAAAACATTCTTGTGTATGACTTTACAATGTCAAACTTTTAACATTGACAATTATCTATAATTTCCCAACACTGTAAAACACTGTGGCATCTTATTGTAGAGGTTTTCCAAAGAGGCCAATTTCAAGATCACAGAAAGCCCCAGAGGACACCTAAACCTATTCACACCCAGCTTTCAGCACTCCTCATGTTGACCAAGGAGCATAAGACAAAAGGGTTTGCCCGAGGCTTCAACCACCTACAGAGCTCCAGAGGAACCTCTGAAGCATGACAGACTAAATCTGACAGCATTTTTAGTAAATAACGTTTTCCATTAGCTACAAGAGCTATAAAATTAAAGCTGCTGGTCAGTCAATGCCCTTCTGTTTCCATTTACGGTTAAGAATGCAAAAACTTGACTGTAATTTCTTTCCCAAACTCTCCTCAGCCTGTTCCAATTTTGGGACAGAATACAGTCTAGTCAAAAATATTTTTAAACAATGTGGTTTATTTATAATAGGAAAAGTGATCTTAGTAATCATCAAAATTACTAGAAGTTACTAAATTTAAAACACAATGACTGCATTTTCTTCTCTTCCCATACAGAGCAACAGATTGAGCAGAAAATCTGAGTGCTGCTGTACACGGCTCAACAGAATTCCCTCCCTCCATGAACAGCTGCAAGCCAGAGTCAGAGAAAAAAACAAAAAACAAAAAATCCCAAACCAGCCAAACAAACACAGTGTTAGAAATTGAAAAGAATATGAAATAAATAATCTTTTTTATGTATTGTAGTTCATCTATACTTCATGAGCACTACCGCCCTATCCAAAAAAAGATGACTGTAGAGAGAAATGTAGCAGTAGCAATAAAAACGGTAAGATTAAAAAAAAATCAGTATTGTTTAGGTCACACAAGAGTTAAAGGAGAAGAGATACTCTAGCTACGCAGAATTGCAAAAAAGCAGCCATTCAATAAAATATGGGACAAATTGAGAACTGTACGAGAAAACAGGCTTTTACTAAACACATAATTTACTTGCAACAGTCAATAAAAAAAGATGATGCTGAAGTCAAGAACTAGCAAAACTCGAAGTTGGAATTACAATAAGACTATCCAGAAGAGTAACAAAAGGAAAGGCACGTGGCAAACTCACATGTGAAAGTATTAGAGATGAAGGAGAAGCAGATTACAATTGACATTTGCTCATTAAGAGTTATTTTACACTGTCTGCTGCATCTGCATCTGGTACTATCTATTAAAAAAAAATTAAAATACACCACCCCCCAAAAAATATCAGTCCTCACCTCTCCCAAAACAACACTAGAAATGGACTGAGTGACTCCACCGGAGCGATTTCTATCTTCTGTGCAGTTTCTGGATCACAGCCTGCTAGCCCACGCAAAATCCCCTACACCGCTCAAAAATATCAAAAACACATTAAAACCCCTGCTTTACAGATAACAGGAAACTGTGATGATTTCCAGACTAACCTGAAGAAACTTTCAACATACATTATATTATGTTTAAATATGAGAGTGTCTTGTCTTCCCAAGTTAGCACCGCAATCTGTCACTCCAGCTTACTCCAGCTATGCGAAACTCCGCAAAAGCAAAAGCAAGACTAAGGCTGTGGTTTGACAGGTATTGCAAGCTGCAGGTCAGGTGTTAAATAATTTTTCACTGCGAACATCTGTCCTCATCGCTCTCCCTACCTGGGGTAAACCCCAAAAGTCTGCTGGCATAACAGCACGACAGCTGATCAACGCGTCAGCTCTGCCTGAGAGACGGAGGTCACAACCAGAACCAAGCAAAACCACTGTATGGAAAAAGTGAGCCAAGATCACTTCATTTTGCCACATCTGCCCAGATGTGTACCTGCTTTTGTAGCACAAGTCAGGTGGGCAACAGTGATGAGGCATTTCCCATAGGAGGCTTCAAGTGCATTGGCTTTCACACTAAATGAAATCTAACCATGATTCAGTTGTTTTTTACTCTCTGTACTCCCAGGTCAGCACTATGTAACAGCCAGGGATTCACTTGCCTTTTGGAGCAAAAATGTCAAGATTTTGCCTCTACTAAGATTTTACAGCAGTACTGCAAATGGGTGTTAATTACATCTCATGAGGGAGAAAGAGAGAAAAATCACTGTTTTGGTAATGAAGACATCGCTTCTTGGTAATTTTTGGATGCATCTCTGGCTTATTAAACTCATTTCCCATTCTCCTATACAACACACTGAATTTATGTATCTGACCACTGGAAATGAACTTTCATGGCAATTAAACTCCATTCTTCCCGCCTATTTATTTTCAAAGGACCCTTCCCAGGAAAGCAGACAGCCTAGTTCCAAACATGAGTAGAGAAAACGAAAATAAGTGCTAACAAAGATGCAATACTTCTTATGTTATCTGCAGTGGTTCCTCAAAGGCTTCACAGAGGATGCAAGTATGGAAAGGAAAGCTGTTATGCTCTCCCTCTCCCCACACAGCTAGATGTTAAAAGCTTTTCACCTAAATTTAGTTTAAAAATTGTAAAAAGAAAGTGACACACGAATTTTCAATTCTTTCCATATCATTTTCTGTGTTCTTCCATGTGTTGCAAATGCGGGAAGGGGCTGTGGTAATATGGCTGAAGCAAGAAAAAAGTAAATTCTAACACAACTGGAGGAAGAGTGTGTGAAAAAGTTATCGCTCATTTAAGGTACGGAAAGCAAACGAAAACTTGACACTCAAATCAGGCCAAATGCCGGGGGCTGCCCTTGGGCCACAACAACCCCCAGCAGTGCTACAGGCTTGGGGAGGAGTGGCTGGAGAGCTGCCAGTCAGAGAGGGACCTGGGGGTGTTGATTGACAGCCGGCTGAACAGGAGCCAGCAGTGTGCCCAGGTGGCCAAGAAGGCCAACGGCATCCTGGCTTGTGTCAGCAATAGCGTGGCCAGCAGGGACAGGGAAGGGATCTGACCCCTGGACTCGGCACTGGTGAGGCCGCCCCTCGATTCCTGTGTTCAGTTTTGGGCCCCTCACTACAAAAAGGACATTGAATGACTCGAGCGTGTCCAGAGAAGGGCAACGAAGCTGGTGCAGGGTCTGGAGCACAGGTCGTACGGGGAGCGGCTGAGGGAACTGGGGGTGTTTAGTCTGGAGAAGAGGAGGCTGAGGGGAGACCTCATCGCCCTCTACAGCTACCTGAAAGGAGGGTGCAGAGAGCTGGGGATGAGTCTCTTTAACCAAGTAAAAAGCAACAGGACAAGGGGCAATGGCCTCAAGTTGCACCAGGGAAGGTTTAGACTGGATATTAGGAAGCATTTATTTACAGAACGGGTTGTTAGGCATTGGAATGGGCTGCCCAGGGAGGTGGTGGAGTCCCCATCCCTGGAGGTGTTTGAGAGTTGGGTCGACTTAGTGCTGAGGGATGTGGTGTAGTTGGGAACTGTTAATGGTTGGGTTGATGATTGGACTGGATGATCTTCAAGGTCTTTTCCAACCTAGACAATTCTGTGATTCTGTGAAATTATATTGGATAACATTTGAGAAATAAATCAATAAATCAGGCATTGTTTGCCTGATTGCTCTTTATATATGAAGAATTGCTTTTAATGAGAAATACACAGTAAGTCCCACTCATATTTCATGTTCACTTATATGTTCTCAGCTTTTGATGTTACAATACAAATTCAGCTGTTAAAAGTATTTCCATAGGAAACTATTTAACATGTAAAGTTATTTTAATTCTTCTGGCTTTGCCATTGTTGTTCTGCATTAGAAGATGTGGTAAGCTAAGGAAGGGCTGAGGGCTTGTCTTCCAAGGCAGTTATTCTTTAAAAGTCACTGCCCTGCCAGTTATTTTATACCATGTTAAATGCAAAAGAAGACAAGGCTGAAATATACATTATGCAAAGAGATGTAGGAGATGACTCAGTGGAATGGAATACCTATTCCTATGCCCTTGACATTCATTGTGAGTTGCTGGCAGCCATACAAATTTGTTTTCTTGCATTCTCTCTTTGAAATCTCTCTAAAAATCTTAATTAGGCTGCTGCCTTGATAGACAATAGCAAATATTTCTGTTCCATTTATGAGTATCTGTCATGAAAACATGTCACAGCTGAGACTGCTCTTACTAAAATACAAAGAAAAATTTTAAGTATTTAAATTGCTTCTACCTAGTACGCCTCATTATAAGTCTCCTTAGCTGAAGTCATGGTTCAGTTACAACAAGCCACACACAGAAAAATCAATTTAATAATCATGAAGCAGGAGGGGACCTGGAATTACAAAACACTGAGACCTGCTCAGCACTTGGCAACTTATTTTAAACCATGCCTACAATGCCATTTTTCATCTTTTATTGCTTACTTATTGCTTTGGTCTGTCTGGACAGGTCACATAAAGGTGGCAGCTAGCATTTAATACACAGTCGTATAAAGACTAGTCACCTGAGCCCCAATCTAGTTGAAACTCCCCAAGTAAGCTCATGGATAAAACCCCAATGAAGCAGATGTGCACTATTCCAGAGGCCTCTGATTCTGAGGAGTCTCTTTTAACTGTCTGAGCAGCTGCAAACACCTACATAGTTTTATTTTTAAATGATGCTATTGTGCATACACAAAATGTCAATGGCAGTCCAGAGAAAGAACATAAAGCAGCTGGAGAACAAACTGAATGAACAGACCTAGAGTTCAGTTGATTTGATTTCTAAAAGAACAACAATTTATAAAAGAACAACTTGCTATACGATTCTTTTAGCAAGGCAGACATAAGCATCAAAGGAAAGCAGTGTCTTCTTTCTTGACAAATCCCTGATAAAAAATGTCAAATTTCAAAAATGAGCAATATCTATATTCTTCTTTTATAAAGAAGATACTGAATCAAAAAGGGCATTTGTTAAGAATTGCATCAGTGTGCATAGTTACAGGTGCCTAAATGGATCAGCTGTAGTTGGGGGGGAAATTAAAAAATCACTTCCACCTTTGTTTGTAATATAAAAACCAAAACCAAAAAATATGTCTGAATATATGTACAAATGCTCAGTCAGACAATACATGAGATTTATCTAATAACAGCTGGGGAGGAGACAAACCAGCCAGAGTTGGGCACATGGCGGACTTATAACTGGCTCCACAAGAAAGCACTCCAAGTCGTGGTCCAGGGAAGGGTTGTACGTGCAGAGGTGTTCTGCACCAGCCTTCAAAGACAGCTTTCTGCTGTAGGTTAGGCTGTGTGGCAGGAGGGCAGCCAGCAGCTCCGGCAAGGGATTGCTCACCTCCCACTGCCCTACCTGCTCCTGCCACACACCAGAGCCGGTACTCGGTGTTTGGGGGGCAGCCCCTCGACCACTGCAGGCTGACACCAAATGTTGCAGTATAAACTAGTGTGAGTTTTCTTTTTTCCAGAGCCTTAAAAATTAGTTTAAGTCTGTAAAAATGCTTTGTGGCCTTAATGGTTGAGGCAGCCAGTACTGGTTACCTCCTCAGCACTTCAATGTAAATTGTCCTCACGGTTTTGAAGTCCACAGTCTGAAGGAGCATTAGCACACAGATGCAGCACTCATCACCACAACTGTTTCAAATTCACAGTCTATCTATCTTATTTTGCGGTAATCACTTCAGGAAGACAAATATGGGACTTTAGTCAACAATCAGTTTTCTAGTCCTACATTTTCCAATTTTTGTCCTACTTAAAATAATCTGTCATTATGGCAGTCACCATTGTTCCCTCAATTTACTGTAGTCCAGGACCTGGATCTCATGAACCTTATCTTTTAACTGACCTTGAAAAAGCAATCTGAAGGATCACCCACAAGCAGACTTCTGAAGGTCAAGGGTGGGACTTGACTTTGCCTTACAACTACATCAGTTGTAGGATGGCCCTGCAACTATTTTTCTTACCTATCACATGACTCTGTTCAACGTAATACTTCCCCTCTGCGGATAACTTGATGCAATATAATGAATTAAGAGTCTCCGCTTGTGTATGAAGGGGCCCCATCACATTCACAAGTTTCCTGTATGGGGCTGTATCTGTGTGTGCACATGTCCTCTACCTGAAACCACTGGGTCTCTGACATGCAATGAGACCAAAGCTTTTTTCAGACTACAGGCCACGGCCACCTCTCCTTGTCCCTGGATGCCTCCTGTGTCTTTAACATGATGCCCTCTAGTGCGTAAACTGTACATGGACTTTTCACTTCTGCCCACATTACTGTTTATCAAATGCAAAATCTCTTTAAGGCAGCCTAGGTGAGGCACAATGCAGGGCCCAGCTCACACGCTAAGGAAAGGACTAGAAAGGGAACTAGCAAAGACAACAGGAGAAAAAATACCTACAAACCAACAGCACAGAACAAAAGTCTAATCTTACTGTTCCCATCTGAATAGCAACCACTAGGAAATGGAAGTGACTTAAATTCAAGTACATTGGCTTCTAGTTAGTTTTCTGCATGACAAACATCTGCTGATTTGAAACTATAATTTTATCCCTTTCATAAACAAATTCAATGAAACCTTTCTACTAAACTTAAACTGCAACATGCCAAATGGTAAAGTTAACAGTTGCTGTAAACAAATATGCAGTTTATTTTGTTCACTGTAAATTAAGAACAGAATTCAAACTTCACACTGTTCCCATCTACTGCCATGCAGTGTTGTTGATCCCCCAACCAGAGGGTCCCATATTTTAAGAACAATGTTGAGGACCTGAGTCAGCCAACATTCATCTTGCTGAACTACGGCATTCTAAGAGAGCAAACACCATAATCAGATTTGTTTGAACTGGTGTGTATTTTTGGTTTATTATTATTTTATAGTATTCTCACACCTCTCATTAACTTTTATTCCAAACTGACAGCATCAGTTGCAAAAGCAACAGCTATATCCACGGTACAGAATTACACTAGCATATGAATAAAAGGATACTGTGCCATTATAGATGCCCATAATATAGTGTGTATCAGATATTTAATGCCTTTCTTTCAGTTAGCAAAGCACTTTCTGGTTTATTACTATGCTTATTATAAAGAGTATACAAATAAGTAAACTAATGGCTGACCAAAGCAATACCATGGGTGCATCTGAAAACACTGCCCTGTAGATATAATTCAAATTTGCAGATTTAAAATACATACCCCAAATAAACTAATGCTATAAACGGGAACAGAGAAGATGCTTTTAATACTGATTTATTTTCACCTGAGGGATTAAAGGCAAATAAAAATTTAAGGAGGTAGGGGGAATGAAGAGGACAAAGCCCTTAGTTAAAAGGCAGGCTCACGTACAGCTGGGTGGGGGGCACGTGTATACAGTACTGCTTCCATATACAAATACATCCAGAGAACTGCAGAGTCCATCCTGCACAAGACACATCTCTACCTACTCCGCCAACACAATGGGTTTCTGATCCTTACACAAGGAGAAAGCTTAAGCCCAGGACCTGCACTGCTGCAGCCTGCAGTGCCTGATGTACGAGGCCCTGTGAGGGGATGTCGTTCCCCCCAGACACCAACAGCCCTTTCCCTCCTAAAACAAAGGCGTTTGTGAGAAAAGGCTTTATAAAATTTCATTGCTCCCAGCATCCTTCTCCCTTAAATGCTTCTCTGCCACATTAGATTAGAAAAGGAAAAGAAACACAAAATTAAACATGAGAGATTTTGGTTGGCAGGCCTTTCATTATTCATTTACTGTTTATTATTGATTTTTGTGCCTGTGCAGAAGGATCACGTGCATTGGAAAGAGGATGACTGCAATTTACAGAGGGCTGTGTATGTAATGGAGCTCAACAGCTAGAGAAGCTCTCTGTGGATTTTCTCTGTGCCTGGTTTTTGGATTGTTATTGTTTGTTTTTAAACTAAGAAAGTCTCCAGTGTTCACCCAGGGCTCAACGACAAACTCCTCTGTAGCTCTAAGTGTCCACTGCAAAGATGTAAAGGGGTTGTAACCCAGAGTGGAAGATCTGAAATCCTGGGTGATCCCCAGGGCAGCAGCTGCCCTCCTGATGAACCAAGCTGGGTCAGCATTTACAGCTACTGAGCCACTTCACAATAACCGACTGGCAGCTGGTCTCATTTGCACCAACAAACAAAACGGCCCCTAACAGCCCTGCAGTAAAGTGGAGAGTATAGTGGTAGACAAATCCATGCATTTCTGCCATCCAGTAATAGGCACTCCACCATATCTAGAGAAGAAGGGATTTGTAATTAAAATATTATAGGTTATTTATTTCAAGCCCATATTACTAGCTCACCTAAGGAAAGTAGCAAACAATGCTGACTAGTCCTGCACATCGCTGACTCTGCACCTCAACTGACACAGAAGTTGTAGTGCTGTGTATTTATAAACCTAGACCCTCAAACACAAGGGGGACAGTACTATGCAATTATTCAGAAACGTAAATAAAACCAATTGCTTAATAAGGATGTTTGCTGATCAGTCATTGTCAGCTTGAATGTGGTCTGCAGAAAAATTGGGAATTTTTGATCTATCTGAGGTTTAGAAGACAGTAGAATAGTACTTGAAGCACCCAGAATTTTCAGCTAAGTGATTTACTAATTACTGGGTTTGCCTTAGAGGGCGTAATATTTGTCATATTGTCAGAAAGCTTACAATACCTAGTAAAACTGAAAATTTATCTTGCAACTTCAAGAGCTCAAAAAAATATGTGATAAGATAACTGATTAGAACTTTTTAAACATAAAAGCACCTGAAAAACTTCATGGTTTAGATTTAGACAAGTCAGCTTCATTTAATACATAATACTCACTAAATATCTTCATTTAATGCTGTCTAACCTGCCCTGCTATCAGTTCTCAGTTTCTCGATACTTGTGATGTTCCAAACACAGGAAGGCAGTGAATGTGCAGGTTTATTTCAGATTGCTGGGGGATGTTTGGGAGTCATTCACACTAAATACCTTCTTCTACCAGGACCTAATGTAAAAAAACTGCCGGGGCAACACAGTCATTTCATTAGTCAGTAGAAGCTTTGCCAACTGCTTCAAGGAGGCCAGAACACAGAGTTTCGCAAAACAATCTCGGAAAGTTAAATTCCATTTCTACCTAATAGACACCAATCTATCATCTAATGCTTTAAAATAAAGCAACATCAGCCCTGTACATGTAACACCCACAAGACCTCAGATGTTCAAAGATTCCACTCTGCTTTCGTGAGGACAAAAGGCACAGAAATAAAATTACATCTGCTAAAAGTCAGACTGAGTTATACCCTAAGAGCTTATAAAAACACTTAATATGTATCTAAATAAGCACAGCAAACCAGTAAAATTACATCAACAAAATAAATAATGAGACAGCAAGATAAAAAGCAGGGTACAACAGTCCCCAAAACAAAGTGAACACTTACTTTACTTTTGAATGGGAACAAAACTGTTGTATGTGGAGGGAAAAAAAGTGCAAGAAAAGAGATATTGTGACAGGAGAAACAGAGACATAATTCAAAGAGCTTAACACATTCAAGACATGGCTGAGTGCAAGATGAAGGGAATATACATAAATCATCTTACTGAAAGAAGAGGTATTTGAAAAATCAAGCCCAGCATCAAGACAGTTTTAATAAACCGATTAAACTCTCCAAACTATGCCAGAATACCTGATATTTCTACATTTAATACACAGTCCCAAGTTACTGCACTACTGACAAAGCAGTACTATGTGAAACTTCAGAATTTTAAAGATAACAATAAAGCAATGAAGGTAAATGAAAAATTGGATAAAATGCAAAACAAATAAATCATGCCAGACCAACCAGATGTGTCTCTTTATTAAAAATAGCCAGTTTTCTAGCCAAGAAAAATGAGTAGCTCTAAACTGTTTGGATTTCAGCAAAGTATCTGACAGTGCCATAGGAAGTTAGTTAAAACAAATGATGTGGGGGAAAAGAGAGGAACTGGAAGAGATGGAGAAACCTGCAGCTTTGCCTGGGAACACTGGCATATGAGGAGAGCCCATGGAGCTGTCAACTGAACCTGACTGAATATTTTGATTACCAAACCAGAAGGGTGCAGAAGAAGGCTGGTATGAGCTGCCAGAGAAGCTGGATCAAAGTTAATGGTGCGAAGGGCAAGAGATCAGCAAGGGTTTCTGCTCACAGCTGGTCAGCTGGCATGACAGGTCCACACCTACACTATGACCACATACTGTGATGATCCACCAAGGACATAAAAAAAGACAATTTTAACCGTATGACTACATAGCAAAATATTTACCGTGGAAGGCAAGAAAGATTAATTACACTATATAAAGCAGTTAACGAAGCCTTACCATGGCGTATGATGCACAATGCTGTTACCCAGTTAGGAAATGGATAGAAAACTGAAAGAGTGGAAGATTACTACTATGATCTAGGACATCCAGCCATTTTAGGAAAGCAGGCTAGAACAGCCTAACTGACTCAACCTCACAAGGGGAGGACAAGGTGGAAAAACACCATTTGAGTGCAGTTTCTGAAGGAGAGAGTTGCCAAAAGTGCAAACATGCGCAAGCCAGCCACCAATACATTTGGGCTGGTGTAAGAGCAAGGTTTCTAACTGTCAGAGTTACCAAGTTCAGGAAAATTCTTTCAGTGCAGTGGTTTATGGGGAGATAACATCAAATATGACTGAGGACTGGAGCTGGGGACACAGAGAGCCTTGTCCACCTTTAGTCCCACACAGCACATCTACCTACTCCTCACAGGAGGCAGGGAGCTATGCTAGGACATCAGGGGTGAAGACTCTGCTCCCACAGAGCCACTGACAGAATGCCCTCAAATGTATCACAGGCCAAATCCTCAAGTCTACTGAACACCTGCAGTCTGGGCATCTTCAGAAGTCCTGGAGTAAATAAGAGCTCCTCATGGCTTGTGCGGCCCCTAAGACTGCATGGCTTTTGGCACTGCTGCTAACACAGCTGTGATCGGCACTTCTAAACCACAGACTCTTGGCAAGGATTTATGGAGCAAAATCCAAATTAGGAATATGTAGGACAATATTTATTGCTAAGGAGATTCTCTTGTGCTTGTATCACTCTTCCTTTGCCCTGACCCAAAGAGCTGGACAGATGGACAAATGGACAAGAAGACACTTCTAAACCACCTAATGCAGCACAGTACAGGAGCCTACTCTTAGCAGGCAGATAAATCCATAAAGTCAAGTGCTATGGCCTGGCTCCTACAAGCAGTAGGTATGCATCAGTGCAGCCCTTCATGAGACCTCCTCAGCAACTTCTTTCAGCAGGGAAGGCTCATCAGCTCGGCTGCAGCATCCTGCTGCTGCAAAAAGTCAGCTTCTGCTTGAGTAATAGCTTGAGTTGCACTCAGAGACTCTCTGTCCCCTGCACAGGGTATGAGAGGGAAGCTGCATGCCTTTCTCCTAATGGAATCTGGTTTAACCTTCTCACTGAAAACTGAGGAAATGACTAGTCTAGGACTAAACCGAGATTTGTGAAACATACCAGCCGGGTACACTGCTATTAAGTTCACTTCAGAATTAAAAATAGCAAGACAAATTTCACATGGAAGATTAAGTGCATTAGTGGATCATATAACCTTGCTCCAGACCAAGACATGCTGTAAACAATTTTCAGTCCTCAGTATAAAACATACAGGCAGTGCCATCGAAATGTTTAGTTATGTGACGATTAACATCCATGACACTCTCAGGTTACAAGCATATTTTCTTGAGAAATGAATGGCAGCCTTACAAAATAAAATTATTATGATGATAACATTTCTTGTGCTTTAAATCTGATCTCTGAGTATCTTCCTGCTAAGCACAAGACCTAATGTATCAACCTAACAGGCTTGACATTTAATAAACCAAGTTTATTTCTAGAAAGTGAGCTGGAAATAAAATCTCATGGTTGCAGTTGGCACACTGTGCAGAAAAGGAATCTTAAAATGACTGCATTTCATTTTTGCCCTATACCTTTCATCCTTCTAATTGGTATATTTAAGTGCACTTAATCACTTAAGCATTGAATCTACTGCAGTGATAAATCTCCAATTTAGACTCCACAATAATAAATCTTTGTCTTCTTTCAGCAGCTGACGATATTTGATTTGGACTTTGAGTTTAGGTCCCTTCCTCAGGCTTAACAGTAACAACTTGTTTGTTCTGTCTGCTGAAAGCACAACATTAAATCTTGTTTATAAATGCATTATCATTGCTTAAGCTTAGTGTTCTCAGTGTTAGAATTTGTTGTCTTCTGTGGTGCTCAGCTAAGAAACACAAGAAAAATCCAATTAGCCTGTGCTGGCAGTTTACAAAGCAACTTTCACTCATTAGTATTTACACAGTATCACTGGTCCACATGACACTTCACAGACACTAGGACGATCTGGAGTTTATAACACAATCTTTCAATAGATGCCTCCAGTGCTACAAAGAGCTAATTTAAGAACAGGTGGAAGGGGCCTTCAGGCACCCCCTTTAACAGACAACGGAGGAGTGACATCCTGCAAGCATCTCACAGTCTGGCCTCAGCACCAAGCTAGGTTTTATCTTAAATTCTTTGCCAAATACCCTAAATATGTTCCTGAGTAGCTCTGGCAAAAAAGGTAAAACTTAGATGAAACCATCAAATCACAAGAGGGACTTCGGACTGAAGAAACTGGGAACTCTATCCCCAGTTTTGCTACAGGCTTCCTGCAACACCTTGGTAAACTATTTAGTCCCCAGTCATTAAGCATTCATGCATATTAACTACCTTTGCAGTAAACCCCTGGACCTATGCTTGTAGAACAAACCGTGCCATTAAAGATTTGCAGGATTGGGGTCTCATTTCCTTGTGCCTTAGCTCTCCCTGTAGAGTTCAACATAACTCTCAGTTGTATTCAACATACCAACAGATACCTGGAGTAGGGCCTTATTTTGTTAAATATAAAATATTTTCTTAAACAACTAGCCTTGTTTATAAGCTGAATCCTGACTTCTTGTGACTGCTGCACAAAAGACTGCATCTTCATAACTTTCTGACAATGGTGTTCATTTCAGTAGATTTTAGTCCAGAAGAAATTGCTTGGTCATCCAACATTAAGTTGACACTTAAGTGGGTTTATTTGCTTTATCGCTTGCCAACAACACAAATAACTCTCCCATAACCACAGAGCTTGCCAGCTGACCGAGCTGTGCACAGAAACCTCGGGCATGGTAGGGACGGCAGGCCGGCACATGCCCCGAAGTCCTTGCACATCAGGGGACTAATGAAGCCTCTGTGCTTGCAACAACATACCTGCACACCGTCAGCAATGTCTTCCAGCTGGCTGTTGTGGGTTTCTTTAAATCTCAGCATGACAGTGATTTTAATAGTCAGCTCTCCTGTTTATCACAGGCCATTAGATTTCACTCCCAGTTCCCCCACTATCGAGCCTGACAATCCGCATCACGCTGATGGTCTTAATACCACATAGCCAAAGCTGCAAAGCCCACAGCATTGCTTGCCACAGCAGCTGGGCCCAAACACACACATCTTCAAAAATCTCATTTTAAAACATACTTTGCATGTGAATTCCTTTGGATTCAGCTTGCAGCCATCCATTTTTGTAAGCCTTGTCTCCCCTATATTACAGGCTACTTTAGTACCTGCTATTTTCTTCCTACCATATAGTTTACAGTGTAAGCAACCACCTCTCAATTCTTTGTTTCTACTAAAGCGAGGACACTGGATGCAGCATGTCTTACAGCCAGGCCGCCTCTTCAGACTGCAGATGATTTGGCCCCAATTCTGCCAAGTGTAACACATGAATTTTAACCCTGAATATTTAGGAAGCTCACTATGTGTCAACTAGATTAAAGCTCTTACTCCTCCTTAGCTACTGTAAAGTTGCTTCTGTAGCTTCTAGCATTGTGTTTTTGCTAGAATCTACATAGTTCCTCTCAGAGACGCTGCAGTTTTCAGAATACATTTTAAAACACAGACATACCATTCCCCCCTAGGTGTTGCTCTCAAGGCAGACATCATGTCTTTCACTTAACATAGAGCTTTGGCACAGAATTATGTATTTCTCTCTCTTTTCAGTCCTTTAGGCACTGACACCACCCAGCACTTCTTGCATCTTTCACAAATGCAAATTTATGGTCTAGATATTTGCATTTGCTTTGTTTAAAAAATAACTACCAATAAAAAACCTATTTAAAATTTTTCCTGTGATTTAGAATCGTAGTATTTTCATGGCTGCTCAGACAATTAGGACTTATCACCTCTGTGAATAATGGGGCTTATGTTCTTTTGGGCTAAATTTGTCTGGGCACTCAGTGGATGCTTTGGGAAAATCCCATTACATTTACGCAGTTTTAGGAGCGCTTCTGAAGATTTTTATCAGCACATGGAGGACATTAGACTTCACTTAAAAGCTGGCAGTACAACTCCATGGTTGCATATCAGCCAGTGTTACAGTAAGCTCACTCAAGATTTTATCAAATTCTATTTTGAAGGCTCTGGCTTACACATTTCCCCTGAAATACTGGCTGCAAATCTTCTAGAGCTTTTGTAGTATGAAAGTCAATTTCTTAAAGAAGTATTTTCTGAAAACCTTGCATTTGCTACAAACTTCACACAGTTTCCTGCATTTGCTGCTGATTTAAAAATTAAGTTCAAACAAAAAATCAAACTCGCAAAGAAATGCCAAAACTCACAGAAAACAAGTATCATTGTACGCTGCATCTATCAGGAAATGATCTAACAAGTTTTGTTAGGGCTTTTCTCCCCCACAAAAATCCCAAATTTCATCTATAAAGACTTTTGTCAAAAATAACACATTACTTTCATGCACATCATATTCTTTTCCATAAAAATTAAAGGAAGAGTTTCCAAGCATAGCGTGCTGAAAACACACATGCTTAAAATGGTCAAAATCTATTTTATAATAACCTCTTGAATATTAGACTATATCCAGGTAACAACTAATTTTTTGCAAAACCCAAAAAGGCAGACCAGAGAAACCCCTAACATCCAAACACTGTCTGGAGGCTCATCAGACACTGAATGCTTCATGGCGCTGTAACTGATACAGCTGAAAATGGAGGTTAACAGTAAACAAAACACTGCTTACTTTCATTCCATTAGGACTGCAGAAAATAAGATCAGTATTTAGGAAAGCCTTCATTTACGTTCTGAGAAATGCAAAAATTAAGACAAACAATTTGGGGTCAGCGAGCAAACTATCTATATATAATCAGTGAGCAAACTATCTATATATAACCAATTCTGTGAAATCCTATGCAGAATTAATGCCGACCTCGCCAGAAGTGGTCATGTACTTAAAATTTTACATTCAACAGTCAAGTTCATATATAAAAAAAATAAATCTACACTGCGCTTGCAGGGAGTTAAGTGTTTTTCCATCTCCTTTTGGTGACATCTGAGCTTTGCTCCAGGCTTTCTGTGGACATGCCACCACACTCACTTCTGTAGCTCACACAGCAGATGCTTACAGGGAAACCCATCATAACGATGGCAGATGACTTTGAAAGAAGGCCAAGCAACTACCAGCAAGTCTGCAAACATAAAAGTAACTGTTACTCAGTTCTTCTCAAAAGAAAGAAGCTGTTCGTTCGTTTTTAATCAATTTGAAACTCCCTGGCCTTTGTCAGGTTAATGTTTTCCAACCTTCATGATTAACTTCCCAGGCTTAAATTTATGAAGGGGAACGACACCTCCTGACCACGCTGTCAAGATGCTATTGCAGCGAACACACTGTGACACACACGGTGGCTATAGTGACCAAGCATACTGCACAGGTGCCCACAGCTGTGCTCCCTGCGCTGGGGACGACACACCCCCCAGCATCCAATCCCAAAAAAAACCTTCTGCCCTAAGGGTGGTTTATCACTGTAGCTCTGCGAACATGCAGGTCCAGACGGCCAAATATCACCAGCAGGAAAGAAGTGGCCATTAGTTAAATTTTAGTAACGCGTGAATGTTTTCTGCTGCTACTTGAGAATGGGAATGAAAAGCTACTTATTTCTCACATTGCACCCCACTGAAGCACACTGCACCAGTGTCCAGTATAGATCCACAAGGTCAGGAAGCCCAGAAAGGGATGATCAGAAAGATGAGATGATCTTCACCACCCTAAGGCGGCATAGCCTAAACCTGTGAAGCATGTACCGTCTCTTCATCTCCCCCAGTATTTCTGCTTATAGAATCGCATCCAGTTTTCCTGCATGGTTAAATACTGGACAGTTTTCCTAAAATGAGGGTTCAGTGAGATAGGAGTGGTCCAAGTGCTGTATTTAACTGAAGTCTGCTAAATGTACACATCAGTGAATGCATTTGAGATGGACCACATCACCATAGTATCTGGCTGCCTAAAAATCTCTCCACTTTGTATCTTCAGAGAGACTCCTCAATGAAGATAAAGTGTTGTTATTCTAATTTTACAGGGCACAGAGGAAACTCTCTAAACACGTCTGCTCTGTACTCCTGCCTATGCATGCACAAACCCCGACTGTGAGTGAGTAATCTGGTGTTGGCCAGTGCTGCAAACGCTGTTGCACATCAGCCTCTTTCTTCCCCTCTCCAGATGGCTGGCACCATGCACGGTGTTTCAGGCTCTGGGCTGTAACAGAAGCCGATGGTCACAAATCCCACATTAATTAAAATCCTAGATAATTATTTCAGTTGGAATGTCATAATAATAAAAAAATCATAATGAAGAAAGACACCATGTTCCTCAGAACACAACTTTGTCACAACCACCAGCTTCTCACCAAGGTGATGTAGTCTTCCTCCTCCAGCTGTGGTTCTCCCAGGCTTGCTGACTTTGGGGGCCTGGCAACGTTACTTGCTGTCTTCCATGCTGTAGGTTTCTAACCCTCCCTTCTCTAGATGTTCAACTGGTAACAGTATGGGGCCTTGCTCCCATGCAGCTGAAGCAGAATGTCCTGCAGAATGCTAGTTAATACTCCACAGACACTGACAGAGCTAGATTCAACCCAGAGCTCATACCCATATATTTATTAATCATACTTTAAGGAAATCAGTTTTTCTGATTTCTCTACCCTCAGCAACCCAAAGGTTTCCTCCTGTCTGCTTTGTTACAAACCAGTTGCACTTAATGCTCTGGTTATTAAATGCGTCTTTCTGTTGCACTTCAAAAAGATAAAATTATCAGAAACTGTTTAATGTCTGGGACTCTTTCCTTCTTAGGTTATGACTAGAAAGCCAAACTGTTATGTCAGGAAAAGCAAGCAGAGTTGCAAATTTTTAGAAGAGGTGTGTCTTAATGTAGATTAATGTGGCATTCAGAAATTGTTCAAGTGCCAACATGGGAGGAAAATACAGCATGTTATATAAAGTAATCATGTTTATTTTAATGGTTTTGGAATAAGATGCTAACAACTGTTTTCTCAACTACTTATTCTGTATTTAATGTTTTATTCTGGCATATTAAGTCTCCTCGCTTCCTGGCTAATGGTATCTATATATAGTTCTATAACAGTTTGAACACTCCTATTCATAAAGAATTTTATTAATGGATTTGAACATCAAGCTTCAACAAAATGCAAAAAACCATGAAATGCCAGATTTAACATTAATATTATTGTATGACAGACCAGATTTCCGTTTGATTATATCACAGTAATGTACTCCACTGAGGATACTGAAATTTCACTTTCCCTAAACTGTGAGGAGTTTCAAGCCTGGAAATGAAACACACAGGATGACTTGCACTACCAGAGCTACCAAATGCTCAGGGCATGTACAGCTGTACAACATCAAAAGAGAGGGAAAAAAAGGCCCCACACTTCATCTTAATTAAATTTACCACTAGAATTAACCACTGGACTATTTGGTGAAATTGTGTGAACCTCATGCAGTTCAACAAGGCCAAGTGCAAGGTTCTGCACACAGGTTGGGGCAATCCCAAGCACACGTACAGGCTGGGTAGAGAATGGATTGAGAGCAGCCCTGCAGAGGACTTGGGGGTGTTGGCTGATGAGAAGCTCAACACGACTCAGCAATGTGCACTCTCAGCACAGAAAACCAACCGTATCCTGGGCTGCATCAAAAGAAGCATGACCAGCAGGTCAAGGGAGGTGATTCTCCCCCTCCACTCTGCTCAAGTTGAGACCCCACCCAGAGTACTCCGTTCAGCTCTGGGGCCCCCAACACAAGAAGGACATGGACCTGCTTGAGTGGGTCCAGAGGAGGCCACAAAGATGATAAGGGGCTGGAGCGTCTCCCTTATGAGGACAGGCTGAGAGAGTTGGGGCTGTTCAGCCTAGAGGAAAGAAGACTCCAGGGAGACCTGACAAGCAGCCTTCCTGTACTTAAAAGAAAGACGCAGAGGGACTCTTTAACAGGCAGTGTAGTGATATGACAAGGCGTAATGGCTTTAAATTGAAAGAGAGTAGATTTAGATTAGACAGAAGGAAGAAATTCTTCACTCTGAGGGTGGTGAGACACTGGAACAGGTTGCCCAGATGAATAACCTGATCCAGTGGAAGGTGTCCCTGCCCATGGCAGGGGGGTTGGAATTAAATGATATTTGAGGTTCCTTCCAAGCCAAACCATTCTATGATTCTATGAAACCATCCGTAATTACTCTGACTGCCACCCACTGCCCAAGTCCTTGCTGAGAACCGATTTGAGGCTGTATGAACACTAGTGACTCGTATTTTGCCATCTGATTTGATCCATCTTCAGACATGGGAAACCCAAAGCTTCCTTTGAGCAGCTGATCCAGGGTTCGTGAAAAATTAATGCTTGATTATGACTAAATTGAGTTTGTCCTCTGCTTCCAATCATTAATTCTTATTATTCTTTTCATGATTAAGATCATTTATTTCTCCTCCATGACCATACCTCCTTACTGTAATCTAGTCACCTCCAAAGCAAAATCTCGTATTCTGATGCTTCTCTCCAGCCCTTAAACCATTTTTCCACTGTCTTCTCCAGCTTTTCAACTTCCTTTTAAAATACTGACATCAGGCATGGAAAAACAAAATCACTCAGCAGTACAAAGTACCAGTCCCTCTGGCAGGTACTCTCCCTTACATGCCACACTAGTCCTTCATATCACAGCAGCCCACTGCGGACTTGGGTTAAGGTGTTTGATCTAGATAACTAAAGCCCTTTCAAATCACTGTTTCACGAGGTATAAATCATACCTGCAGAACTGCATTTCTCTTACCAGCTGTTTAAGTCTGTCTCCGTTGGTACTGAAAACCAGTTCGTCTGACCTTAGCTCACCAACAGATCCAGCTTGTTCTGGTAAAGTGCCTGGACATTGTTTTTAATCACCTTCTTACTTCTTTACGTCATGAAGCAGTTTTATTAGCAATGTTTATACTTTTATTATCACATCACTGAGATATATTTGATTAGTATCACATCTGGGGCAGCTGCTGTGGTACTTCATGAGCAACCTCAATTATATGAGAGTAATCCTATTCTGATCGACTGGGGGGGGGGAGGGGGAATCCACAGTAAATCAGATCCTTTTTAATCCATTCACAAAAGCTTTGAAAAACAAACCAGAACAAAACCCCCTAATGTTATTGCCAGTGCTGATTTTTTTATTAAACCCCATTTAGGAACAGATGATGCATAAAGGCCATATTGTGTCTATTGTTCTCCCCTGGTAACTCATTTTCACCACATACTTTGGGACTTACTGGTAATTTCTTCAGGTTTTTTAACCCCCTCAGTGCTTAAAACACACAGTTGTGAAAATCCCTCCCATTTACAGATTTCATATCATCATTTTACTTGCATTTTGGACATTTCAACAAAAACCAAGATGACTCAGCTGAAGACAACTGGAGTTCTCATTTCAAATGAGAAAGTGCATCAAGAATTAGTTTGTTCAAAGTCAGGGGCTTGATTAGGTCTCAGACAGATGGCTGCATTTTCTTTCCAATAGTGAAAATGATAATACAAAGCATTCTGACATTTTTGCTTGTTAACCATGGCCTGCAATGTTTACCTGGGACATATGCATTACATAAATTATTAAGAATCTAGCAACAAGAATTACATCCTGTTGTAATCAGTGTGCAGCAATGTCAAAAGAAACAGAATATCTGTTCAGAGACATATTGAGAAAAATATGACCAAAATTATATTTAAAAGTAATTTTAAATTGTTTTTACACTTAAAGTGAAAATTGCAGTATGTTGAATTTTTTTTTATTTTTTAATTCTTTGATGCTGGATTTGCCAAAGGCTTATCAAATGAGGCCATGCCAGAAAGATGGGCAAAGAGCACTCAGATAACACTGATCTTCCCAGCAGCAGGGATACACATGGGTTACATCTCATCTGCCCCCAAAACAAATAGCCTTCTCCAGTGTGTGGGGGGGGAAAAGATCACAGTAGGTAGAAAGGGAAAATAAGTCATTTCAAGATAAAGACATAACTGCCTACTTCAGACTGGCTAACACTACATAAATTACTGCTGATTCAGCACAGTAGGGGCACACCACCTTAGTGAGTCTAACAGTCAAAGCAAAGTCCATTGCAAGAATGATAATCTTCCAGCAAACCTGTATGTTTATTATTATCATTCAGAAGAATAAGCTGATATCTAATTTTTATCTGAAACATAATAAAAAGTTTTAATCCTGTTAAAAAATGCCTAAGTATAATATAAATTGTACAGGAAAATGTATTAATTCTGCTCCATATACTCCACAAATACAAGCGTACTCTCCATAATAATCAAGGTCCTTTTTTATCCTTCAAAGAAACCAAGAATTTTCCACAAATATAATTTCCCTTCCCCCTCAAACATGTATATACCACCTGCTCCTAAGAAAGCTCCCAGAAAGAATGACCTGCCCTGCAACTGAAGATGGGTCTGTATTTACATACTTAGTCTACATCAGAGATTAGCCTGTTATTGAAATCAATTGAGACCAGGCACATATGAGATGGAAATTGCTTTTGGTTGTTCCTGACTTAGGCTTGTGAATTGAACAACCTGCATATTTTTGCTCAAGCCCCTGAAATTCTCAGTTATTCTCAAATGTACAGAAAAAGCATGACATTGTAGGGCGAAAGAGCATTTTTGCAATCTATCATTTACTGAGTAAAACCATTACAGATAGCCTAAGCACTACTTGAAAATCAAACACACAATTTTTTTCCTCAAAGAGCCTGCTAGTCAAATATCAGTACGTTGACTCCCTTAGTAAAAGCCCAGTGTGAAACAGAACTCCAGAAAACAGCAACCTTCAGCTAGGGCACGGCCACAGTTCGTCCTACACTCCTGAAGAAATCTTGACTTCTTTACCGCTACTCGCAGCATAAAAGCGGAGAGAGAGAAGCTCCTCCAGTGCCACTACAGCCCTTACAGCCGAGCAGGCAGAAGTAGGTACGTGGCACAGGGACCAAGCATCCCTCGGGCCCCTCGCCCGGCAGGCCGGGCAGGCGGGAGGGTGATACCCCAGGAGCAGATGACCTCTCTGCACAACACGGAGCACCCTCTGGGTGACGCTGGGATTTCCACAGCCTGTGTCTGCTGCAGCTCAACTACTTTAAGGCTCCCAGATCCAGGAGGAAGCTCTCAGCTGAGCTCCCTTCAAGCCCTCCCTCGGCACCTTCGAGCCCGCCCTGGGCTAGCTGGGCTAAGTCAAGAGTGGATCACAAGCTCACATCGCCCGCCGCAGCCCCGGACAAAATCCCACCCGCACCGGCAAACAACGGGGAAGGCGCAAACGCCCAGGGGACCTCGGCTGCCTCCCACCACCCCGGGCACCCACCAGACGGGAGCGTTTCGGGGAAGGGACACGGACAGGGACACCCGGCCTTAACGGGACACTCGCGCGCCTCCGCGCGCTGCCGCGGGTTTTACGCCGATCGCGGAGAAGGGGGGGCGGCAGGGTACGCGCTGCCAGAGGGCAGTGGCGGTCCTCCCCACACGCCGGGAGTCCGCCGCCCCCGGGGGAAGGGGAAGGGCAGGGGCCGGCGGGGGGCCGGCGGGGAGGAGAGCAGCGCCGAGGTGATCGCACCCTACCTGTGGTTAAATTGTCATTGATCTTCAGGGGCACCCTCAAGATGTAGACCAGGAAGAGCATGATGAAGAACCACAGCGTCCAGAGATAAGTCCAGGACCAGACGATACAAGACTTGAGCTGTTCCAAAAAGCCCGTCCCAGCTTCAGCCATGTTTTTGGAGAAGAAAAAAAAAAAAAAAAAGGGAGGAAAAAAAAAAAAAAACAACCCCAGCACACAACCCAAACCCTGCTCTCTGCTGCCACAACCTCTCAGCGTGTATTTCTGGGATGATTCACGCCTCCCCGAGCTGGCTCTCCCCCTCCCGGCGCTCTCACCGCGAGGCGCGGCCCGGCCGCGGGGCGCTGCGGGTCCCCCCGGAGCGCGGCCGCCCCCCCGCGCCCGGCCCACGGCGAGGGCCGCCGGCTAAACGGGCCCCTCCGCGCTCCCCTCGCACCTCCGGCTGAGCGGGCGGGCTGCTAGGCAAAGCCACTTCGGTTGCAACTCGCCCCCCGCCTTCTTCCCCCCCCTTCGAGGGGCGGGGAAGGGAGAGCGGAGCCCAGCAGCCTCGTCCGGCGGTCCCCAAACCCGGGCGGGCGGGCGGACGTGCTGCGGTGGCAGCAGCTGCATGATGAAATGCGGGGAAAAAAGCGACAGGCTGTGTGTGGAGAAGGGGGGGGAAAGCCGTGCAACTTTTTTTCACGTCGTTACGGTTTTGAACAAGAATTTCAGGCGGTATTTTCACCATGCAACAGGACTTTAAACCTAAAAAGGGCTCATGTGGGATGTTTTTTTGCAGTTTACTTGCCTGAGCGTCTCGCTAGGATAGTATCACGGGCGTAAAACTACAGTTCTGTTTGTGTGTATTTGTGTGTACAATGCCCAGCAGAGTCCTGAACTGTAAAACTTCCCCCCCCTTGGAAGATACTATACGGCAGCAGAAATATATGTGTCTCATTAAAATAGAGTTGATAAATCTTCAAGTCATAAAACTGTACTTTTGTGAAATACAGTTTTCGATGAGGTATTTCTTCATGACACAAGATTGTTAACAGCCTGTTACAAAAATTCAGAGGCTAGTTAACACAACTGATCCCTGCATTTTGATGTTACATGGGTTACAAACATTTAAGAAGACAGATACCATTTATTGCAATTTGTTTGGCTCTCTCTCCTGTGTTCCACAATTTGTATGGAGTGCGATAATACTTTTGCGCATTTAAAGGAACAGGTAGTATTTCTTAAGCAATATCAAAAGAACAAAAAATCCTTGAGAATTTTTCCAACTGGTAATAGCCACTCAGTCCAGGGATTTTCTAGTCTGCCAATGAAAAGGTCATAATGGAGAAAAACATAGTAGCTTTTCCAGAATGTTTACAATACCTAAAGACATTAAACCAAAATAAATCTGTAATTGTACAAATTGATACCTTGTCATGGTAGCAGAGGCACCAAATTTGTTCTTCCAGACTATGCTAGAGGACTTGATGCTGGATGGGGAACACTGACTGTGTCTTACGCACTTGCCAGTGACAGCATCTTCTGACTAAGGGACCACGGTGCCCATAGTGGAATATTGGTGCAAGACTTGACAGAAGTTTTTCCTGCTAATAAGTCACAAAAATTAAAAAATTAGACTATACAGATTAACTGTAAAAAGGTCATTTATAGTTTAATTACATACCAAAGAAAACCACATTTCCAATATTTCAGCTTCCCCTTCCAGTTATAAGGGCAAGAAATACTTAACAAATAAGTAACATGTGAAAAAAGTCAACGCTAGTCCATCATGCAGTTATTAATAAATCAAAGTATGCATCTCATTTTCTTTTATGTATTAGTAAAAACCCCAAATCACTAAGCAATTTTTTCACTTTTATAATTTTTCCTGTACATATTTTAATTTTCAGATTATTGTTTATATTATAAACTAACTAATCAATTCCTTCTATGTATGAAAGACATGTGGTTTTGGGGGCTTTTAAAAAAATGTATTTTTATAAACAACTTTTCCTTTTCACTCTGCTAAACTGTCTCTTATTGAAAGCCTAGAGTGGACTGTGTTGGTTTCTTCAGCTATGCTTTATATCCCCTGTATTACTAGAAGACCAAAACACTATGAACTATGCCTACTTAAAGCACAGTTATTAATTTTATTACTTTCTTCCTTTAAGCACCACTGGTTGTTTTGTTGTGCTTTTTTGTTGGTTTTTTTTTTTTTTTTTTTTTTCCCCTGGAATTACAGCACTTAGTAATATTTTGCAGTAATTTAATGCATCTCACTCCTGGGTCTCCGATGTTTTTACAGTGAGCATAAAGTATTTAAAATCCAAGCTGCCAACAGAGTCCAGCTCCTCAGGCTCCCAGTAGCACATTTCAGTGGATTTCCCATTGGGTGCTACACACTGAAGATGATGATGATGATAACAACAAAAAAGAAAGAAAAAACATGTGTCCAAACCCAAATGTCCGTATGAGGTGGAGAGCAATTACCCACTAGCTTGGTGCACTCATGACTAATTCCATTCCTGTTGTCCCTCTTAAAGAAGCACATAAACTGACATTGAAGACAAGTTCACAGTTCAGGCTCTGTTTAACACAAATTCTCTTTCCTCTTTCAGTTCTGTTCAAAAGGAGAGCCAAATATTCATACAAAGCTTTAAAACATGTATTTCACAAGTCAAAGAAGCAAACTGTTCAGTAGTATGAAGAGACACAATTCTATTAAGGGTCATCTGGCTCCAGGCACTCATTTACTCAAGACATAACAGAATACACCTGAAGTGATCACTGGACAAAAATAATTTTGAAAAGAGTATTTTACCTTTCTGCTAAGATTTTCTACTCAATTATTTCACTCATTTAAGTGTTCTCTCACACAACCCCTCAGTACCCCAGTTCCTACCTCAAAATGATACCTATAAGTGCGAACATTACTAATTTGTTTGTCATAGACTGAGTTCAGGTTTCTCGTTTCTCATATGACTGTTGATGATTTTGCTAAATGAAATCAGGAAGTAGAAGCAATGACAGTTACTAAGCATGAGGTACAGTGAAGTTACTGTTTTTTTCCAGAAGAAAGAAATGCTCTTGAACTTGGGTCCTGGCAAGTAAGAAAGAATAGATGGGACCACTCTGCAGCAAAAGCCTAGTTCAAAAATTCTGCCCGTCTGATGTTTTTATGAGTCAAGCACCAAAGTAGTAGGGGTTTAAATGTGTGGGTTTTTTAAAAATAAACCTTAAAATATCTTCTGTCTGAACATTTCAGAGATCAATAACTTTTTCTAGGCCCACAATGTACAGTACCCTTGGAGCCCAGTTATAAAATAAGATTGCATCAGGTTTCTTGGCAGTCGAGGGATGGCCAGGCACATTTGCTGAGGACATTCAGAAAGGACACGAACAAGACCCACATTGGCTGAAGACATCTGTGAGTGCTGGGAAACATCAACTTGGCTCAGAGGAGCCAGACATCTCCCTGACCTTCAGCTGATGCCTTTTAGCAATTGAATCCAGCTAAGTAGTGTTATGCCCAACACTTAATCTAGATATATATTGAACAACGTATGCATGCATGCATATGTCTACATGTGTATCTATATACACATAAATACATATGCGCATAGTGCACCTATTAAACAGATGCATATTAAACAATATCAGGGATGAACTGGAGATGGCAGTCTAAACCGAAATCAGTGATGGGGAGAAACAGCATACCAATGTGAGTGAAAGCACTGGAGGAGAGTTCATGGGATCCCATACCCAGCACTTTTCAGGCTCACCAAAGTCTGAATAAAATGGCTTAAACACATATGAAAAATCTGTTTTCAGATAAAGCACATGGTCCTTAGTTGCAGTCCAGAGAAGTGAAAATATGCTAAAAAAGACTGAAATAAAAATTCATGCTTAATTTACAATTTTTAATCAATTTCTTTTCATTAAAACAAGGATTTCAAAAGTATGCAGCTAAAGACTTCTGAAACAGTGTGCCTAGGCTGAAGTTTCTCTTCCCCATCTTAAAAGTGAGATATTATGGTATTGCAAGAATATTTTTCAGCTAAAAGGAGGACAGTAATATTTAAAAATATGCCACCATTACTAATGTGGAAAAGTCAAATAAGCATTCACATGCCTTGAAGCACCGTTTGTCAAAAAGCTTAAAAAAATTGTCGTCTTTATTACTTCCAAAGCAGTATGAAGGTGGGAACATGGGGATGAAGCTCTGCCCATTTTATCTGTTCAGAAAACAGAAGAGCTGAGTTTGAGGGAGCTGAATCATCAGATTCCCAGAGATCTGCTTAAACTAAAGGAGGGTGGAGAAAACAATGGGAAGGCAAACTCCTCTAAACCCATGAGGCTGTCCGTGGCCATGGGGAC
Organism: Athene noctua; assembly: GCF_965140245.1. Lineage (NCBI taxonomy): Eukaryota > Metazoa > Chordata > Aves > Strigiformes > Strigidae > Athene > Athene noctua. The sequence continues at coordinate 60,210,725 of NC_134039.1, read as the reverse complement.
TCTGTCAGAAAAACAGGGTGACATAGAATGTGTTTGGACAGTTGTAGGAGAGGGAGTAAGGACCACCTGAGTCATTTTAAGATCTCTACTGACAAGAAAATCAACCAAAAAACATGCCTTAATTGCAAGACAAGTCATAAAAACTGAGTTAGAACTGGCTCAGTTAAGAATCAGGTCAATGTATTACCAAGTAGTTGGTGCAACTCAAAGCAATGTTTCAATATTTTCAGGTAGTGTTTGAAATAAAACTTAACCAGAAAAAAAAAAAAACAAACCCCAAGCCAAAAAAAAAAAAAAAACCAAACCCAAACCTGTTTTCTTCTTTTGCTTTTTTGCCTAACAAATTACTTTTCTCCCTAAAAATGAAATGGGAGTTCTACCCTGACTATCAGCACACTTAGGAGGCAGTGCAGGGCAAAGTGTCCCATCCCAAACACAGACACATGCTAAAGCACATCAAAATTTATGTTGTTGGTTTTTGGGGTTTTTTTATAATCCATGGAAATATCCCCCAGTAGCATGTACATAATTTTATGAAGTAGGTGGACACACACATTCATTGAGTCATTTGATGAAGATCCTATATAAAATTCAGGTGGTGGACCAAGACACATCAGTATTTGTACAAGATGGTACGTGCTTAGGATTCATAAAGGAATTATGTGTGCTGCGAGGTTGGCCCCTTGTCAAAAAAGAGCTCTCAGCAAGTCAGAGTCTGGCATCTGTATCCACACATGTTCTGTACGTCACAGGAGGCAAACAAGGCTGTGGGAGAAACAGGGAGGCAGAGACAGATGGCAAAAAGCCTGGAGGGAACCAGGACTTGTCTCTCCTTCCCCCATTTAGGTTGAGAAAAAGGACAAGAGCTCAGCTCCCCACATCCAGCCTTGGACTGAAGCCAAACAGTATATCTACTTTTTTTTAAGGACATGCATTTGTGGGTGCAGGAGGTGAAGACATGGAATTTTTTTGCTGTTTGGTATATTGGCCTTTTTTTTCTTAAGAAAAAAGATGTTGAGAGTGGTCTTTAATTTGCTGAGCATTGATACTATATTTAATAAGCAAACCATTTTTTAAGACAGAAAAAGGTCTCCGTTCCTCTCCTCTGAATTCAGTAATTAGCAGAGCATAGTTTATTTTTCCCCAGTCGTCTGTCAATACAGCATCTTTACCAGCTATGTAACAGTAGAAACACAGAAATCCACAGACAGTTACATTTTACTTAATCTCCAGAAATTCAGATGAACGAAATCAAGCAGTCACAGTGCTAGGTCATGTACAGATAATTATTGCTGATTGAGGCCAGCAACTATTATGGAGGATAAGAACAGTTCTGACTATAGGCAGATGGGGATGGAGCAAGTAGCACATCCTCTGCCATGGAAGCAGGTAGCATCCAAATGGTACAATTTCCTTATATTACAGCTAAACTTTATTAAACCTTTGGAAAATCAAGTACCAAAATATCCTTTTGCCTTGCCTGATGCAATTATTTTCTTCTTGGCCTGCTTGTCTCACCTGTTCACACTCATCCAGTACATCATTGCTGAGAAAACCTCTCTCTGCAGACCATGGAGCCCCCATCTTCTTTCCCTCTTCACAGAATAAGGTCTTCATGAGATCTTGCCTTTAAACTTGGGCTACAGAACAATTGTCTGTCTTTCTTGTTAGATTCATCATACCCTACTGTCTTCCCTCCTTTGCTCTTCAGTCTGTTTTGCTTGATCTATATTCTTGCCAGTTCACGGTATTCTCTTTTCTGCACCCAGCAGTCATTCTTCACATCCCATTCCTTTCTCACAGCATTCTTTCATTCAGTCCATCTTGCCTCCCCTTTTAGTAATGACGCAATCACTATCCTAAATTACATTTACCTCATTATATTTAGGTTATAGTATTGTGGGAAAAGGAGGAACATATTTTGCTGATGTGTAGTGAGAAAGCGTACCAAATAATCTCTGACTAAACAGAAAGCCTTGTTGATAACCCTTATGTAGTCTGTTAAGGAGAAAGAGTTCTGGAGAGGAAAACCCACAATGCCCATTTCTTGAGTAAAGCGGCCTGGCTGCAAAAGTGACATTTCAGAGTTAAGCCTGGCCTAAGACTTAAACTAACCCACTCTTTAAATTCTCACGAGGCAGCAAAATAATTCCATGAGCAGTGTTTCTCACTTCTGAGGTGGCTAGGAAATGCAGCCCTTCTCTATAAAACATTTCTTGTTCAGTTATCAGGAGCTGACAGACCTTGCAGCCTGTCTCAGGCCCTGCATGGGGAGGTGATGGTTTCAGGAAAGAGAGAACTAAGCTTGCCACTGGTACAGACACCTGGGTTGCCCAACATCCTAAACCAAATCTCAGTGTTAATTGTTGGTGCCAATGTCTTAACTTGCACTGAAGTGGGATGCTCACATTTGTTACCTGAACCATGTTTCAAGAAGAAATTTCATTGATGTCACAGTAGGTCTTCCTTCCTCTCTTAATACTAATCTGAAAAGTTACTATCTCTTCTTCTACACTGTTTGAATAGATTGTGTGCTCTTTAGTCAAACTCAGACCTCAGTGAATTCTATGTCATAGATACGCTTGTACATAACATTCTTGTATTTCGGCCTCTTTTGATTGTGAAGAACAAAGAAGAGTAAGGTGATGGAGTCTGATCTGGTCTGAGAAGATTCTCTTCCTTCTCATGCCTGCTATGTTGTTAAGCCCAAAGTAAAATGACTTTCTCTGTCATAAATTACTATTCACTTATATCCCACTTATTATCTTTTATCATACAGCTCTGAATTTACTGCACAGCCAAGCATAATTGGACAGCCTTAGCCAAGACTCTTATACATGTAGGGGCAAGGTGGGTGCCTGCAGCCCCAGGAAACATTGTGCATTTCTCACATACCCCACTGGCTTGTTGAAAACAAGGTGTGTTTGTACTCAAGTGCCAGTTGACAGAACCTGCAGTTCCATTATTGCCATTATTTATTAACCCCATTTACTACCTATTATTGAAATCCTGATACAGTAGGATCCAGTATTGTTCATTCCCTGATAGCTCCTGTCATGACAGCACTACAGTACCAAGTACTTCATAGACTTCATATGGACTTTTTCCATAATCTCTTTTGCAAACAGAAAGCTGTGATGGAGAAGGAATCAAACTAAATATAGTCACGCATAAGGGATCTTGTGCATTGCTGAATACTCATTACATCATACTTCTTGAACTCCAGCCTGTTTGAAACAGCAAGTGGTTCTGCAAATCTGGGCTTCTCTGGGCTTGCACACCCCAAGGTAAGAAACATGAGCAGACCCATAGCAAAGGAGGATTGTAAGGAGAATTAAATGGAGACAAAAGTCTCCTAAATCCCAATAGCTGCTGCTGCGTGGGGAAGTGGGTGGTGGCTCTGCAGCTGTAGGGTGAGCAGAATGCTGCAGCAGTAGGGAGGGAGAAGGCACCGAGGTCAGGGCAGCAGCTCTGTCACCAAGATGCTCTGCAATGGCTCTGAATACATAAACGGAGCATAGGTGTACTTACACCAGAGCTTTATAGAGACACAGACTTGTGAGAGGTGTCTCTATAAAGCTCTTTCCCTCCGGCTTGTTCTCCTTGCCAAATGGTGATCACCCAAGGGCAGCTTGTGCCGCCCTCCCACAGCTTCCCATAATAGGTGCAACAGAGGTCACTTGCCCAGCATCAGGGGTGCTCTGTGTGCTGGTGATAGCAACGCATGCAGGTGGTAGTTACCTGGGTGCCTTCCTTCTACTAGAGATATTTGTATACTTTTCTTGCCCTTCTACTCCCCAGAAAATTAGCTGTTAGACCTTGTCATGGTTTGAGCCCACAGGGCAACTGAGCACCATGCAGTCATTGACTCAGACCTTCCCCCCTCAGCGCTGGGAAGTAGAAAAATGAAGGAAAAGGCTCAAGAATGGAGATAAGGACAGAGAGGGTAACTCACCCTTTAACGGTCACAGGCAAAAAAGACAGGCTTGTTAGGGGAAGAAGACAGACATCACTTTAATTCAAAACTCCAATGATAATGACACTTAACAGAAAAAGCGGGACAGTGAGAAGCGTTACCGTATCTTAAAACACCTCACCCCATCCCTCCCTTCTTCTGGGCTCAGTTTTGTTCCTGGTATTTCTACCTCCTTTCCTAGTGGTGCAGGGGCAGGGGTTGAGGGGTGCAGTCAGTTCACTGCTGCTTCCTCCAAGGTGGGAGGGAAGCACCCTTCTGCATTCTTCACCCTGGTCCACGTGGCATCCTTCTCACGGGACACAGTTCTCCACAAACTTTCTCTTTCATGAGATCCCCACAGGATGCGTTCTTCTCAAGATGCTCTGGTGGGGGTCACGTCCACATGTTGCAGTCACCCCAGTACTGAACTACAACAGCGGGGACTTCCCACAGAGTCCTGAGAGCCCTCCACAGGTCACAGGTGAATCCTGGCTCCTCCAGTGACCTCCATGGGTGGCAGGGAGGGTGGCCCTGCCTTCTCACCACGGGATACAGGGGGGGATTCATGCTCTAGTGCACCTCCCCCGCTTCCTCCTCCTTCCTTCCACTGACCTTTGTTCACATAGATGTCCTTCTTGTAACGCCTTCTCACAAGTCCCCCACCCCATCTCAGGTTTTCCTTCTTAAATATGTTATTGCAGAGGTGTGACCACCATCGCTAATTGGCTCGGCCTTGGCCAGAGGCAGGTTCTTTGGAGCCGCTTTTTGAGAAGCTTCTCACAGGGGCTACCACTTTAGACCCCTCACCCACTACCAAAAACCCCATCACACATACCCACCACAGGCCTTCTCCATCCTAAGATATAGACTGTTCCCAAAGTCTTCATCTTTTCTATTTTTCACTTTTATCTTCTGTGCTCAGGAGGTTTTAAATCCTTAGGAACCCCTTTCCTACAGGCTAGCCCGAGTCTGCTCTGGCTATTTGGTTTTAATGGCACACCTTCCCCTCTGCAGCTCTGGCTGGAATTTTTCTGTCCCATCTCAGTTCCAAGGACACACACATCTGATGAATCCTCATTTACATTTGACTCCAGCGCTGGCTGACTTCACTTTCTGTTTAGACACAGTCAGCGCAGCTAAAGAAACCTGTTTGGATTCATCCTGATGACCGAATCAGTTGCTCTGCACGGCACCAGGGAAGAACAAGATGCAAACCCTGGTGGGTAAGCAGGGAGCTTCACCCATACACTTCCATCCTTTCCCCTCAACAGTTCCTAACCTTGCTGGCAGGCACAAATATCCATACTGAAGGGTTTTTTCCTTACAATTTCATCAATGGACTATGAGAGGTTCTGAGCAAAGGAGATGCTGCTCCCATGTTTTCATCTTCTGTGGTGATCACCACCAAAGACAGCCACATGATTGTGGCAAACCCATCATCTGCAGTGAAAATCCACTGTTACAGATAATCTTGAAACCTCTTCATTTACATTCAGGCAGAGTAACTTTGGTCACACCAGCTGCTGGGAGGACCACAAGGCACACAGTATGCAGCTGAAAGAGCTAAGGAGAGGTAGACAACTTACTAAAGGGAAGATAATGGCTCACTAAGTTTAGTAATGAACTGGGACAGGATACATCAACGGATTCTTTTGTACCCAGATAATCAGTTATGTAGCAACCTCTGCCTTGATTTGCAACAAAGCCCTGGAACAGAAGCAGCACTTCAATTCTTCATGAGCATATGGCTTTACTTTCTTAGCAGTTTATCTCAGGTCTAGTCTTCTGCAACTGAGCTGGCTCCTGGCATCTGTAACAGTTAAAGGACTCTTCATACTCAGTACACGCCTACAGGAACTTTAAACAGGCTCTTGAATGACACAGGCTTTTATGATACTCTGTAAGTTCTCCCTGGCATAGCAGAGGATACTACCTATTTCTACACACAGAACTGTTGGGATACACAGAAAATGCCTGCATGCACTAGCTACCATCCAGTCTTCACCAGTGCATGGCAGGAGAGATGAGGTGCTCTTCAGTGCTTCTGAAAACAGGAAAAGGTTTCCTCCTGGACCCCTAGCTTAGGCTGCCTTGTCAGCTTTGGCTGATCATTGACTTCTCCACATAGAAAAAAGGTAGGAAAAAAGCATATTGTGCGCTTTGTAGCACAAGAGAGCGTGGCACATTTCACCTCCTCAATTTTGACCAACATCAATGCGTACAAGGTACTGCTAAACAAACTGCCTGCTGTTGGCACAAATATCCCAGATAACAAGGATCCAGACAAGTTCACAGCAGCCCTTGACTCTTCATTCCAGGATGCTCTCAGCTCAGAACCCTTTGGTCCTCATCATTAGGATACAGTACAGTCTCATTTTTGCACACTCCCAGTGCCTACTTCGTCAGTAGAGAAGGATAGTATCGGGCACACATAACTAGCAGTGGTTTGTTGGGTCTTTTTCTCTCCTTAATTTAGCATGGGCTTTAATATTATAACAGGAATCTTCCAGTTGCTGATGATGACAATGCTAGAGAATGTTATAGCATTCAAGGCCAGATTGTAGCAAAAGGAAAAAAAAGTACTATGTTAGGATCACAACAGCCTGCAATATCATAAAGACTGAAATGAACAATATTCAGAGAAAAAACAAGTTTCTCAAAATGAACAGAAATCAAAAAGCAGGATGTAGAGAAATTACTTAAAAGTATTGAATTTCATGTAGAAATTAAGAGTTGCTGGATTCAGTCCTTCACCTAAAAGCTACACTGTTTGGATATACTCTTCAAATACATAAAACATGTTGAACAGAAAATGGGAACAGGTTGTTCTGTATGCCCACGATTAAGATCCACCAAGGAAGATTTAACTTTTTCTGGTATTTACCTTAGTACTAATACCACCAAAGCCCTACAAGACCTTGGGAGAGGAAGGATCATCTTTATTATTAAGAATTTCTTTCAGAGCAGACAAGTCTCTGTCCTGCCACACTGTGGAATAAAAATCAAGATGAGCTTTTGCTTTCCATTCAAGGATTTCAAGATTTCTAAAACCACTATTCGGAAATCTTCCAATCGAGTATCTGAACTTCAGAGTTTTAACCACAACTGGTTTTTTAACCAATCATGTTTTTGTTATCTCATGGTCCTTTTTTTACAGCAAAGTGAAAGCCTTGCAAAGCTTACCAATTTTAAAGCATCTGAAAGCTGGTTTAACAATGCAGCATCACATAAAAGAAGGAAGCACTTTTGTTTCTGCTACTCAGTTTAAAACTCCTAATGGCTCTTGAAAGTTCAGATTTCTACTCCAGTTGCTTGTGCAGATATTAACCTTCAGTGTCACAGCAAAGTTGAAAACGTATTAATCTGTTCATCTTGTGCATATTGATCTATTTTGTAGTTAGCTTACTCATTTTCCAAGCCTCTATCTCTAATTACCAAATTATGTGGAAGTTATTGCTGCACAGTTAGACCAACAGCCAGGAGAAAGAGGTGCTAGATCCCTATACAAACAGCAGGTTATTAATGGAAGGGCCACAGAGGCATTTGCAGCAGCTTCCTCAGGAGTTTTGACTGGATTAAGACGCAGCATGCTGGGAGAGTAAGAATAGCCTGAGCAACACTCAAAGCATGCTGTTGCCATTTGCAAGGCACAGGTTGAGAACCAGCACATGTACCACACACAGTGAGTACCCTGCCAGCCTCCATCAGACCTGTGCTCCTGGAGCACAACTCTAACTGACCCTTTCCTCAGAGCTGCAGCATAAGGCTCCCACTCTCCAGGCTGACCAGGAGACTTGGTTGAGTGGAAACACGACACCTTTCTTCTTTAAGGAAAATCATAATCGATCACATTCTTCTATCTCTTAGACTCTTACTGACGCATCTCGTGTTATAACTGGATGTACTGCCTTACCTGGGAAAAGGCAGCATGACAGCATCCCAAATCCCAGGACTGGTATTTGGGCCCCTTGCTGCATGACTGGCCCTTCTGGGACCTTCACCACACAGCAAGAATTTGAACATTTCTGCCTTTGGGCACTTATCTTTTAGTATCCAACTTCAGCAACAGATGCCTAGGCCAAGACAATGCACGTCACCATCCAGTCCCCAAGAAAGCCAGCACGCTGGGCGGGGAGGCAGCTGAAGCAAGCACAAGGAAAACACTTTAAATCAGCTGAAGCCCCAGAACGAAAGACAAGTTTGTTTCCTGCACTTGAGAGCTTGTGGCTGTGATTTTTCAGTTAGATGCGTAAGCTTTATTTGCAAAAGAGGAGAGAGTCCGGTTTTCTTCTAGCCAGTAACAAGAACATTTGCTCCAGGGAGACTGAGTCCCTTCTTTACCTCATGGGACCACACCTCTCTCCCGTAGGTCTGAGGACAGTAGCAGAGGTTCCAGATGTACCATGAGAGGCAACTTTTGCATTAGCAGGCTGTTGCACCATAACTGACAATCCCTCCAAGGACATCTTTATTTGCTAAGAGAGATTGTAAGCATGCTTTCCTGAACCCCTTTGCACAACACTGCTTATCTTGCATTCATAGTGTTGTGCTAAAGCTATAGCCCAGCCTTCTACATTATCATCCCTAAGTAATTTCTGAAATAATCTTGAAGGGTAACTCAAACTTTGAGTTGTACACTGGGAAGCTACTTATTAAAGGAAGTACTCTCAATTCTTTCACTGATGCCTACAGTGGCTGTAGTGAACATACACCTGACATTGAAAAATATTAAGCACATTAAATACAAAACTGAAATGAGTCTTTACTACAAATCATTATTAGCATGTGTTGTCCCCCCAAACCAACCAACCAAATCCTACTTTAGCAGGCACATTTACAACCCTGTAAGATGGAAGTTGTTTCAAATCTGAAGTTATTTCAAACTACAATTAGTCAGGCAAAAGTCCCTACATGCTCCTCTTATGAGGAACAAACCCAACAGATTTGCCTCTGCGTAACTGTATTGATTTGCAAGGAAAAAATGCACAGAAAAGTAAATGTGTTTACAGAATATATCCTTTAGGGCAGCAACTGCCACTCTTACCCTCTTGTGTGATGAGCACATGGATAATACCATGCTGAGCAATACTTGTTACAGGTAAGCAATCATGGTAGCAGAGAAAAATATTACTAATAAGAAAATGTACCAAATATTAAGCATTCATTTTCACAGAAGGAATAAAGTACATATTGACAGTTCCTTTCCTTAAGCTGTGGAAAAAGAAATGCTTTTTCTGTTTAAATCTGATGCAAATTTTCCCCTTTCAAAAAAAAGAAGTTCAGAGTTGACACTGTCACACAAAAACTGACACTTGGAGGTTATGAACAAACTAAGTTTAATCTAAACTTAGTTTACAGTTGCATCAGAGGACGAACAGGTTCAGTCTTTCCAGTAAACGAACGTGGCAGAAGCTATGTCCATGTCAGCAAGTAGTTCAGTACGACAGGAGCAAATCCATAGAATCAAACAGTTGATGTTCAACCTCTATACCTACAGTATATACAGTCTGGAAATTTGAAGGCCAGGTTTAGTCTGCCTGAAGGAATGCACTGCTATGGACTCAGGTTGCCTTTAGGAGCTGGAGGGCATTTGGTGCACATCCAGAGCCCAGTTCCCAGGTCAGCACCAAAACTGCTCTGTCAGCCAAACCAGTATGTGGCAAGTGGAGATGAGAGAGGGATTTACTCCCAAATTGCACAAAGTACATCACTGCCGTAGATGCAGCTGAAGTAATCGCCTTAAGAGAACATGTCTATTTGGGTGTTCAGTCTCATACAACACTTTTAACGCTGGTCTGAATGACCACTTACTAGTGAGCTGTGTTGCAGTGTTCCCAGCTGAACCAGCCGGCAGAACTGTTATCACCATGTAGAGCATAAGAAGCAGTAGTGATGCAATCAAAATTACAATGATTTTAAAGTTTCGTTCTACCTGCAGTATGAATTTTTAGACAGACATACAAAAAGGGGCTGCTCAGGAGAACCTGAAAGCAGAATTGCCACTCTTGTTGCAGATGTTCAGAAAGAACAATTGCTTACTTGCAGAAGTTAAAAATTCCTTCGTATAAAGGGGCACTAAAATGCATAAGATGTAATACACTTCATAAACGCAAGCATTTTACAAGTCCATATTACAAGCCATAATGTCTAGTACATCAACATTCCACAATACAAAGCTTGTCTTTATATTTAAAAATAGAATATGAACAAATAGTAATTCACATTAAGACAATTGCCACAGCAAAATTTATCAGAGAAAGTGCTTTACCTACACAAAGTACCCTAAAGCCTACCAAGCAAGCTCTAAAGTTCTCCAATTTAAAAGGGGTAGGATAGAAACAAAAGAAGTGCAAGTGAAATCCACAATTTTGAGAAAAATCAGTAACTCCAAATGCACCATGTGCCTCAGCTGATACTCGGGTCAGCTTCATCTGGGGAACCATTACCCCTAAATATGACACAGCATACCATTTTTAAAAAGTAACAGAATAGTTGATTTACTTATAAATTGCTTTATTGAAGCTATAACTTAATAAATTTGATGTTCCAGGTGTAAAATCATCTCACAGGCTAAAAATTAACACAACAGAAAAAAAGAGAAGTAATACAAATCTACTTATGTCACCCTACTGGTAGAATTGAACCTGTAAGATGCTATTCTTTTGAAGATAAGGAATTAAGACTATCACAGGACTGAATAAACAGAGGGAAACATAGTAATAGAGTACTTCACAGTAAAATACCTCTTTATTAGGAATATATTTAAAACTAGCTTTTTATTTCAGGTAAGAAAAATAGCATTCTGACTTTTAGCCAGTGCCGATTCCGGTCATACGCAATATTCTAACAGCTAAAAAAGTTATTTGCACCTTTGTTGCCCATTAACAATTCTCCTAATTGTCGATTCACTGCCTTTTCATTTTAGCTTGTTCTTAAATATGCTGAAGAAATTCTTCAAACAAGGTTTGTATTTAGATCTTAGTAAAGACTGACAGTCTGACTTGACAGCGACTCAGCATCTGTTACTAGGTCATATACGGCTTTTATAAGCCTTCTTTTAAAGAACAACATTGGTTCAACAGCTGATCTACAAAGACAATTAAGAGGGCAACTCTCCAGGAAGACTGCGGTAGAACAAATCCCACTCTTCTACTAAACAGTTTAGTACTGTAAAGTAGCAGCAATTTCAAGAAGCTCGGTTACTTCTATACCCCTTTATAAGAGAGCACTGAAGAAGAGAATATAGGGGTATTGCTATTACAATTCAAACAGTAAACTACTTTGTGTGTACATTTTTATACTTAATACAAGTCCAGACTCTTTCTCTTGCTATGCTGTAATTTAACAGTTTAAGGTAATTAATTGGATCATGCTATAAACAAAGATATAAAACCTTTGTGTAAGTTTTACTGGTTTAGGAGTGTGCATAAATACCTGCTTTCTAAAAAAAAAAAAAACAAACCAACCCCAAACCCAACAGTTTAATTTTCCATCATGAGCATATAATTAGGTAGCATATTTTAAAACAGGTTTTCATCCAATTAAAAATGAATCTATGTATTTCATAGAAATGTTATACCGCATTTGTAATTAAGTCCGTGTTTTTTGATACCTGACATCCATTTTCAACACAAGATATATCAGACAGGGAAAGTATTCTCCAGAAAAATGTATTATTTTTGGTCTTGTAATTTCTTCCATCATCTGTAGCCAATAAGAAGCCAAAAGATACCTGTTTTAAGTAGACTTCCATATGTAGATATTTCTTAAATGCAAATGGAAACAATGGATGATGATATTACAGCAATCTCCAATACACTGAGAATAGCCAATAGGCCACAAGTCTGTGGCTGTTCTAAGCAGTATCTTAAAAATATATAAAACCACCAAAAATAGGCTATATCAGGAAGCAATCTGATACTCAAATAAATAGAAAATTTGCCTTTTAATGTCACATTGAATTTTAGTACACTTCAATCCAAGAAAAAATAAACTAACATAGTAATGAGTACAGGATTATATATATTACATATGCCTTGTTATAATACATTTGTGGCTTTATGAAAAAACCCTCAAGGGTAGATGGAGTTTGAGCTCATTTAAGCAATTCTCAGGAACAAAGCATTAAATGCATTTCTGAAATAAGTACTTTTATTTAATTTCAAAACACCTTGGCCTTTTTTAAAAAAAAAAAAATTTAGTTACCATGGAGCTAGCTAAGTAAGTATTCTGAAAGGTTTAAATGATATAGAAAATGCTTTTCCCAGTTTTACAGACAATGGAAGGATAGATGATTTCAAAAACAGCACCTAAGGCTAACTCCATATTGACCTTGACCTAGAAATGCACATCAGTGATCTCCACAAGAAATCCAGCAAATTTGGGAAGATGTCCATTTCACATGAAAGCAAGAGAAAGGGTTATCATATGCAAAAATATTTTTCAAACTGTTCTTAATGTGTAATTGAAAACTAAAGGCATGGTCTCTTCATCATAAAAAAATAAAGTTACAACAGAAACTCTAAAGGAAGATATTCAGCTATACTGAAGTTGCAACCCTCTGAAAAGAAAGAAAAAGGAAAAAAGTCAATTAGCTAAGCTTTGTGCTCTAACCAAACTACTTACAGTGATTTTCAATGGCAAAAGCCCATGCTGACTGGGTGATTTGACAGTTCCAAATACTTTTTGTAATAATTTTTATTCGTATACAAGGACACTAAAATGATCCAGTCATGCAACGTTCATTTTAAGCATTCTGCATCTCTTTTCCAATCTTATAGCTAAGGATCTTGTTCCAGTCAATCTTGGTGCGGGTAACTGGCAATTGTCGACGTAAGGCCTTGAAAGTAGTGTCTGACATAGTCTGATAATTCTCACTGATAGCAGTCTGTTAAACACAAAGTCATACAAAACAAAGACACATGAAAAACAGAACTAAAATGTTATATAAAAAGTTAAATGATTAAGTAGTCTGTTACTTCTTAAACAGGCTTAATAAAAACATGCTAAATTAAGATATTTTATGAAGGAAAGCTGTTAGGTCTAGAATGAAACTGTGGGAAGAAAATTAGTGAGATGGATGCAATAAACTGGCCATAGCCTAGGTGTTTCGGCAAACCGCAGTGTGGTTAATCAGCGGCATGAACAAACTGCCAATCGGAGTTAGCTCACACATCATTAATTTCAGACACCGAAGTCTTCCACTGTTTTTTCTGTGAGGATGCTAGAGCCAGTCCACATCATCATATGAACTTGAATATATGCATACTATTAATAAAAATTTACTAAGTATGTAAGTTTTTCTAAAACTGACGGGACATGGTGTCTGAAATTATATCTTATGTTCAAGACCGAAATGAACATTAATCCACTTCTACAGAACAGTTATAATTTTCTAACTTTAAAATGACTAATTGAAATGGATACTGCTTATAGTCATATTTAGCAGAGCTAACAGATTAGCCTCTGAACAGAATCTGTACAAAAATTCCACTTAAGGAATGCACTAATATTGAAAGAAACCAGAATTGCTTCTATTTGATCATGCCAGGGACTTTTCAGCTCCAGAAAAAATAACTTCTGATATAATGTTAAGTAGGTGGGTGCAACCACCAAAAGGTATGGAAAGGGAGGATACAGTTAATAGCAGCATGCAGTCTTTATATATGGAACTGCATTATCTTAATATCAAAAGCTTAGTAGGAAGAATTAAAGAATTACTTGGTTAAGTATATGGTAATGTTATGTTATACATGAGTAAGGATATAGTGTTTGTTTCCAACATACCTGATATTCATTTTCTGCAGCCTCTACAATTTTTATAAATTCCTTTGCTGTCTGGGCTTCATTCTAGAAAAAAAGCATTTTAATTAGGTCTGATGTACAGCATGATTTTAATACCAGTTGGATTATGTTTTTTCCTATAGTTATGAGCGATGTCAGGTAGACTTTATGAGAATACATGACCATTTAGTGCTAAAACAAAACTGAACAAAACATTCATCCAAAAGGCATATGCCACATTATTATTATATTTATATTATTATTATATTAAAAAAATAAAAACAGGCAAACTGCAACAAACAAATAAAGATTACCATGGAACTCATTCAAATATTTTGATTAAAAATTCTATGGTAAGATAAAGAGACATATGGAACAGAACAGCATTTGGAAATATGACAAGGCATATACACAAATCTCTAAAACACACGAAGTATAGATATTAACATTATCAATATTAAATTTCCAGTAGAAATTCATGAAAACTTAAAGAACACCAGCTAACCCAGAAGTATGGAGAATACAACCAAAAAACCAAAACAAAATTGTTTACCTCTGAACATTCCGAACCTGGAGTCTAAGCCAAGCCAAACACTAGACTTTATATACCTAATCTTATAAACACATCCCCAAGAATATCTTGCAAAAATGAGGGTGCAACACACCACAATATCCAAATTTCATCATGACTGATAAACAGTTTCTTGGCTTCCTGCCTCCTCCCTGAGTATGTAAGTGTATGTTTGTTTTAAAAATAAAAAAATGACCCATCAGTCAATTTGGAGACAAATTAGCTGAGGCGCTCAAAAGAAGTCTCAAGAACAAAGTGAGGGTTCATGGATTTTGAAACTTCCAACTTGGTCTTTGAGACGTTCCTAAGGGTACTTCTGCAGAAGCGGTTCAAAGTTACAAAAGCTCATCCCCCACGTGATCCCTTGTTTCTACAACGGCAAAGACTGGGAGAAAGCGATGGCAGCTTCAACTATAACTGCTTCAAAGTTTCAGTGAAACTGCACCTAACAGCTGTGAAAGCATTCCTGGACACTGTGGAGAGATGAAGGAGGAGGTAGAGACCAGTGAAAATGTTTTGACTTTTCAGTGAACTGAGGCAATGATTTCAAAGGCTCTGCTAATGAAAGGAAGAAATTAGGGGTACGAGGTCTTATTTGGCTCAGAGAAATTAGGGATAAAAAAAAGTAACCTTCAGCAAAATTATTCATAGCTCTAGCAAGAAGAGAACTCTTGAATCATTTATTTCAGTTGTGCCCACTGATAGTACAAAGTTGCTTCTCTGCCAAACAACAAAGAAGAGCAGTCGTTGGGGCTCCTTTTAATCTACCTACCATTCTATCTATGTGAAATAAGAACTTTTACAGTCTCTGCCCTCTATGAAGCTCAAAGCCAGACTAAAAATTGCTAATCAGCAGCATACTTGTTTTTGTTCTGGCAGGAGATAGGAAAATTATGTAAATGATGTTTTTCTACTCATCAGTCTGCTGCTGCTTTACTAAATTGAGGAACAGGATTAAGTTTCTTCCCAATAGAAAGTGAAGCAAAAGCTATTGAAAGGAGAAATTCTTCCACATAACCTTCCCTGAAGCAACTCTTAGTTGAATGACTAAACCTCCTTTCCTTAGGGGTCAAAAGTAATTTTATATTTACAGCTCCAGAAGACTTATCAGCTGGCACCACACTCCCACATTCTTTATGGCGCTATTGCAACTGAAAAGCCAACAAGCCTTGCTTTATAGTTGCAAACAATGTTCTTCACTGATGAATTAAGCTTTTGAGCCAAACTAGTCACTACTAGTTGTTATCATTAAAATAATTCTACTGTTCACTTTTACAATTTCCCTTTGCCAGTTTAGCCTCACTGGTTTAAGTCTTATTAAAGAACACTCCAACAGAAAATCTTACTGTTTATAAATACCATTTCCAGTAGGCAAGAGAACCATTATTTCAAAAGTAATAGGAGTTCATGTTGTATCCTTTAAGAATTAGTAATGCTGCATATGGTACCATTTCTAAACAACTTTTATTTCTGCTGTCTGCTCTTCATTACTATAGTGATCCATTTGGAAAAAAGATGAAAAAAACGATGTGTTAAATGTGAAGGGTGTTACTCTTCTCAAGGCAAAGCATCTCTGAAGGGGCTTTTTATACAGAAAATCGAGAGGTTGACAGCACCAGTTACATACAGGAAGGAAATGAAGGGAGAATAGCCACTACAGCTTCTCACGTGGTAGCATTTGTTTATTATTTTTAGCATACTGGTCTTCTCGCACTGAGCAAGAGAGGCAATCTCGTAGAGATTGCACTAAAGTGGGATATTCTAACTGAAACCTCCTTCATATTAAAAAATTAATTCCAAACATTGGTCTGCAGAGTGACCTGTAAATAGAAGTGCAAAAAGACAGCAAGCTAATTGAAGCATTATGATCCAAGTTAATTTAGCTTATAGAAGTCACATGCAAGTTATTTTTTTTTAAATAGTAACTACATGTTAGGTGAAACTAGTAAATATTACATACAAAATATATAAAAATTAGAACATTAATCCCCATTCATGAGCAAAGTAGTCTCCAAACTTCTGAACTTTAAGGTTGTTTCTCTTTTTAAATTAAAAAGTCACTTCAATATACACACTAAGGTCTTTAAAGTTCACTTACAGACACTGTTAGAGAGTCTTGTATATCTTTATGGCTCACCAGCTGAACATTACCATCTTCATAATAGTGAACCTACAGAAAATTAAGCAAAGAACCTCATATTAAATGTTATAGACCAGCAACATACAGGAAAATCAAAGTATTGTAGTATTTATCATAATAACAAACCTATAAAAATCAAAAACACACAAAATGTTACAGAACAACAAAAACAAATAGGAAAACTAAAACATTTTATAATATTTTTGAGGAGCAATGTAAAGAAGCTACTCTGGAAACATTTTTGTGTTGATGTGCCTTAAGTAATATAAGTAGTATTTCATGCAAAGTAGTTTAGGTTTTGACTGACATCATGAAGACAACAATATATTATTTATGTGACCTTACTAGAAACTCTTGAAATGATGAAGATATATTTAAAACAAGAATAGTTTTGACAAGGCTTCAGGATACTGTGAAGTTGTTTTCTGCTTCACCCAAGCTGTTTTCTAGGGACAGCGCAACATTAAGCTTCCCTTTCTAGATCTGCCTGGTTTTGATATTTTCCTCTATTAAATATGGCTTATAACAAAAGCTGGTATTTATCTAGGCAAAGGAGCATTTGGGGGTCAAAGTTTGCCAAGGTTAGATAGCAAAGAAGAATGAAATCTATTTATTCCTGAAATGTTATATCTATAGAACAGCCTTCTTGATTATTTTGCAGGAGGAGGACACCAGTAAAACTCTACCTAAGCTAACTCCAGTATTCTTAAATTGTTGGGAAGAATCTGAAAACATTGAGTTTCTAATGCAATTGTTGGAAAATTTTAAAAAAATAAGAAGCATATATAAAGTTACATGTAATTATTCACAATAACCGATACAGAAGAGTTATGCAGCTCACTGACATCTCAAGAGGCATCTTTATCAAAATTGTAAAAGGTCTTTCAAGTCAACATAGCTGATGTTGTGAGGAATTGAAACATTTGCCTCTCACCCTATTAGGCACAATACTATAATCATTAATGCACATTAATAACTAATAATTAGGCACAATACTATCAGTATTAATGCACAATACGATCATTTCATATGCATTATGATCATGTGTGCCAGAGACCCTCAATTTTATAAGCAGCAATAGAGAAAACATGACACAACTATAATACCTAAGCAAAAGGTTTCCTAGATTAGAACATTACTTCCTATGATTCATCTTATATTATTATTTTGTTTTTCAACAAAAGGTATCATCCTAACCATAAAATAAGCTTATTCTCAATTCAAGACTACTGGGTGAAACTTATGCTAGCCTTTTTCAATCCAGTTCCTAAAAGATGAGAAGTGCTTACTTAGTGCAAAATTCTGAGACCTCCCAACAAAACAACAGAATCCAAAGAAGTACAAATCTTCCCCCTTCTCTGTCACAATCCACTGCAGAGGGCCCAAACCTCCCCTGTGCTCTGAGGCCAACAACACAAACATTTGCCTCGCTGAGTCACATTCTTCACAAACACTCAGGCCTAAAAACTTAGCAGGGATGAAGAGTAAAATCTAATTTGGGGATGTGGTATACAAAATATGAGAAGCAACTGTTCTGTACTATACCTCACTGCTGACATCCTTCTAGAATGCTAGGTCTGGGTTCAGAAGACTACAAGAAGGATGATGTTTATGAACAGAACCTCTTGGAAAGGTTAACTAAGGAGGGATGAGAATAACACATTATCTAAGAGATAAAATTAGTAACCAGTACACTTATCAGTTGTTTTCCATGCACAGTTGGAGCATGCCAAGCACCACAGGGACTTAGTTTTAGTAAAAGGCTCTGCTGTTGCAGTATTTCCCTTACATATAATTAAAAGAAAATTAAGCAATGGAAGAGATTAAGACAGGTGAGAATCTCCTATATTACAATTTATTAATAGAATTTAAGAACAAAGAAAATTGTGCAAGTGACATTAAAAATACAGAAGACACCTGAAGACAGCAGGTGATGCTGGAATTTCCGCCAACTTATACTAACAGATCTTAGCAGAAGCAGGGCAATGGCTGTATTGCTGTCATAAAGATTCTGCAAATAACACTGCGATTTCAGTACTCTGAAATTCCACTAATGTATTGAGTTCATATTCTAGATTATTTGTGCTCCTTTAAAAAATTAAAGCACTTTTTTTTGTTTGTTTGGAGAGGGAAAGGGGGAGCACTCCCACATACACTGAAGAAATTGTACACAATTTCTAAAAATTTGAAACTGAGTTCAAAATTACTTGGTGAAATGACCAAGGAATAGTTCCTATACAAGAAGTTCTTGTATAGGAACTATACAAGAAAAAAAGTAAAACTTTTCATTGCTCCCCTGGACAGAGACTTTAGCAAATGTAAATAATGACTTAACTAATTATGTGAAATAGTAATAAGAGACAAAACCAGCTGATACCCAAATCGAGATGCTGTTTAAAATCTGACAAAACCAGGCTGTTTACTAGGCTAACCTTTCACAGAATTAAGTAGAGACCTGCCTACTTGTTCTGGAAAATCTCTTAAGACATTTAACCAAAAGTACATGCTGTGGAGAAAATGCCTGTTTTACTGCAAGCTGGATTTAAGTGTCAGTTTACTTAGACTATCCCAAAGTCTTGAGAAGCCTAGAAGTTACTTTGCATGCTTACCGTAACAGTCTTGATCTGACAACATAATAATGGCTCTCCACATTTTGACTATCATTCCAGTTACAGAATTTCCCCCAGAGTGGGAAATCACATTCAGACTCCCTACTTGGGTAGATCTGAACACAGCTACCACATCCTAAAATAACATCCTAGCCTGAGGCTATGGCTAGAAAAACATTTAATTCCATCTTCCTTCTGAAGTCGTCACTGAACAGTAAGAAAGTGAAAAACTCACAGGGGCACAGAAAAAGCAAGAAAAGGTAACTTGACTCTGTGCCTTGTAAAAAGATAACAAAGCACTACACTAAAAGCCAGACTGCACTAAGATTCTAGTCCCTGATCCCAGAACTGTTTTAATAAACTCCAGCAAAACATGTGTACGCATTCCAGAGAACCAATCCAAGAAGTCAAGTACCCCTGCCTACCACATGACAGCCAGACTTCCTTTGGTCTCAAGATTTCTGCATTCCTGCTTGGACAGTATCTCCTTTCTGAATGCTCTGAAGCCAACAGGAAGGGCAAATTCTGAATGAAGGAGACCTGAATTCAAAAGTTTCAGATGGTGGGATGACTGAAACCATATTCCCACCTTTCTGAACAATAGGGTAGGTAACATGAAAAACAACTGCTATTATCAGTTGAAAAGAAAAAAGTTCTACTTCAGAAAGGGCCTACCCTCACTAAAGGCTTGTGCCACCGCAAATTCAAGAAACAGGAAACCAGAGGTATATATGCCTAGCTGAGGTGAATACATCTTCAGAAGTCTTCTGAATCATTACATTAAACTCGTATTTTGCATTTGCAAGGAACAGGTAAATAATTAGGTCTCTAACGCATAACTGAATGGGCATCTCTGCATAGCTTACTGCGTCCCCAGATTTTTTAAGAATATTTAATACACTGGCCTAAGTCTCCCTTGATGATAACCAGAGACTTTACTGATCAGGACACATTTTGAGATAAGCATACCTGAATTTTCAAGATGCCAGCCACTTGAGTGGTTGAAGGGGTGATTGTAAACTTCCATTCTGACCTCCAACGGCCATTCCTTTAAAAAAATAAACCAGAAATCAGATGTCATCCCACTAGTTAAGAACTCCCCCCCCCACAACTAATAGTTAGAGGAAAACAGAGAATGAAATATGCTATTTAACAACACATGCACAAAATCTTTCCCTAAAGATTCAGCCTGTAATCAGTCGAGAACAGTTCCCTAAAATATTTAACCTCAGTTTTTGATGGAGACCAAGGAGATTTATTAGTAAGGACCTTTTAACAATAGAATTTAACTTCTGAAAATGCCTAAAGCCTTCAGTGTTCTCTCCCTCCTTTATTATTCATTAGGCATATATAGTCAATATTTTGTTTCTGGGACCCAGACAACTTGCTGGATCAGTCAAAGTCACACTTCACATCAGACTATGAAAATCTTGAATGGAAGAAACATTAAAGTAGCAAGACTTTCTGCTATGCTGAACTGTAACTAGGTCTTTCAGCTTTTCTAGCATTTCTGTTCCAGGATAACTATTTCCTTCCACAAATTCAATACCCTTGCCAGATTGCTTAAAGGGAGTTTCAAACATCTGGAAAACAGTATGGGATGATTGTAGTTTCACCTGAGTTCTTTCCTGTAGACTAGACATTTTCTTACTTAGTTATGAGGTTAGTGGATTAGAAGGTTAGTACATTAGAGCTATATTAAGAATGCACTGCTGTCTCTTGATTCCTCCTTTATTTGCTCTTAAAGAAGGAAAGTTGATACTATGAGTTCCAATTCTACTAATATTAGGTGTAGATGTCAGTGCATTGAACAAGGGGAAAGAGAGTGAGACTTCAAGATTAACAGCTACTAATGGATCTATATTGACATATCTTAGATACTAAAACCTAACTCAATTAGTTTTTAGTATCCAACCAACACTGGTAATTATTTCAGACAATATCCAAATTATAGATTATCACTGAAAATTCAAAATAAGGCAACTCAGAAGCTTGTTGGCATCTCTAAGAAAACTGAAAGGGTCACCCAACTCAGTGAACACTAATATTACTGGTAGCCTTCCAGATGGACCCATTAATTATAAGAAAACTTACATGCTGAACTATATTTTAGGTACAATATTAGTTTTTAGATGCATGGAATTCAATAACTAGCTAACAGATTTGTTAGCTGCTTAGTCACTTTGTGGTCCTTGAAGTTAAGATGACTACAATATTTCCACTCTGGGATATCTTGTTTGTACTTAAGATGCTACTCCAAGAAAAACATTTCAAGTTCAGAAGGATCCTTCTGTGGGAAATGCTCTAAGTTAAAAACAAAGTGTCATTACTTTATTTATCTCTGCTGACTTAGGATATCTTGCAACATATTAACTGTCCTTCCTTTTCTTTCATGTTCTTTAATAAACCACCTATCCTACTATGTTGATGGTTATTTCAGAAATCCATAGAACACTTTTCTTCGGCATGTATTGGTTTTTTGTCATCCAAACTTGCTTTCACGGTAGGTTGCCTAAAAAGCTAGGACCCCTTGAGAATTAATACTGGCTGTGGCTTGGGCTGGATATCCAAACATACAGTTGAGGAGCCCGGTAAACTTTGAATCCATTCCTCCATCCTCAAATCCCCCAAACGAATATGCACTTATTAAAACTTGCTAAGAATGAAAATTAAGAGTCTGACTATCCCCCTGTAAAACTCCTAGAAACATGGTCAATATTTACCCATAGATGTCTAACCATAACTTTAATAAAGAAAAATTTAAAGGAAAATTTTCTCCATCTATAAATGGTTGTTGCATATCTGTTCCTCCTCTTTAAAGGCTATGATATTAAAGTAACTATTTGGAATATGAAAATTCATTCACACTTTCAAACTAAAAAAAAAAAAAAAATCACTATTAAGTTACTTTTAATATTGATGCAAAACACACAGACTTAACTAGTCACGTTCAAATCATCAGGAGAAATTATTTATTAACTATGCAAATTCAATTAAAATCTGTGGAACAGTATACTGGATAAATCATTTAACTGATACAGACATATGCTGAAGTTACTATGCATATGTAATAT
The DNA here is from genome assembly GCF_965140245.1 of Athene noctua. Classification (NCBI taxonomy): domain Eukaryota; kingdom Metazoa; phylum Chordata; class Aves; order Strigiformes; family Strigidae; genus Athene; species Athene noctua. The sequence goes on along the minus strand of NC_134039.1, from coordinate 60,188,593 downwards.
TCACCTTCAGAATCAGAAAACAAAGTTCCATTCATTACCTGTGGGATTACTTAATATAATTTCAAGCAGATGCAAAATAGCAAATAAATTAATAATGACATACAGTTCTTTAGACAACTGCATATATTAGCTGTCTTTAGGAGATACTTCCTTAACCCAGTTCCAATACTGTGATATTTATCTTAACCCTGGCCCGTTTCCTGAGCTATCCAGACCATGAAAAACATCTTTCAGCCAAATCAAGTTGCAGTTTTTAAGAGTTAATTTCATCCAAGATCACCTTTATCTACCCTCACCCAAAAATTAATGATTCAAGTCCTACAGTAAATTAATCTCTGGTCACCTTCTTTTTCCGAGACATGCAAACTAGAAGGAGCTGGTTTTATTCTGTCAGTCACAAAGGAAGCAACATAAGCAAAAGCAACTGTATTAGGGAACACAGAAACAGGTATCGGTGCCAGTGTGATAACTGGAAGAGTCATAACAAATTTTATAAAGTTCCCAAAGTTCTGCAAAGGAGATGCAGCCATGCAGTCTGCAATTTTACTTATCACAAAGGAAGACATTTCTACATAATTTTGCCAGAAAAACTTGGGGTGGGGTGGAGGGAGAAAAGTCACATGCAAGACGTACTTGTACCTCCTTCTCTGAACTAAGGATTATCAGTGTAACGGCACTAGTGCACTTATTCAGTTTGCTGTATTTGAATGTATTTTTATCCATACAGAAACTTACCAAAAATTTTTTGCTTGGAACTGATGGCTCTCTATGCATGCAATAATGGTCTGCTGTCCATCAATTGTTTTACCATACACCTTGGTTAGAGATGAAAAAAAAAACCCAACAAACAAACCCAGAGTTAAAGTTTCAGTATCTGTCTTGCTCAAACCGCTTAGATATCTAGTTCTATCATCATTACATAAACTGTAAAATTTTATAACTACTATAGTTCTTATATAATATTCAGTACATGAAACATTAAAGTGTATATTACAACGCAGAAAATTTAAGATTAGAAATCTGAAGGTCAAGCATCTTAACTGAAATTTTATACACTGCGAACTCATTTTTCTGCAACCGTAGGAATTCTAAGCCCATAGTAGTGGCTGCTGTGACAACATATATTACCAGCTGGGTTTCAGATACCAGTTATTCTACAACTAAATGATGATTTAAGCCTTTACAGAGTAGCAAAAAGGTGATTAAAAGGGTGGGCTTGGTCCTCTGCTCTGCTTTAGCCCCTAAAATCAAATAGTACTAAAAAGGATCTCAGTGAACATACAATCTGCTTTCCTTTACAGAATCTGGAACTCATACGACTGCCTGCGGATTCAATTCAATTTGCTAAACACAACTGTTTGGGTTTTTTTCCTCATTACTTTTTCCATCAGGTTAATACAAAGTATGGGACAACTATCATTAGATCAGCTTGCTGAACTTTAAACAGTCACAGGGTTCCTAGCAAATGAATGCTATTTTAGTCCAGACTGAGAGGTTTTATTTTAGGAAGTCATTAGAACCCCCTGATTCTGGTGGTAAGAATACAGCACTTGGGTATATAGGAGATGTGACTGAGACAAAACTGTTTGCTTTACTGATGGTTTTGTCAGTAAACCAAGCCAAGACAGACATTTATATCTTATGGATTTTTTTTTTTTTTTTTTTAAAGTAACCAGCCAGGTAGCGAGGACCAACAGGATCAACCTGCAGTAGTCTACAGAAGTTCTTAATGCTTTAGGAAATTTAAATAAAAGTTCTTCAGAACTAAGAGGTAAATTTTCACTATGACCTGCAGTAACCACCCACTAGTAATCCAATAGCTGAAATATTACATTTCTGAAGCTTTCCTTCATTTCCCTGTATGAACCCTTGACAGGACTAAATTCTTTACAGCTGAAACTGCCTGTCATCCTGGTTTATAAATAGTTACTTTTTTTTTTTTTTTTTTTTTTAAGATTTCTATCTACAGTGCTACAGTGGTTATATGATTTAGTACTTACTGTGCAGACACCATTTGGGTAGTGTTCTTTCACATAGGCTTTCATTGCTGTTTCAACTGAATTTCTCCAGGATTCTATGGCATTTTCAACTTCATGGGGTCTAGGATCAGTAGCCTCCTTTCTTAAGTGATCAAATTTAAAAGAAATCTTGTTCTTGGGATCCAAAAATTTTCCATTTCCCAAATCACCATGTTCTGTTATCAAAACCTGTATGATACATTTTTAGTTATTTGCTAATATATTCAATTATATTCAATTTGCTATTGAATAAAGAGAAAAAAATACCATGCTAAATCTAATTATATCCTACATTAAACTTGAGCTTATTCATATCCAAAGACTCATATTTTAAACAAAATATGCATATAATAAGGGAGGACATGACACACTAACTCAGAAAAAAAAACCCCTGAATCTTACCTCTTACTGCAACAATGCAATATAGAAATTCAGGTTTCTAGTACTAATGATGGAGCAAATTGTTTCTAAGTCCCTAAATCAGGTCTGACAAAATTTAGGTCAGCAGTCTGAGATTTCAAGCTCTTTAGATACCCCAAATGATTAACATACAGACTGGTACTATTGGAGAGCCGTAATCTCATTTTGGCAGGGAAGATGCATTTCTTTCATTTTCTTGCCAAGATACGTTCCAATACCACAACATGTTTAACAGTTTAAGGAACATTTCAAGTATTGCATTGTATTCATACCTGTTCATCGTAACCGTCAATTTTTACTGGAGTAAACTGGTCCAAGTTGTACTGTGCAAATGCACTACAAAACAAAACACACCAAAAGCCTACATCAAGCACAATCTTTTTCCTTAGTAGCTGTAGGAGATTTAATAATAGCTAATAATCTGGACAATGATGCATCAAAAAAATTATGTCAGTGCTTCATTATCTAGCAGGCCCAAATTCTTGAAATCACCTTGGTTTTTTCAATGCTCATATTGCAGATTCCAGCTACCATTACATAATGATTTATGTTCAAAAGTAACCTAGTATAGACAAACACATAAGCTTTACAGTAACCCATAGAAACTGGAGGAACAGATAAAGTTTAAATTCCAGTCATCCAAACTACTAAGCCAGAAATCTCCATTCTTACAGATGAAACTAATTTTGGCATAAAATACAGTAGGCGTAATGTTTTGACATAGAAGTAGGGTCTAAGGAGGCAGTATCTTACGGATATATTACAGATTCAGTGCCTCTAACATCTACCAAGAAAGAGAAAATAAAATTCAAAAAGGTGGAGACTAGTTCTACAATCCAGGTCGCTCATTTCCAAAACAACTGCTCTAATCATTAAGATCCAATACAGCTCTCTCCTGTGCCAAGAATTAAATCTTGATCAAAGATGCACACCACACATAACAGGGTTTTACTTGCCAAGCATGCATCTTTTTAAACCAATCACTTACAGACAGTGAAAGTCTTACTGAAAAACATCTTGCTTTTATGCAACTGAGTATGTGGCATTTGGTACTTACTGGGCTGCTCCTTCCCTGAGAAGATTGTCATTATTAAGCAGCAACCGAACATCTGAAAGGAGATATTTACAGCATAAAAGTACAGTCAACTCAGAAGTTTCAGTCACATAACAAATGTCAGACTGTACCAAAAAAATCCCCTGAAACTACCCCATACTCACAGAGATTACTATGTAGGAAATTTACTGCTTCATATTTTGTAATTTTGACTGAACAAAATGAGAGTACTACAAAAATGGATTCCCTCCAACACAATACGGTAAGCATATATAAACCATATTCTACAGGCTGTGTGACAGCTCTGGGAATCTGTCAAACTAGTTTTTAGAGGAGTTCTGAATGAGAACAGCACAGGATTCAAATGAGTTCACTTTTAAGATGTAAACTACCAAATCCCTCTCACTAATTGATGGCAATGGTTATTGTATTTTGATGACACTAATATGGTATGTGTTGTACTCGCTTTTTTTTAAGCCTTACCATTTTTGCTCTCATTCCTTAATGATACTTAGTAGTCAGAGCACAATATATCACAATACCATTTCTTCTACCATCATACAAGAAACATATGAATATAGAATAAAGTCAATACTCTCCTCAGAATGACTTCACATTTACCATGCAGTAAATTGTTATTTATGTACTTGACTTACTGGCTTATTTACTAGGCACTATTTTAATAACAATTTAATGCACTGATTATTAACTAACTGATCATTAGCCTCGCTATAACATTTTAAATTCTTCTAAAGATTCCCGAGATATCATGCAAGTGAAAAAAAAAAAAAAATCAACCCCCAAAATATATCTGAAGTATGTTTTCTTTTAAAAACCAAAACAAAGCCCAAACCAAAACACAAAACAACAAAACACCCCAAATGAAAAAAACCACCCCTCAAACTCAAACCACACATCAAACTAAACAAAATCACAATTTACAGTATTAGGACTTAAAAGCTTTCTTATTTTTTTCTTTTTTTTTTTAAGAAGTCAGTGTGAATCTGATTAAATACTGGTCGTGCATCTGTTACTGAGCTGGTAGTTGCAACTATGAACTAACAACAATAAAGTTTATAGCAATACTGCTATAAAAAATTGTATTGACCTTCAGGGAGCTGGGTTAATGAGCTGCTCACCAACAGTTCATTTCACAAATGCAGTACAACCTAGGTTTAACTAATAATCAGCTAGTCACAGTTTAACTGAAGAATAAGGTATTTCTGAAAACGTTACATTCTTTAATATAATTTAAGCTCTCTCTAGTCTGGCACTGACTAAAAGTTTAGTATACTAAACTTACTTCTTTACTTAAATAGCATCAGAGATATTTGTAAGCTACAGCTACAAAACATATGCCTTCTCATCTGATATGTATGCCCACATATCTTGATGCAAGACAATTTTTAGAGAAAATTAACATCTTAGGTAAAGTTCAGGCAACAATAATTGAGAGAAGCTAATTTCAAGTTTCCTTTCAGTTTACCAGTACATTCAGAAAAATTAAGTGTGCCCAGAATTTAAGGGTTAAAAATGTTTGGAGAAAATTAATATTCCTTCCACAACCGGCATTAAGGAATAGTCCTTTGTATACTAAAGCTATGTATTTTTAATTATATTTTTTCTTTAAAAGACGACCATTTTAATTTCAGCTAGTTTAATTTCTGTTGAAAAATTTGTCTGTCAAAGACTGAAAAAAAAAGAGTACATGTGTCTTCTAAACTAAAACTCTAGCAACTGTTAATTCATGACTAATTAAAAAGAAAGCTCATTCTCACATCACAAAGAAAAGTGGTACTTTCCTCCTTTTGCATTTAAACTCCAATCTTGTGACTGCAAAGCTTATTATGCCAAACTACAAAACCAGCTCTTACAGCAAGCGAGCTGCTAAAATATAAGCTACATGAAATTCGGGAGAGTGATCAGCAGTACAATTTCGGATATAGATGCCTTAAATGAAAGGACAGGGCAGATAGATACTCACCATTGAACACTTCATTGAATTCCCCAGGAGGAGCATGAATTATGAATTTTGCTGCTATACGCACCTGAAATACAAAAACAATTACGTGGTTGTATATACTTGTATTCATTCCTCTTCAAACCAGTGATGCATTGTATAGCTTTAATGACATGAAACTGTAAAACTCCTGTTAGAAAGACAGAATATAAAGTTCCACCTCTTCAAACAGAATAGAGGCAACTGTATGTGATGGAAGCAGATAGAGAAATTGAATCACTCATGTTTTGTGTTACTGGCAAAAAGAAGATTAATATAACAAATAAGATCAGAAATATATTCACAATGTTATTTCAACTTTCAGTCCATAGATGCCTGGGAGTCACACATTCCAAGAGAGCCAAAAACCATGATGAAGATGCATTTATTTGATCTTTAAAGCCTTTCCTCTACTTTTACTACACATCCTATTGTTCTAAACTTTACAAAAGGCCCATAGCTAGACAGTAATCAATAGATTACATAAGCTTAAAAACACTTGCACAGACACTGAAGCATGTAATTTCACCTGCATCTACCTGTAAGGCATCAGTGCCACAGTCATCAGCAGATAAAGTTTAAAAAAAACCACCTTGAGAATAATGCAAGTCCTCAAGCAATTGCCTTCAGCCACAACTTCTTGCAGACAAAAACAGCATAAGCCAGTACTTCCACTAGTGCAGTGCAGGTGCACTTGCCCTGGCTTTGTCCCTCCTGCTAGCACAAGCACTTGTACAACTCAGTGAGCAAAATTAGAAACGTTTGTGGGTTTTTTTTCCCCCCATACTGGTTCCCTGAACTGTTTCACTGCACAGCTTCAACACATATTCTTGCTAAAGGAACATAAAAATGTTTTTTTGAAGTGAAGCAACCTTAAAACTTTTCAACTCTTACCTTACTTGAAGAATGTTACTCAGCAGACTTTCTTCTTCTTTCCCCCTTAAACTGTTAAGGGCACCCATTATAAAAATAAATAAGTAAATGCTGGTTTCCTACCTTAACCTGACAAAAGTTCCTATCATTTACACTTTACAGAACACATTCAAAGCTCTCTTGCATCTCTGATACGATGCCACTATTCAGGATACTACCTGAACCACAGTTCCCATTCCAACACCTTCAATTATGTTTTTATGGAATACAGAACTGGGAGATTCAGTGTCTGCACACTGAGTTTCCCATTTGAAATCAAAATGTTTGAGAAGCACACACTCCATTAACAAATACCTAAAAATAACTAAAGAATGCTTTACATTCACACATTTATACATATCTGAAACTACAAAAGAACTGTCTGAGCATGACAGAACTCTTGAACTGACTTGTAAATAGCTTTTACAGTCGAGCATAGCAATACAGCAGTGCTCCTGCCTGGTTCTTGACAGGGACCAAGTTTCAGACAGTGGTCTCCAGGAGAGGTAATTCAAGTTTAGAGTGCCCCCAGAGAGTGCTTAGCTGCCTCATTAGCAGTGTTCAGTCCTCAATGAGATCCCAGACGACTAGCCAGGCAGCTTTCTGCTAACAGTCAGCACATCACTCAGAGCTGCAAATGGAAACGGAAAGGCTGTCACTTCCCAATTTCCCAAACAGAATGGTACCTTTTGGATTGCACACAGCCTTCATCTGCTGCCTCAAATAGTTAAAGCAGAACTCCTCTTCCCATGTGAACATAAATTTGCATATATTGAGATAAATGCTACATGGTTTACTCTTCTCAAAAGAGACACAGAGAGGCAAGAGCATCTCCTACAGCAGCTTATTAAAGCACTTGCCCACATAATAAGAAAGCATGACTTGGATTGTCCCCTTTGACCCAAAGGAACATAAACTCATCTGCATTAGCTAGATTACACCAGTCATCAATCTGCACACTCTTCCCAGTGAAGACACACTCCATACCTCTCCTGCTGAAGTCTGGGCACTCTGTACAGTGTGCACAGCTCAATGCTCAATCCAAAGAAATCTAGGGGATGTGAAATACAGCCAAGCTACAGTACTATTAAAGCACTCATGAAGGAGAAGGCCAAGAGAGGCTTCATGGATCCATTACCAGGACATTTCATCAAATGACCAATTAACTATCTGCGATCAGACTGAAATTTAGGCCTCGTACTTAAGAGTGGGTATTTAGTTGTGCTTTCAGCATGGCTATAAGGCTGACTCCCAGCTCAAAGTTAGATTAAGGGACACTGTTTCTCGGTTCCTTGGCTTCAGAATGTGAACAGGACTGCTCACCCCTGCCAAAGCCGGGTTAGCTCTGGGCAAGCAGAGAAACAAGACCTAGAGACATTCTGAGTTCTGAAACAAAAGGTCCATCAGTTTTGGGCTGGGCAACAGCTAAATGAACTCAATTAATCAAAACTTGCATGCCCAAACTGCATTCTGAATGACCATGTGCTTTAAACTGGTAATATCTGTAAGGCGAGATATTAAGTCTATACTAAAACTGGAATGATACCTCTTTTTCAGCTGTTTTGGTAATGTAAAAGTGGTTTTGCTTCTTTTTTTTGCTATCAATAAGAAATATTAGTCAGATTAGCTATAGTATCAGTAATATCTATTCAGAAGTATTCAACAGTAACAACATTTCCTCAGGACAGACCAATCTCAACATTAATGAACATTTTACTAGTAAATTCAATTCCTCAATGAGAATTTTTTAAGCATAATTCAGCATAACACCACTTTCTATAGGACAGATAAACACAATCATGCAAATTGGCACTGACCATCTCATCGAGAAGTATAAAGTATATTCATGCTTACAGAGGCAAAACTAAAGCACCCTCAGAAGTTAAGATTCTGTCAGCCAAGACACTGCATTTTGCTAACCTGCCTTTGTGAAGCCCATTTAAAACTAATCCACTTCAGCAGTTAAATCAAATTAACTTATCTGTGGAGATGTTTATCTGAAAAAGCCATATTTCCCCAATTCATACATACAAGAAGCCCATATAAAATAATTAAATCCAATAGTCTCACTTAACACATAAGAACTGAAAAGCACCTCCAGCTTCTTTATTGCCACTGAGCTTTTCCAGAAATAAGTGCTCTAAAGCAGGCTTCTGTTTTCCAAAACCAGACTGATACTGAAGGATAAAAGAATACACTTTCATGAGCCTCCATGAGATGAAGATCTCAGCTTTTGGCAGTAAAAACCTATTGGCTCAGCTATCACTTTAAGTACAATTTCAACAAAGGGGCAGTCTGCATAAAATGGACATGGGTTCATGGGCAAAGAAAAAAAAATAAATTAATGCACATATAGCAAGAGGCACATTGCTTGTAATATGAAGTGATAGGCAAAAAAACTCAACCACAATACAGTCCAGTTGAGAAAGAAAATTTTTTGCTGAAAATTGTTTAAGAAAACATGACAATCGGATGCATTACAGTTGAAAGCAATGCTGGTTATTCAATACATCGAGAATTTAAAAAATTGGTAAAAACTGATTTGAACAAGTCAAAACAGCAACAAAATATTTTAGAGGTCTAAATCTCTTTCATTCAAGAGAACTGCACCTTCACACACAGTACAAGAACCTTATACATGTATCAGCAAGTAACAAAAGATTATCTTACAGTTGAGTATTCCTTTAGAAAACTCAAAAGTCAAGATTGATAAAACACCCGAAATTTATCCACTTATTACTCTAGTTACTTCTAAAACACCACCTAAAGTTTAAGACAGCATTTTATTGATGTAGTTTCCAAGATTGGATTTACAGACATTGTTTTCAGTTAAACGTCTGCAGAGCAGCTTGCAAGAAACTATAAACTTCATAATTCACTAATCCAGAACACCTGATCATCAGTGGTTCACAAGAAACAGGTCTTGAAAACACCTTTTACCACAAGCCTGTGTAAGAAATTGCACATTTGCTATATTAAATTCCTTGAATGCACAAAACCAATATAAATATGTTTTAATGAAATACGACTTCATGCAGGTTTGAGCATTAATATGGACAAATCCTACAGAAGCTAAGAGGAAGTTACAAAAAAAAAAAGACTTCTGAAACATTGAAAGGGAAGCATTCCCCGCTGCAGGTGTTCTGTTTATCTGATTTTCCTATATACACCAGTCTCATTTAAATGTAAGCCTGATATCAGTAGGTAAAAGCTAGTGAGATTTACTTTCCCAATTAAAGTGAAGCTAAATGCTACTCAGCAGTTACAAACTTTTTGATTTTATAAAATAAACTATTTCAATTAAGGTGAAAATTCAGACTGAGAAGCTTGGCAAAAGAGAAAAGGACAGGTTTATTGTATGCGATGAGCATGGATATCAGGCATAGTAATGCCTAATTCTTCATTCTGCTAGAGATTAAAACAACTGGTCTATCAACAAATACCTACATTCAGTTACTACAGTATTTGCAGTTTTCAGATTACACAAGTACAGAGGTAGCAACGTACAGAATGGTGTCCGTTATGCTAAATCTGCCTTGTTTTCATACTTCTGCCTTTATTTCACAATCTGATTTATCTCAAGGCATGACACCCATCAGATACACAGAGAAATACTACTTCTCTACCTTTTCCAGTCTGAGACATTCTGAAGTTTGTTTTATTTTAACGAAGTTACATGCAGCGACTTCAGATGCCCCCAAACCACTCTTCCTGTTCCTGGCACATCGGAACCGAAAAAGCCCGACCTTCTGTGCTGGCTGTGCCTATATATGGTCATGAGAATGTGCCTGCAGACGTGCAGGGGCTACCGCAACGCCACGCCACCGTCGGCTCCGCTAAAATATGCTAATTCCTGATTTTCACCTAGGGTACATCTAACAATAATAGAGACATTAAAACTTAAATTAGCTCCCGCCCCCCCGCCCCTTTCTCTTTCCCCCTTTTTAACTTAACTGAAATTTCCCAGGCACCCTGACAGCTCACTCCTTCCATCAACAGCCACGCTGCGCAGGAAGAATGCGCTGCTAAGCAAGATGCTGTGAAACCACATACTTTGCCCTTAGTCTTTCCTATACATCACTTATTTCAAGTTCAGCTGTGAACTCGTTGTGGCAGGGAGACCCACCCTTCTGCTATGCTCATACCAGGTTCAAGATTACTGCTCCAGAGCAACAAAAATGAAATGGTGAAGGAGGTATTTCACCTAAATACTGCATGAAAATTTGGGGGGTGTGGTATGGGAGACTGGGGTGTGGGAAAGTAACAGAAGACCTCCACAATACATTTCCACTCAAAGACAACTGTATTGCTAATCACAGGGGGAAAAAAAAAGGAGCTTCCAACAGTTACTTCTATCAGTGATTTATGAAGTGTTACAGCAGGAGCAAGGTATATCATGCATTTATATTCTGGATTCCTGAGAGCACCCTTGCTTCCTTATAAAACAAATCTCCCACTCAGTGGAACCTACGTTTGGCAAAAAAGTAGATGAGATCACATTTGGGAGCTCTTTGGTTCTGCTCTAGGAACAGTAAACAGAGCGCCCTATTCCCAGAGTCATGCCTCCTGCCATAGTTCTTGTTGGTTCAGGGAACCTTTCTGCAGACAACTAAGACTAAGCAAATAGCTTTGTCTTCACCCACAGAACTCTGCTTAGAGGTAGCTTACCAGGGTTTCTCACAATTAGCTGTAGTTACAGAAATATTAACACAGTTAAGCTGATTCAAAGCAGGTAAGTTCCAGTTGTCTCAAGACCCTGTAATTCACACTCACAATAACTTGCAAGTCATTCAGGGATCACGTTTGTACTACCTAGAGTGATACTGCACAAAAGACTTGTCTAGTTTTACAGAGTTCTGAGTTAGATTCAAACTTGTGTTCTGAGTTCAGCTGAGCTGTTATTTTTCAATACGCAGTTTTACTTTCTAATGAACAACAAAACCGGTCTGACATCTACCAGTCAAAATTTTTTATTGACTCATGTAGCACATTAAAGAACAGAGCCTAAGGTTCAATCACTTGCAAGATACAATAATGCCTGACAACCTATCAGTACTTCAAACATCAACATAGTATCTGAATTTGCAAACCCTTCAGTCTTTAAAAAAAGGTAACTGGCTTCTCCTATAGACAGGTAGGTACTTGGGGTATTACTTGGTCCTATTGCTCATTAAATTCCTATGTTAGATACTTCCCAGGATGTTACACCAACAATTACAATAGCGCTTTTAAAATTTAAAAAATAATTAAAAAAAAAAGATCTGGGGTGTTTCCTAAGTGGCTTAACTGACCTAGTACCATGCTGCTGCTGCCACCAAAAGAACTCACCTCCCTGCCTCCTCCCAAACAAGTGCTGTGATCCATTTTTATAAACTCCTATCACCAGTGCTCATCTATTTATGTGGGCCCGGAGAAGCAAATCGATCCAGCTAAAGAATAGCTTAAGAAGGTGTCAACATCATAGAGACCAAATCACTTAGCAAGAGAGCTTTAAATTATTGCTTCTTGCTGGTAACAGTTTAGTGAGGTGAATAACCCTTCCAACGGCCAGACAAGCACTGAGAACATACAAGTGAGAAAGGGATTACCCCGTGTCAGCAGCAAACTGTCTTCTCAGCATCTCATGAAAACCCACGCATACCTACGGGTATAATTTCAAATAGTGAAGAAGCATCCTGAAACATGCTGCATCTCACACAGACATGGAGCAAAGGTACTGACTCCAGTAGAGAGGGAATGAATATAAATAGTAGTGTTTGCAACTGCTTTCTTACCAAGCTCAACTGAAAACTGCATTGCACTACTCAATTCACTTCTGCTTCTGGGAGAGCTGAGGAAGAAAACACTGCGAAAATGTGGTTCTGTGGCACAGGAAAGGAGGGGCACATTCCATGCCTATGGCTTTAACTGAACAGACATTTCCTTCATAGTAATGCCTGAAGCTGCATTGCGTCTATAGAACACGTGTCTTCCTCAATTATTTTTAATACACAAGTATTTAAGAGTATTTAACAGTACCAGCACTTAATAGTGGTGCAAAAAGTAATCTTACACAGTGTGAGGTATCCCAGCTGCATTCTTTCTACCGAAAGAACTGACTTGGATAATGAGGTTTATTTTCACAAAAATAACCATTTTGAAAGGTGCTGATTGTTTCACTGTAGGGCCTTTCAGCAGCGGTGTATCTAAATACTATAAAAGTCTCAATCTTAAAATTGCTTTACATACCACATCATATTAAGATGAAGGATTAAGAAAAGAAACCCAAAACAGGACTTATGAAAGTCACTGTATCAGGTACAGATAGCAAAGAGCACTATGAAAGCAATATATGTTACTTGGATAATACACAGGTCTAACTAGAAGAAAATTAAGAGAAGATAAATCTCCCCCATGTAACTTTGCAGTTACTTTTATTACTCCTGACTGTATCTATTGAACACCTTTTTGTGTCATGTTTTTCCATATTTTAATTCAGAAATATATTAAAAGAACTGTACTGGTCTCAAATTAGTAAAATAAGATGTTTTGTTTGTAGATGTTAAAGGATCAAGATCAACCCAAAACTTTAGCTTCAGCTATCACTATCATTACTAAAAGCTCTGAACTGAAAAAAAAATCATTGGAATTATAATACAGACAGCAGAATACATTATATTATTTTCCCCCACATGCGTATTTCTCTGAAAGCCTACGTCTTCTCAGTAGTTGGCTGGAAACCAAATGAGTCGAGAAAACCACATACATGCAAAAGAGATTCTAAAATTATTGATAGCACTACATGGCCAAAATTTGTCATACAGAGCATTCTTCCTGCAGCATCTTTACTGCAAGTATTTATCTTTAATGCAGTAGTCCTTTTTCCAGGTGTGTACATGAAAGCTCATAACATAAGCAACGAGGAAAAAAAAAATATATTACAGACATTTCAGTTTCACAGCTTAGACAAAAACTGCTTTCAGTAATTTCCAAAGGGCTTTCTCAGACAAAATGCAAAGACAAAAAAAAATTTAAAAGGATGAATAGGACGTGTGTCCAATAAAGTAGCATTAAGTTCCAGTCTCAAGCGACTATACATGGGGTGCTTTAAAATACCAGTATCTCAAACTGTATCATTTTTTGGTACTTCCTATTTTATTGTAGGGTCAAGCCCCAACATATGTTATCAACCCAAGAATCAAAATATTGTTTTAAGAAGCAGCTAGAGGCTAGTACTCCCTTTGCTAAATAGAAATGTCATGTGATTTGACAAAGATCTAATGCAGTCATTGGTCTGATACAAATTCATGAGTAAATCTTACCCATAAAACCTTTAGAAGCTGGGCAATTGCATACTTTGCTTATGGAAGACATAAAGAACAGATAGTAAGCATTAAAAAAAAAAATAATCTCAAAACTTCCTTGTAAAAACCATTCATTGAAAACTGAAGAAGTAGTAGAACTTGACCTTTAGCAAAAGCATTAACTTTTGTTTGAGAAGTAAAAGGTGTAAGAAATGACTAACTAAAGAAACCGATAGCATCATCTCCCATATACAGAATCAAGCCATTCTGTTAGCTCAATACACGTGCTCCTTGGGTACAGCACCAAGACCTCTTTTTCAGCTGCCTTTAGAGTGGTATCTGCTATAACCTAAAAAGCACTTGGTTCACATTTGCAAAGCAGTCTTCCACCACAAAGCCTACGTTTTTAAAGTGATCCTTCCTACTGCTCCAAGATCATTATTTATAATTAGATACTCCAAGGACATCAAGCCTGGATTCAAACAATATCAGAGCTTGCTCTACAAAAAATGCTGTTAAATATTAGAAGTCATAGAATAAGGTGCCACCTTAACTGTACAACTCCCCATCCAAATTCTCTTTCAAGTTACTTTTCAGTTTGAAAGTTTTAATGCCTTCTGCCAAGTTAAGAAATTATTTGTAATATTTTACAGTTCAGAAGCTTTTTACTCATGGATTAAAGAAGTAATTTCCTTCACGCTGAAAAATCTGCTTTCATTTCTGCATGAGCAGTTCCAACTCCTTTACACCTCACTTTCAGAAACTGGAAATGAATACACAGTTCTGCCTGAGAAAAACACACTGATTTGCTAAATAACATGGCTGAAATCCTTATCCTATTCCTCTTTGGCTGACAGAATTGAAATCAACAAAAGATGGTATTTCACAGCAGAACTGTATGTTGATGACTGTGTTGGTGGACAACAAAACCTTATCTGTTATATCACAAATTATTGGCTCTGGTTTCATTACTGGATTTGCCAATAATTTGTTCTGTTACTCTTCTCTATTTCTGATCCAATTTGTTTTTCTTATCTACTTAAACTAAGAGGTTTCCTGCATAGCAAGCTTCTGAAAGAGTTCTCTGAGCACAAAGGCAACAAGAATGCAGCTTTTGATGGTCCTGAGGTGTCAAAGCATTATAAATACTCCATGACATGGTAAAAGTCATAACCCACAAAAAGTACTTAATTTCTTCAAACTACTAATAACAAAATATATGAACTGCAGTTTCAGAAATCACAGATCTTAGAATAACAGGTTTCATTACAACAGCTTCAGGTAATTCTTTTTAACTTGCCAAAAATGCAGACAATTCTGCTTTGCATAACTTTCTATGCCAGTGCACAGCAAGAAGACAAGCAGTACTGGACGCAAGTTGCAACAATTAAATATTAGGAAAAGCTTCTGACCATGGGTGTAGTCAAACATTGCAACACACCACCCAGGGAGCCTGTGCAGTCTCCATCCTTGGAGGGCTCAAAGTGCAAGTCCCTAAGCAACCTGATCTAAGATGGCATGCTTTGACCAAGCAGCATTCAAGCTACCTCCAGAAGTTTCTTCCAACCTGCATGACTACAAATTAACGAAGTTATTATTTGCAATTATACAGTATATGATTTTTTTTTTCCAGACAGTGTTGAACTGTAATTTCCCAACAAAGGGATTAAAAAATTCTGTCTGTTCTTCAATCTCAGGGATATTGATGCATTAAGAAAAAAAAAAAAAAAATTGTAACTCAAGACAACACTGATATTTCAGGATGTACATAAAAATCTTAATCTTGGAAGGACTGCTATATCCAGAATTACATGACAGTCTGAGAAGCACTCCCAACTTTCTTACTCAAGAATGTCCTTAAAATGTTATCAAAGTGTAAGCATTGCATTTAACCTCACCTTTGTAAAAACAATTCCCTCCACACAACTTCTATCACATTTCACTTGTGAAAAAACGGTAACTTTCACAGCTTTGACAATGTAGTAAATTAAACAGAAAATATGCTTAAACAGTAACTGAGTTATTTCACATTTAAGTATTAAAGGTTTTTCAACCTTTCACTGGAATCTGCTACAGCATTTCCACATTTCCAGTTCCATTCAGAATTTAAATATAAACAAGAATCAAAAAACTCACAAGGTCTTCCCAATAAACAGTTAGCAAAGCTGCACTTCTATATTTAAAATAAAGTAAACACTGATGAACTACAAAGAAAGAACATTAAGGACACCTGCAAGACCTTAACTTAAAGTTTACCTTATAGTGCAATTATATCCAGAAAAGGCTATTCAAATCCTGCTTCTACTCCAGCAGATTCTGCTCCTAACCATCAGTGGTCTCAAAGTCTCATTCAGGGCAATTCCAAAGGTCAGAATTTGAGATTCTTCCAAAATTAGTGATTTAGAGCACATGTATTGCTTTAAAGATTTTTAAAAAGTAACAGTTTTTTGTCAAAAATTTCTGCTAATGCTTCCAAAGCAGTTTCAGGAACAAGGTTTATATTTGCATTAAGGAAACACCTGAAACCTCTCACATTGGTGGGCCTGTACGTGCAATTGCAATCTGCCGTCAATGTATTACATTTTAAAGACAAAGTTAAATATGAGAGAATGCATTTTACTGGCATATCACCTCAAAGCACTGACTAAAGAAAACAGGTTTTCCTTAAACAATCTGACAAAACTACACTACAGAGTTTTGTTGGTGTAAGACATCCACCTTTATTACTCAGATTTGTAGGTTTTGACACCTAATTTAAGAAGGTACAAAGTTACCCAATGCACCAGGAAATACCTGGAAGCAATTCTGGCTCCCACAAATGGGACTACTTCCTCATCAGAAGTTTTGCTCTAACTACAGCAAGCTGACCTACTGTTAAACCCCACCTTCCAGAACAAGTAGAACTACTGAGGCATAGCCTTACTGAAAGGTGTGGTTCCTTTCTTTTTAAATCACGTTTGACAATTCTCATATATATATGCTCAGCATTTTAAGGAATGCAAAAGCTAATTTTGCATTAAAAAATTTGATGTGTTATCCTTTCCCATGAGGATTCTCTCCTTTCCTCCCTGAAGGCATCCTGATTTTCTCAGGTTTTATCTAGTTATCAACACAACTATATTGTGTTGATAACACAACTCCTGTGCTTTGTAGACAACAGGATTCACATTTAAAAAAAAAATCTACAGTAAACATATCCCTTCAAGTTACCAAAAATGGAGAGCAGAACACTAATTTTATGATTTAAATAGTTTTAGTCTTGTTTTGCATTTGCACTGTTGTTTGTTAATTAATATTTACATAAGTAAATGCAACTTTTACAGTAAAATCAGTACCTTCCATTAATCATTGCCTATATTCATGCAGATAAATTGTAGCTTTTAGATTCACACTAATATGCTCATTAGAAACATTTTTATATATGCTTATTAGTTTGACATAGCCACAGGTAGGAAAACAATTTCCACACAAACTGAAATAAAATTAAACTGCAAAAAATGGTTACTAGACTTTAACAAAACTACTTCAAATATGCTGGATACATAAACAAGTTTTGTGTATCCTCTTGTAACAACTGAGAACCCACTGCCCATAGGAAGGGCACATGAGTGATGACTTCCCATTGCTATCTCCCTTAAGAGTTCAGACCTTCAAGATTTTCACATCTCATCCCTCATTTTTATTTACAGACTTAAGCAAACAAACTTGTGTTATTCCACCTATCTAAAAGCTTCTGAACTTTGCGACCTACATGAATAAAGTGACTACAAAACACTGTCTCTCACAAAAGCTGTTTTTAACACTGGAAAATCCTTAGTATTGAATACTAAAGTCAGTAACTCACTGGCCCAACTTCAGAGCTTTGGATGTACACAAATCTTACACATCATATTTACTACAAATACTTCAGATTAAAAAAAAAAAAAAGCACCAAACCAAAATCAAACAGGCCACCAAACCTTTTCAAATTTATCCGCACACTATCATCACTGAAAGATAATCAAGGCTTTATAAATCTAATGCTAAAATGTGAATCTAAGGAACAAGACTGGGTTCAAAACCAGTTAAGCAATCTTGCATATTGAAATAAAGTTCTTTCTGGCAACTGGGTCTACTCTTCTTTGGTTTTAGAGCTTCTTTACCTGAACTGTACCTCTGTTTTGCCACTATTCCAACTCATGACCTTTCTGTATTCTCAGTTACACTAAACGCTGCACAGTTTAAATGTGATTTATATAAGAGCTAAATACAGCCATCTTAAACCGACTACTAGATAGCAACAGGAAGAAGGTATAGCCACTACAAATGGAATTTCTTACTACCTTTGCAACACTTAAGTCTACTGCCTATACACAAAGTAAGATGTGAATGAAAGACCTTTCAGAACTTGCCATACCACTACATCACTTGATCTCCTATTTACTTATGCTTTTACAGCGTTATTAGGAGTCTGGTACAGAACAGTTCTGTTATTTTGTCCACCTTCTTCCCTCCTTGAATTTCAACAGTTTTGACCAGTGTTCTAGTTATGTCTCTACTGAAATTGCCTACAAAACGGTACTGCCACCATCATCTGCATCAGCCAATACTATCAGTTCCCTATTATGAGAGAAAAGTATATAAAGGAGCAGTGTGATTTATTCCCTGTGAAAATGAATGTTTGTCTGTCTGCCTCTATTCTTACATTTATTTACAGTCCCAACTGGATAAGTGAGAAGGGTATGCTTTTCAAATGCTATCCAGCTGCCTTTTTTTAGCTCAGTAAAACTCAATGTTTGAGATAACATTTTTATTGTAAAATGACAGCACAAACAAATATATCAGAATTTAAATCTTAAGACATCACAAGATCTGCATGAATATATGCCTGTTTTTCCCATTTTGCAGTGTTACCCATCTTTGCTTTATGAGCCAATAAAATATACAGCCAGGCTTGGAAAATTCCACTTATATAGGACAATCAATTTTATATTGGATTGAAGCAGATAAATGAATCAAATTTACAATGGAAGAGTGCTGATACTATTCACTTATACCAAGGCAGGAAAAGTCTCTAGAAGGTCTGCACCCATTTGGGGAGAAAAGAAAAACTGGAATTAATGAAGAGAGTTCAGAACCTAACTCCATGAGTCACAAAAGCACAGGCAGTGCTTCTCAAATCATACAGAGGCAAGACAAAACTGTCACTGCATCTTTTATTACTTGACAGGACAATAGGCAATGGGCACAAAATGAAACATGGGAGGATCTGTCTGAGCATATGGAAACACTTTTTTACTGCAAGGGTGACCAAGCACTGGCACAGGTTGCCCAGGGAGTCTCCATCCTTGGAGATTTCCAAAATCTGTCTGCACACACTCCTGGGCAGCCTGCTCTCCGTGACCCTGCTTGAGCAGGGGGTCAGACAAAATGACCTCCAGAGGCCCCTTCCAGTCTCAAACATGCCAACATAACACGTATTCTAAATCTTTTCAAGCATACCCTCTAGGAACAACATACTGGATTAGAGTTACTTGTGTTTTCTGTAAGGACTGAAAAGAATCATGGATTACCATATATACTTCTTGATTACATTACTACTTTGTACCAACAGAGAGGTGGCATTTGCACATGAATTAAGTAGAGGAGGGCACACAGTCTTAAAGCCTCTTGGGAAAAAGATAGTGAAATCCTGGTGCTATGCATGTCTTGGCATATCAGTGCATCTCTAGTCCTGAAACATGGTCCTGTTAGCCTCAAACATGCAGAAAAATCTGCCTTATTGTAACCATGTAGACATTTTAGACATCCTTCTTCTAACTTCAAAGAAGTCTGAAACATCATTTATTTATGTCTCCCACAGCTATGACAACCTACGTTTTAAAAGTAAAAAATTAATAATATCGTGTATTACATAAAGACACGAGCAGCGCACCAGCACCATGTACACAAAACGCCACACCCTAACTCTGAAACAGGCAGCTGCCATTAAGCTGGATCCAACAGAGGAAGACAAGGAGCACTGATAACTGAGTCTTATAAGACATCCTGTTCCTTGTGAGATTTTTCTGGAAAAATCTGTTCTAAATCTAAGAAGTTTCCAACTGCCATAAAGAGAGATTACAAGTACATCTTGTTAACACAGACCCTCTGCTCCTTGACCTTACACTTCCCCAATTACTGCCTCCTAATAGGAAGTAAAACAACCTTCCTCATCCGCACACTACCCCTCCTTTCCCGAACCTCCGTATCTCATCACCTCCCGGAGCCTGGGGGGGTGAAAGGGGAGGCGATGGCCAAGGCCGGCCCTGCGGTAGAGAGCCCCGCTGCGGGGAGGGCAGAGCCGGTGCCCCAGAGCACCCGGCTGGCAGGGCCAAGAGGCCTCGGAAACGGGAAGTGGAGATGGGGAAGGGGAGGGGAGAATCCCTCAGCGTCTTTTCTGGCTCTCCCTACCGTCCCCCGCTCGCCGTCCCCCCACCGCACACCGGGCGGGGGCGGCGGCGCGCAGCGGCCGTGCCCGCCGCCCCGGTGGCAGCGGGGAGCCGCCAGAGCGGCCGCCGCCACCGCCTCCACCGGGCCCCGCCCCCCGCCGGGCCCGCACCGTACAAGGAGCGGCAAGAGATGCGGTAGGGCCGGCGCGGCGGCAGGGCCGGCCCTCCCCGCGGCCCCCCCAGCCCATCCCCCGGCCTCCCCGCCGACCCTCCTCCCGCCCCCCTGACTGACAGGCCCAGCCGCTGGGCAACGGTAAAAATACGAACCGCAGGGCGAAGGCCGAGCCCGCCCCGCGGCCTCCCGGCTCAGAGGGCCGGGGGACAAAAGGGCGACCGGGCTCGACGCAGCACCCCCACCCACCCCTACCTTCTCCTCGTCGGAGAGCTGCTCCTCCAGGTCCGCCATCTTCCCGTCTGGCTCCAGCCACCGCCCCCGGCTCCTCCCTCCCGGGCAGGAAGGGCGGGGCCCCGCCGCCCGCTGCGCCACTCGCCGGGGAGGCGGCGCCTCTGCGCTTGCGCGCGGCGGGGGCCGAGGGTCCCGCGGTGGGGCGGTTCGCGGGGCGGGGGTGTTCCCGTCCCTGTCCCTGTCCGAGGGGCGGGCCTTGTCGCAGTGCTTGCTGGAGGAAAGCGGGGACCTCGGCCGGTGGCGGGGTGTCGCGGCAGAGGGGGTGGGAGCAGGGCGGCTGGGCCTGCTGCGCCCCTCAGGGCGTCTTCGGAATGAACAGGAGGCGTTCCCATCCCCGTTTTAATAGCAAAATGAGTCATTTAAGTAAAATCACTGGAAATTTGGGTAGACAGAACTAAAAATTACCAGGTTTCAGACATCCCCTTGACAGCACGCTCAATGCGGATTAGTGGATGTGGGTGCTGGGGGGCGGCGGAGCTGAGCGGTCGGGTTGGGGCGAGCGGCGGCGGTGTCGCCGGGAGTACCCCGCGGTGGGTGTGTGGCTAACGGAAGGTAACAGGAAGATAAATAGATTGGAAACTTTTTACCACAAGAGGAAGAAAAATTGAAGAGCGTCCTCCAGCGATGTGGCATCGCAGGTACACAGAGGGGCACGTGAGATGACAGTTTGCTAGGATCGCCTGGAAGAAGACATAATACATAGACATATGTTTTGATAAGACGTAAGTTTTGAGGAAAACCATAACAGAGGAAAGAAAACATTTGTGTAGCTCAAACCTCATGTGGGTTTGAGGCCACTGAAATTATGTATCTTCTTCCAACAGTAACCCAGGGGCAGATGCACAGGGAGTGATGAGAGAACAAGGCAGGACTGTTGGCGCTTCTGGGAATGCTTCCTCGCTTCCAGCCAGCCATGGTGCAGAAGATGGCATCCTCCTCAGTGTCTTAATTCTAACGAGGATGGTTGAACTATTCTTCAAGGGTCAGGTAGACAGTGGGAAGTTTTGTCTTCTTCCAGTGGTCTGTCCTGGCAACAGAGAGACAGTCACAGACTCCAGTCTGCAGAAGGTGAAAAACTGCAGAGGCCTAAAAAGGAAACCAAAAGAGGAGTCAGATGACCTTTTTGAGAAATCCTTCCTGTTCCTTGGTCAAAGTAGAAAGAACAAGGGAAATACTGGTGTTAGCAAAGTAGAGTGTTTGGATTTTGTGGAACACTAGGATAAATCTGAATAAATTTGTGTGTATGTAGGCTTCATCTCATTAATATGGGTGCCAATTTCCGGGATGGTACAAGAGCAAGGGTAGCTGAGAGAACAAAATAAATATCCTTATTCCACGTTCTATAAAAGGACAAACCCATTGTTTGTAAGGGATACATCTTTCAGTTTACTGCTGAATGTTAGGAAACTCAAATATGTAAGACAATTTGGAGGTTGAGAAAGATTATATCAGTATAAAAATGTTCGTGTGTAGAGTCTTGTATGATGTTGAAATTGATGGGTAGACCTTGTTCTTCAGGATGGAAAAGGTAAAAAGGCTGGTGTGTTATAACAGAGCAGCATTAGCTGTTTCAAAATCAGAAGTTTCAGAAGAATAAGAACTTAATTATTTATAAATTTAAGTTCTAATTCATTAAATGAAATATAGTCTGCCATGGACCACCTCATCTTGTTAGAGAGTAAGTTGAACTTAATGACCTGTTCCTAATGTGTGGGAAGAATAAAGTTTTTATTGTAATTCAAACTGAAAGAAGTATGATGAGGAAATTATGTGTCCAGTAGTAACTCTTTGGTAACATTTAAAAAATACATTTTCTTAATGTCTGGCACAGTGTACTTCACCCCAGTTGTGATGGACAAGGAAAAGCTGATCATTGACTGGAAAATCCCAGGTGTCAAGATACATCTAAGTCGGTCAGTGCTTAGTGGTATGAATGTAGCCAGCTTCTAGCCGAATGATTTTGTTATGCTGTAGAGTTCATCCACATCTGTCTTTCTTGCATGAGTATTTGTACACAATGAATAATGCTGTCACATGAGGTATAGCAAAATATTGCCAACACCTGTCAAATTTTTCAAGGCTATCGTTTTAGACGCCCTAACAGGACTGTTGAATGGAAATGAGGGAAAGTGATATTGGGCAAGAAATTGTTACAGTCGAACGGATATGTGGAAATTACAATGGCACCAAAAATCAATATATGAACAAAAGATGAAAATGAAAAAAAGTCAAAATAATTAATATACAAGTTGGACAACATGACCAATTCAGGAAAGTTGAAGAGAGATTTAAAATACATGTAGCCATGGAAGATAAAAATAATGGACAGTACTTTACTCATGTCAGGAGCAAAATAAAGGACAACCAAACCTAATGTTTGATAAGGCCACTGCTAGATGCAGAGCAGTGAGGTGTAGAGAAGAAAAGGTACATCTAAAGGATGTTTGGTTTTGGAACATCTCACATATATTATTTGGACTCAATATTAAAAGGTAATGGTCTGTAGCAGGGGAAGGCATTGCACAACATTCAGTTTCATGCAACAGGACTTTATGAATTCCACCCAGGAGTCTTAAGAGTAACTAGCTGAGGAGATCTGTGAAATGCTGCTGTTAATTTTTAACACATCTTGGGATTTGCCAGCTAGGGGATGCTGCCAAGGATGTTGCTTTATTTAATATGTATTAAAATGATCGTTCAAAACGGTAGATCTCAGTAGATAATACTTTTCTTGTAAGTTAATATTTCTAATATCTCTCTATTGGATGTACCATGTTTACACCAGGTTTTTTCTTGGAAGTTTTCATGATGAAGTGAATGATTCAGAGGAGGACTGTATAGTCATCGTAGATACTAATGGGAATCTTCTGCATAGTACCTTGGTAGGTGCTTTACTGTAACCTTAGGACTTAATAGGAAATGAATAATCATGCAGAAATAAATACCATTCTTGCCTTGTGACTCAGTGTTTTGGAGTCCTTGTGTGTGTTTTCAGGAAGAATGTGGAAATTTCAGGAGGAACTTAAAGGAGGGCTAAATATAATCCTGAAGATGCAGAACAAATTTCAGGATGTGCGGCTTAAGGATGTAAAGATTAAGAAGTGACTAAGGAAATAGGAGTGATACCTGAGTTAGTTTGGAATTTATATGCATCTTATCTGAAGTCATACATCTTGACTTGCTGTTTTAAATTGAATAAAGCCAATCTCCAGCCAGTAAATCTTCTCATGCTATAAAATTCACGTTAGCAATCTTTTTCATGTGCTAGCATCTCTACACATTGATCAAAGGTTAATTAGCACTACAATCACATGCAGAACAGCAAAATATCCTATTGCTAACTAGCTAGCTCATGTCTTAGTAGATGTCTAGTCCCATTATATAAAGCTCACTGTGGGCTAGCAGATCTGCCTGATGAGCAGTGTGTGGTTTACCGATGCAATGAGAGAAAAACAAATGAATTTTATAAAAACAGCATCTATTGAGTTGTACTTAATCTAACTGGCCACAACAGAGCTACCAATCAAGTACCTTGCTGTTTTGCTGTCATTTCTTTCTGTATTGATGCTGCAGGGCCAGACCGCTGGCCCTTGAATAGCTAGGCCCTGGAAGGAAGGGCCCAGCAATCCTTCCTGCAAGGTGTCTCTGCAGGGCTGTCAAAATGCCTTGAGAGAATTGCAGTTTCTGTGCTAAAGCCATTGTGAAGACTCATGAGAGACAATGGGACATAGACGTTAGCACAGCACACTTCCTCTCTCATGCACTAGCCCCAAAGATTGGGATAAGCAATGCAGAAAAAAATAAATTACATTTTCATTCTTGTTATTCAAGACAGGTGATTGACATTTATCCTATTGCATCTGTTCAGAGAACAAATTGGTGAGAGGTATATTTGGTGCTTACTTGTTTAATCTGGAAGATGTACTGCACTCTTGTTTCCTAGGTCAAGGGTGTACTCTGGCTAAACTCTGAGCCCCACTCAGATGGTGTTCCTGGCAGTGGAACAGGAGGAGAGCCCAGAAGGGTGTGGAGGGCTCTGTCTCGGCTGTCTGCGCCTTTCCGTGGGAAGCATCTCCTTGCATCCTGATACCTGTTGGTAAAAATCTTCACGTTCCTGTGAGTTGGTGGGAGGCATACTCCAGTTCATGAGATTCCCAAATATGTATCAGATCTTAGGGCCTTAGTAATTGCCTGCCAATTTGTGTCCATATTTTGGGGGAGTTGGTGTTTGCAAACCTCGCAGTTTGCTCTCTGTACCTTATAGAACCTTAGTGGCAAAAGCAAATAGGTTTGTTGTAGAGGAGTTGAATGTTACATCCTTAAAACAGTGCTGGAAAGAAAGCTGCGACAGGAAGAAAACTATAATAAAGTGCAACTGTAGATCAAACCTGAGACTGAACTTCCTTCTTTGATAACACTTAGGATCTTTTAGGCCACAATAGACATTCAAAAGAACAAAGCAGTAGCCCTTCAACTACTGTGGAAGTTCCATTTAGAGTCATAGAACAGTCCCGATTGCAAGGGACCTTGAAAGATCATCCGGCCCAACATTTTGTGGGAAAGAGAGCATAGATGAGATTATCTGGCATCCTGTCCAATTGCATCTTGAAAACCTCCAGTGATGGGGACTCTACCACTTTTCTGGAGAGGTTGTTCCAGTTACTGATTGTTCTCACTGTAAAAAATGTCTCAAGATTTTTCTTGATACCTTAGAATTTACAGTCCTTTGGTTTCCTTGCTCATCAAGTTCACGGTCTTGGCTAATGTGGCATTTTTAAGATTGTCACAACATTCTTTATACTTCACAACTATAATATTTTTACAGCTTTTATTAATTTTCTGGTCACAAGTGGTGTTCCTCAGGGCTTGGTGTTGGCACTATTTCTGTTTAACACCTTTATTAATGATCTTGATAAGGACATAGAGTGTATTATCAGTAAGTTTGCAGATGACACCAAGTTAGGTGGGAGTGTCGATTTGCATGAGGATAGGGAAGCTCTACAGGGAGACTTGGATAGATTGGATCGTTGGGCCAATGTTAACGGGATGAGCTTCAACAAGGCCAAGTGCCAGGTCCTGCACTTGGGCCACAACAACCCCCTGCATGGCTACAGGCCTGGGGAGGTGTGGCTGGAGAGCTGTCTGGAAGAGAAGGATCTGGGGGTTCTAACTGACAAGCAGCTGAACATGAGCCAGCAGTGTGCCCAGGTGGCCAAGAAAGCCAACGGCATCCTGGCTTGTATTAGAAATAATGTGACCAGCAGAAGTAGGGAGGTGACAGTCCCCCTGTACTCTGCACTGGTGAGGCCACACCTGGAGTATTGTGTCCAGTTTGGGGCATCTCAATACGAGAGAGATATTGAGATATTGAGGTGCTGGAGAGTGCAGAGGAGGGCAACGAAGCTGGTGAAGGGCCTGGAGAATAAATCCTATGAGGAGCAATTGAAGGAGCTGGGACTGTTTAGTTTGAGGAGGAGAAGGCTGAGGGGAGACCTCATCACTCTCTACAGCTACCTGAAAGGACACTGTAGAGAGGTTGGTGCTGGTCTCTTCTCACAGGTGATTAGCGATAGAACAAGAGGGAATGGCTTTAAACTCCAACAGGGGAGGTTCAGACTGGACATTAGGAAAACATTTTTCACAGAAAGAGTGGTCAGACAGTGGAATAGGCTGCCCAGGGAGGTGGTGGAGTCACCATCCCTGGATGTGTTTAAGGGTCATTTGGATGAGATGTTGGGGGATATGGTGTAGGGGAGAACTTTGTAGAGTGGGGCTGATGGTTGGACTCAGTGATCCCAAGGGTCTTTTCCAACCCGAATGATTCTGTGATTCTGTGATTTTTGCATCATATTCTAGGTTTTTCATGGAGATTATGCATGGAGATTATTGTAATTATTTAGATGACAAACTTGAGATTTAGAGGGGATTTTGGGGGGTCAGTTTTAGGGGTCTTTATCACCACATTTACCCTAGAAACTCTTTTTAGGTTTCTCTTAGTGTTGTATTCAGATCTTATCTAGGCTTGCTCTGTGACTTCCTACTCTTTTTCTATTCTTGGAAGTTTTCTCAGCTTCTTTCTCCACCCCATCACCTCCAAGAATAGTCAGCTATATATCTTACCTCATGTAATTCAAATTCAGAGTCTTGCATTTGCCTTTCTTTTGACATGTACCTATGTTTTTGGAATGAGATAACCATGTTGCTTCTTAGATCTATCTTAAAATGCAAGGCAGTAGTTTACTTCCATGGTTACAACAAGATTTAGTTCTTCCATAAATTGAGGTGCTTCAAGGGAGATACACTCTTTCAAGGACTAAGAGAGGGATTATTTATTTGTGATACAGAAATTTTTTTCAGGGATGGGAATGTGCAGAAGTAGGGTGAAAAAGAGCAAGTGTTGAGCGTTTTAGAGGAAGGCAACCAAAGGAAAGAAATATGCCTAAGTCCTGCTGGCTGCTACTTTTGCTCCAGCAGAGATAAGGAGGTTGCAGGTCTTTAAAGGCAGCGAGCAATAGTGCAGCAGCATCTGCAAAGAGCTAAAGGCAACAAGAAGATGATACAATTGAAGTGCTGCATACTAAAACATCTACTTTTGGTTCTAGTCAGTCTCAAGATATCTTTTGGAAGGAGCAATGCTTATATAATCCAAATTATGTACAGATTTTCAGAGATGCCAAAAAATTTCATGTTCTGCTGATTCTGAAGCCTGTAATTTTCGTACATGGGGTATGTGTTGGTAGGTTTCTCCTAAAATGTTATCCTTCCTATCTTAATATGTTAACTGTTTAAAAGCCACAGCATTAGCTTTTAAAATGTTGTCTCTACCTGACAACTTATTTTCTTCACCTGCCCTTTGACTTCTTGAGTGTATTGTTTGATAAAGTTTTCAGACTTGCAAAAGCACTTCAACCAAAATTCTCTGATGAAAGAATCCTGATTTCCTTCTGAAATGTAAAAAGAAGTACTGCCATGAAAAGATTAGTTATTGCTTATAAAACATCTTTCATTACAGAATATCTTCTCTTAATGTTAATTTATTTAGTTCTGATGCAATGTAAGGAACAACAGCATAGTAAAAGTGCATTCTAAAAGTATTCTTTAAGTTAGTAGTGCTTGTACTTGACATTGAGCAATTTTAGGGGTTTAAATTACAGCACTGGAGGTTTCAGAAAAAATAGGACAGCTAGAGAAGTTTTCTCTAGCATTGTTTACACTGTCTGTAGAAAAGTCAACAACATTAGTCTGTGCTACAGTGATAAATATTAATAAATTATAGTTATGTGCTATGACAGTGCTTTGGAAAGAAGAGTATTGGCATGTTTATTTTACAACCTGTTTTTCAAAGATAAATAGAGTAGCTATAGACAGGTAAGGCTAGAGGGTTTCAAGGAGAACATTTATGAATTGAAAAGGGTTCAAAGAATAATCAGGGACTCAAAAATGTGAGCAATCCAATCTGGTTATTTTATCAGCAAAAAGCTTAAAGGTTTGTGAGTACTCATTGGGGGATCAGAAGGTTGTTAATAGGATGATTCAATGTATTAGGATATTACAGGTTTCATGTCCAGAAGTTAAAACAAGACAAATTCAGGCGAAAAATAAACTTAGCACTAATAAATAAACTTAGTATTAATTGTCAGAGGAGTTGACTACTGGAACAGTTTAAGCAAGGCAACACTGGCAGTAGCAATTTTAGAGTAAAGATTGACTGTTTTTCTAAAATACATATTCTACAGTTCAACAAGGTCTTAAGTCGTCTTGTGGCCTGTGTTGCAGAAGAAGGTAGCAAGGAAGATCCTGAAGCAAACCTGTCTGACACTGTATGATGGCATGATTCTCTGAGCCCTTTGCCTGTTCAGAAACTGATGGAGAGAAACTCAAGTGAGAATGTAAGTGGATCCCTGGAAGAGCCAAAGAAGAGAGAGTATAGTTGGTGCATAATGAACTGGATCCAGTGAGGATGGAGTACAGAAGGGGATATGTCTTTTAAACGGGAGCAAATTAAAAATCACGGGAAATTACTGAGGTTAGAGTGGGTATTAATGAAACAGGGAAGACCTGTGTCAAACAGAAGGTCTGTAAAAAAGTTTAGTAGAGTATTTGAAATGGGATTATTTGGAGAGTATTTTTGATTCTTATAAACACCTAAATCTCAGCTGGGGACCCTTGGCTCCCATTGTATCAACAGGGAGAAATAAGCACTTCAAGGGTGAGATTCATCTGACCTAGATAAGATATCTGGTTTAGGGTAAAATTATTGGCTGTAATAAGGTGGCTAGTTCAGACCCAGCTGTCTAAATATTAGGAGCCTGCATTATGACAGCCAAATCCCCTTTTGGTGTTAGAAGATCAAAGGGCAAGAGGTGATGGACCAAGGAAGGGAGGCAAGGGCTAAGGGAAAACCACAAAGGACAGCTGAAGTTGCAAGGCTAAGGGAGGGGAGAAAGGACTACCCTTGTAATTCAACATTGCTCTGTGCTCCTCAGGGAGCTGTAATCAGGGAGGTAAATCACACACTTACCCACAAAGGACTTTGTACCAAGAGGGCTGTAATTCTGTACTGCCTTTACTGCAGCTCCTACTTGGACATCAGGAGTGCTGTATCAGTAACTATTGATAATACAGAGATAAAATAGGATTAGGATTAACAAAGGGAGAGGACAGGCTGGGGATTAGGAAGGCAGGAGAATAGAAGTGTAAGAGTTCTGCACCCAATAATGGCTGAAGAAGGCCTTTAAGATAACTGTGTGCCTTACAATAGCTCAGACTTCTACAACCTGAATCAGTCTTACTCTCCATTGGTGTACATAATTTGTTCACCATTGCTCTGTACCAGGATAGGTTGGGAGGAGGACCAGGAGAAAGCAATAATGGTGCTAAGAGGAAGCAGATAAAACTGAGGAAAGCAAAGGAGCGGGAGCACTGCTCTCCCTAGCCATTAACTTGTTACAGGAGTAGAGCAGCCACCTGATTTTCAAAAGTTCCATGAGAAAACACAAAAAATCCTTTCCTTCCCTCTCACAGAGCCTGGTTCTTGTTTATATTTTTAGTTATTCCTTTCTGAAAAAAAAAAAAAAAAAAAAGTGTAGTCTTCTAGCTGGATTTATTTACTTTCATTTTAAAGGAGACATTGGCAGTTTTATTTTTCAACAGGAAATGGCAAATGTGCTGATTTGTTTAATGAAGTTGAGATTCACTGGAGGAGTCCAAATTCCTTCTTCTTTTACTCTCTGTAGAACTGAATGAAGATAAAATCTCAACAAAATTAAACCATGCAAGCAGATGTGACTGAAGGGCTGAGAATTTCTGTGCCTGTGTAGAGAAAAATGTGTCAGAGACAGTGGTACTTTGTGCTGCTTAACAAGTGGTCTGGATCCTTAATTTTTTGCCCTTGTGTCACATATTAGGAGAAACAGTAGAAAGAGGAGTTAGGATTTGAGGTAAAGTAACATAATTTTAGTTTTTATTGTTTGGCCCCCAAATGATGCACAAAATTAGTACTTGAGTACACTTGCTTCTGACTTCAGTAACAAGTCCTGAATGCTTGTGAAAATTAGGACAGTGTCCGAATGTTGATGTGTGAACATAAATTCAGTCATCTACTTTTGAAACAGTTGCAATGTTGTGTATTGGTAAAATCACATTCATCTATTAAAAGAGTTTTTTATTCTGCACTGTTTAATGGAAGACAGACACAGATGGTGGTGCAACTTGCAGTCATGTAAACCCTGTCCCGCAGAACTCACCTGTGGCCTTAGACCCCAATATCTGCTTCCTTGAGATCTGTGGTTTTTTATCTGTGCACAGGGATGCAGTGAAACCACCGTAAATGTGAAAGAAATTGAGGCATTTATCTTACCATTCTCCTTTAACAAAAGTAGACCTATATATGACTGTAATAATTGCATTACTCTCAATTTCCTGCTCTAGAAATGAGTAGGTCTCTGTCTGACTACAGGAGAGTCAGGATTTCATTCACATGGATTATGAAGTTGATGATGATCATGGGCCTTTTGAGGTAATATTAAATGATATGGAATCAAGAGAGGAGGTTACAGACAAATGGGCAGTGTGTCTGAGGGAGAGAATGCTAAGTTTTACGTGTCTATACATTGTCTCAGGATAGCATTTATCTTGACTTCAAAACCCCCATTTTCTTCTTTTGAGACTTCACTTCTACACTTAATTTGGTTATATGATAGTACAGAGGTCTGTTGCAAAGAGAAAAATTAATATCAGATGCATAAAAAATCTTAATGCAGGAATTATCCATTGTATTTCATGCTTATTTTATACTCAGCTGTGATCAGCTCCATACTGATACCCCTTTGTTCAATGCTTTACAAGGCAGAATTCCCACCCCCTCCCCCAAGCATTTCTACTATTGATTATCTTTATGAGAATGGGATTTTGATTAGGTTAACAATTCTGTCTATTCCTGAGAAGTTTGCAAAAAGGGAAAAAAGATGGCTTTTTTGGCTGCAGTAAATTGGGATATAGGGATAATCGGTCAAATTCTCCCTCAACTGGCAGGAAAGACAACTGACAAAAGTCTTAATGCAAATCCAGAAGAATGCATCCCACCATAATGCCTCCCCAAGAAGTGATCTTTTGGGAAAGAAGAACATCTCAGAACTAAAGTAACACGGAGATTAAAGGTCAGATTATACTAGTTTCATTTCTCTGTGTTCAAGAAATACACAGAGGAGTAAAACATCCTTACTCTGAAAAAAATGCTACCATTTTTCTCTTTGTGGACCTTCAGCAAGCATTTTGTGTGAACTAATTGGGAGTGGAAAGTGTTAACACCAGAACTGTATTTTGGTAGTAATTAATAACTCACTAAAGAATTTCAGTACCTAGATGAACTGTTCTGAACCAAAGAAAATGCTTTTGAACCTGGAAAGGGAACAAAGATTTATTCCACATGTGATTTAACCAATTTTATAATTTTTAGAGAATTGCATTTGCTATTTATCTGTGTCTGTTTTAACTCCTGATGCTGCTGTTATGATATCCCTGATACAGATCATTAGTCTGACAGAAAACCTCATGTGCTTTCTTCCCAGATGGTAAACTCAGGCTTTTGCAATCTGTGGAGAGTTAGTGCAAATACCGTGCTCCATTTCCTTCCTCACCAGAAGATTTTGAACTTCTGGTTTTAGTCTCTCGTGTCGGATCAGAGTATGCAGCAAAAAAAGGAGTCTCATCCCTGTTGTGATGAGTAGGGGGAGGTGATGAAGAGATACAAACAGAAGTGGGATATCCAGATATGTAAAGTAACATCATCTAGTGTAGTGGAGAGGGCTCTCTATTCTTACTATTTTTCAAATTTTTGTGGCCCTCAAGTCAGAAGTAATTTTTAGGGAAAGAGTTGAAGGAGAGCATCAAGGAGCTTTTATAGATGCTTCCAGTGCAACACAAGAAACAAGGTGTTTTATTGAAAATTTAATAGTGGCAGGATATGAGATGTTGATAGCCTATGAAAGACCTAGAAGGAATGATAGGTGGTGAAACACAGGCAGACCACTGTTTTCGTGTGCTGCTTGCTGACATGATGACATGAAAAGCTGTTTCTAAACCTAGCTGAGCTTATTTGCAGTCCTGCTGTAACTGAATCTAGCTTTTCCATGTGACCTTGCACAGTGCTGGATGTTGTTTTCTGGCTGTTCCCTTGTGTAACGTGATGGTTGGACCTGTATGTGTTAATTTCAGATAGTTTTGAGCTCTTCATTGCTACTTACTTGTTTCTGGGTTTGGCCTTTCCTTTTACTCACAGTCTTTTCTTTGAGTCACATCATATTGCTGCTGCCATCATTGCTCCCTGACCTGTGTGCTAGAACTTCTCCTGTGAGTCAGAGAAGAAAGAGAAGACCTAGGAAAGGAGTGGGAAAATGGGAGGGTGGGGAGGAGAGGGAAGCACATCTTATGTCCTAGTTTTTCCTTACAGCATGTTGCCCTTCATAGTTTCTGTGCGATACAGCCTGCCTCTCATCATGCACTATATATCAGGGAAGGATTTTTCAAATGGGCTGTTAATAAACCCTCCGTCTAGTCATTAAAGTCTGTTGCAGCCCTCTGAACTTGTCAAAGTTGAGATTTTGTTGTGCGTGCAGTGGAGGACCTGGTGGGGTCATCTGCTGGCCACCAGCCCTGTGAATGACAGAGGCTAAGAGGGATGGTGGTGCGGGCCCACCGCTTGCTCATGGTGCAAGGTGGAGAGGACTAAAATGGGCCAGGTCTATGTGAGCCCAAAGGTTTTGGTTTATGTTTTAGCATTTACTGGAATTTCTGTTAGCCAAGCAAAACAAAACAAAAGGGAAACAAAACAAATAGTGAAGTGGTTTCAGTGGATATCAGGGGACTGGTTTCACTGATGTCGGAAGAGCAGCTGATGAAGAAGACAGAGAGGAATTTCAGTCTTGACTAAATCTGAAAATGCGTGCTTGACTTCTGCGTATGCCGCACACATCTGTGTGCCTAATGTCAACTGAGACGTGCCTGATACTATTTTGTATGGATTAAAGATTAGTGATACCAGGCTATGGGTGCAAAAAACCCCAGTGAAATATGAGTCCTTGGGGTAGAAAGGAATCTGAAGCAATTGTCACAGAGATTGTAATCTTTCTTTTCCTGCTGCAGGATATACAGCTTTTGTTTTAGGCTCCCTTTTGTAGGTTAAAGCAATCTCTGTTAAGAGCTGACAATGAATGTACATTAATCTAGTGTAAAGGGCCAAGTATGATGCGAGATGCAGTGGGAGGACTCTACAGGGTTTTGGGAAAAGGAAGCCACGTCAGTATTCAGTGTTCCTGAAAGGCAACATTTAATAATAGGGTACATTAAAGCAGCAAGAGAGAAGCATAAAATTGGGTGGCAACAAAATGGGAGAGCGATTCTGTGGAATCATGAGTTCTGTGAGGCCTCCTCACGTAGATTGGATTCCTGGCTCTTCTACAGAAGAGGGTTTAGAAGCAAGCTCTACATGGTTTGTTAGTGATGTCTGAGCAAAAAGTTAATGGCTTGCATTTTTCTGATGAAAATGATCAGTGTCCATTAGCAAGGGGGGTATTTAGCAGATCCTAAGCAGGTATTGTCCTTTTTTGCTTTCTATTCTTGCTCACTGGTGTGTATACATATACATCTGATAAAAAACCATGACAGAGATCCAGAGATACCATCTAAAACCAGTAGATGTTCCAGTGTAGCTGTTTTGAAACAGAAGATTAGAAAGCTGAGACTTACTATCAGTGTAGAACTTTTATTTATTTCAGTTAATTCACAGTTAGTAGTTAAATCATACTAATCAAGTAGATTTATCATTATAGTTTTATTAATGATACAAATATAAATATGATGTAAGACTTTCTTCATCTAGGAATCATGTATTCCCTGATGATAAGACTTGGGGCCTCAGGCTTATGGAGTGTGATCGTTATTTATCAGTCCTTTTTCGTTAGCAGTAGGAAATAGCTGAAATGGAGAATGATGCTAGCGATTATGGCTCTTTGAACACAGGGATGCACTAGATGGCACTGTTGGTTTTAGTTTTACTGCTGTCTTCCTCTTGTAGGGAACTTGTCTTAATTAGCTTCCCTTTGAAAACAAACATGCTTTTTCAACAGAGGGTCAGTGTACATTGTTCTGGGCTGCTGCTTTTATGTTTATAGTCATGTAATCAATATGTTGGAAGGGTAATTAATTTTTAACTTCAAGCCAATTGTAGATCAAATGCCAGTAGAGTTACTGGGTGGAGACAGTTTAATTTCTTTTGAAGCAATGATACTGATTAGCTGTAAAAGGTTTGCACTGAGTTACTAGAGATCCAGAAGGCTTTCTGCTTTGAAATACTGGTGTTAACTTTAAAGTAACATTATTACTGTGATGCAGTTTAATGCATTGTGGCATAATTTGGATGAAGTTCCTCTCATGTACTTGCTATATTTTGTCCTGTCAGTTCCTATTTCAAAGCAGCATTATTTGCTTTGACTATTCTATTCCTATCAAAGGAATGGTACAAAGTCAACATTAAATTGATCAAACTGACTTTCTGCTTTTTATCCCTCTTTTCTCATTATCTGTCTTCAGGGACTCTAGAGGGCCCACAGCTAAGGATGAGATATGACCCTCTGTACAGCAGCGTATAGGATACTGTAAGAAGCTGGGGGATTTTGAAATTGCTCCAACCCATGTTTGTGGGACACACTGGTGTCCTGGCCTCCCTTGCCTTTCTCCTTCTGTCTAGGGCAGCTCTGGCTGTCTCTCAAGTTTCTTACTTGGAGGTACTTGCTAGCTTAATATTTCCAGTGCTTTCAGTCCGTCCCCTTGATGCTTCCTTGTCCTCTGAGCTGACCTTTCTTGATCATATTTTCTTCCGTTCTCCTTCTTTCATCTTCTTCCTTGCCTCTGTTCTTCAACATTCAAGCAAATTAGAATCTCAACACTCAGCTGTCCATCCCTGTCTTACAACTTTAACACCTTCTTCCTGTTACTTTTTTTCACAATCAATAAGTGGGCCATTTTCATGGATAGGCTATTGATCACCCTCCAGGTGTCAGGATTCTTTCTGATCTAGCATCTGTGCTTTCCATTACATTAAAATTTCACTACAGGCTCTGGCTATCCATTCTTGGTCAAGTCTCAGAGCCTTTCTGCTGTCCTCATTTTCCTTGATCTCTTGGCCGACTTTTGATACTTTGATCATTTAATTGGATTTCATGCCAAGTAAAACCCTGAGCACTGGTTTAATCTGAAATTAAACTTTTGTTTAGTCTAACATTAAAAAAAATAAGGTAAATTTAAAAACAAAAATTATTTCCCTTTCTCTGAAAAAATCCAGCATCTTGTATTTTTGGGCTTAAACTATTAATCGAATTCAGTCTGGACTGAACAACAATTTCTGTCCTTTTGAGTCATACTTTTGAGTAAATCTTATCAGTTAACAGGACTGTGTTACTGAGCTGTGCTTCAAACATCTCTGATTTCTGCTGGAACGAAGAAGAGCCCTCAGTATGGATGGGCGCAGCTATCAGCTATTGAGACTTGTCAGATTTTTAACGTTTTCAGGAAGACAAAACATCCTAAGTAGGATAATGATCAGCAGAGGTTAGGGTCCATTCCATTACATTTTCTGTCAGAAATGAATATTGTGACTAATAAAGACAAGACTGCAGTTACTGCAGCAGACTGCTCTGTAGACTGTAGTCTACAGTTCTTTGTAAGATATTAGATTAAGATCATTAAATGTATTCTAGTTTTGAGACAAACTAGAGATGGATATTTGCAGCACAGAAGAAGATTGAAAACCCAGTTATCATAACCATGAGAACAGAAAGGAAAAATCCATGCTGTGTTCTGTCTGTTGGTTCTGCAGGATGCATTTTTCCAGTGATCTTAGTCACAGAGCTTCAGAGTAGTACTTTTTATCAAGACTATTTTGGGAGGTGATGGGGTGGCAATGTATACCAATGTATTTACAGTAGAGGGAGCTGATGTTCAATGAGTGTGTGTGTGAGGTTTTTATGCTGTGCCAGTCTTTGTACAGTATGAACCATTACCAGTGTGCATGTAAGCAATGCTGAAGAAATATCTTCTCTCACCAGTTTTGAGGGGATACCTCCTCATCCCTCACCTGCCAGCTGCAGTCATGACAGAACTCTGGCAGGCAGGGCAAGTGACCTCAGAGAGCACTTGTTAGAAGGACACACCTCCCGGGGCCCCTGGGCATTTTTCCGTGGGTCAGGTTTGACATGAGGGAGAGACGGGCAATGTTAGCATATGTTAATAATGTTAGTATAACACTACAGATATGGAACCACAGCGCACCTCCTCCCTTACCTACTGATGTCTGATGTTTCCATCTTTCCAAATAAACTAACTTCCTATTGCACTGCAAACAACGTCTCTTTTGTGCTCTTAGCTTTGCTCTGCTCCCTGGGTTTGGCCTGGTTTCTGCTTGACCCATCTCATGAATAAGTGCTCAAGAAATTCTTTGATTTACTGCACTCTTTTTAGAAGCCAGAGATCTCTAGTTCTCTGGCACTGCCTGGCTGGATTATGCAAGTTATGAAAAGTTAATTGATCCAAGTTAGTTAAAATACAGACAAAGTAAGTGTGAAACAACAGAATACATATGCATTTAAATATATGAAGAGTTACCATTCTTTTAAGGGAAATTCATTGGGTAATGCAGGCTAAGGGATCAAAGGATTGGGATTCCAACTAACTTGAGTTCCTGCTCCTGGCTTTGCCATAGCTCTTCGGGTGAAAGCTGTCCTCCTGGTGAGGCAGCTTTACTGACTGCCATGGTTCAGCTAAGGTAATCACAAAAGGATTAGTTAGGGAAGGGACATTGTCCTGAGACAAATGTAGAATAGATACTTAAAAAGGAGAGGACTCTGAGAATGGCAAACCCATCTAACTTGTGTAACCAGAAAGGTCTTCAAGCAAGTTATTAATTTGCCTTGTTAGCACCTAGAACGTAGTTCTTAATCTGCATCTGTTTGTGGACAAAACTTCTAAGCACATAATGTGCCTTGCTTTTCCAGACAACTTGGATTATATCACTGGTGGCTTTCTTTAGCTATGAGCAACAGAGCTGCTGACCTAACCACTCTATAAAGTAGTATGTTTTGAGAGTACTGAGTTTATCCTTGGCACCACACTTAAAAAATGTGGATAGACTGGGAAGAACCATCAAGAAGAAAATTAAGATGTTTAGAAAATAAAGGATATGACTAAGGTCTGAAAAAAACATTTTAGCTTAGAAAAGATGAGATTAAGATGGGACATCTTTGCTTAAAATTTTTCTATAAATCATGTGACAGTTATTTTTTTGGCTATGTAGCCGGTGCTGGGACAAAAAGAAGGGGGGTGGGTCTCATGCTACAGCAAGGAAGATTTATAAAAGAAATCCAGGAGAGCTTTAACACTACAGATTTAAAAAAAAAATCCTTGTAGCTTGTACAGGTGTTGGTTTGGGTTTTATTTTAAAGAAAACATTAGACCAATGTTTGCCAAGGTGACTTATGTGTGCTCACTCTATCTTAGTGACATGGGATGGACCAAATGATCTCCTGACATTTCTTTCAGTCTTATATTTCTGAGCAAGTGCTTTAAAATTTATTGATGGAAAGCACTCTCTCCAAACTGGGTAGTACTCTCTGTTATACTTAGCGTAGTTACAAAGGAAGACTGTTATCTCCAAAATTGTGTTTTTGGTCAGCTTTCTTCCTCAGGCCTTGCTGCTAGGCATTATCATAGCGGGCTGAAATGTCACTAGCTGTTTAAACAGAAGAGTATTTGATTAGAAGCATCAAGAAAGGAAACATGGAGGCTTTTACGATGACACTTCTATTAGGGAATTTTCCCTGTGTTTCAGTATTTCCTAATCACGAGTATTTTTGTTATTAATTTCCTTAACAATTCCTCCTCAGAGTGACTGATTTTTGAGCCGTATGCCGTGGTCCCTGTTACTGGATATCCCTTCGTGTTGGACAATGTACTGATGTTATCTCAGCTGATCACAGAGGTAGGATGGATTTGGCTCTTTTCCAACAGCCTGTTATCAGTTTTCCCTTGTCTTGAAGTATAAATAATTGTAGGCTGAGGAACATCTCTCATATCTCTAAGTGTAGCTTGGCTCTGTGGGAAGATGTATTATATATGCAATCTGTATCTCAAGAAAACCCACTCCACAACATAAGATACTTCTAATGTACACGAAAAATACAACACTGGCATTGCAAAACATAGATAAGCCTAAGCAGCAACCCTCCTCATTCAGATCCTCTATATCTGACTGACACAGCTTACCTCTCAGTTGTGCTTTACCACGAAATAGAAGTTCCCTTGCAACTGTACAAGTCTGTCACTTTATGCTTAGATATTTGGAACTTGCAATACATTTGGGAAGTGAAAAAACACTGGGAAGCATTTCAGATCTTGAAGGAGTTGAATGCCTCAAACAGATGGCTTCTTTCCAAAGAATGTTTTTCCAGCTTTTAGAAATGCTCCTCATAAAATTTGACCTAGCTGTTAGGGGTAGTATATAACTAAGGAAGGGGGTGTGGGAAGGAGTGATCTTAAACTTCTAGAAAATAATGTTGGGTACCTTGAACAGTACAATCCTTTGATCTCACTGCAGTCTCTAATTTCCTGATTGTGGCTGAATGTATGAATGATGGACAAAGTTTCTGTATTCTCTTTCAGATGGTAAAGTTGTTGAGTTGTTTTTAGTTTTCACTGAAATGAGGCCTTGGTAGTCTGAAAATGCCAAACTGTTGCTCCTGTATGTTATACTTTATGAATGAGTCTGTTTTATAATATCTGCTTGGCAGACTAGTGCCTAAGTATAGTATGACAAATATGATCTAAACCGAGCATTTTATTAAGGAAGGGCATTTGTTATTGGCTTTCAGTACATGCTGTTAACCTTCATGGACACCAATTTCCCTGCAATGACGTTACTGTTTTAATACCATTTAAGGTTTTATGCAGTAAAATAGAGGACTACATAAATTTTACTGCAGTCATGGTAAGTACTATATGGATTTTGGAAGGTGGTATGTGGGAAAAGTGCTGTGTTGATAGTAATTTGCTCAGCACAGCAATAAGGATCTGTTTATGCTGGTCATCACCATCCAGATGTTACCTTCCTATTCAGGATTGTATGCAGAAAATAATATTGGGTAGATATTTGCACACAGAACATCCAGATTGTGATGCTTTTTGGTAGTGTGAAGATACTAAAGACAAGAAAAAGGACAAAGTGTTTGGTAAATCAGTTCTGGTGAACAGAAGAACCTTCAAGTTCTCTAGTTTCTGCCAAATAATCCAAAATCAGCTTCCCTAGACTCCTTCGCAACCAGCTCAGCTGTGAGAAGAAACAAAACCTATTTCAAGATGCCCAGAATGTCTAACAGAAGAGAATTCCCTTTATTTATCCAAATAGGCTGGCAGATATATTTTGAAGACATTCACTCTCCTAGACATAGACATAGGCAAACATACTTTAAAATAATTTTTATGTATTTGTATTTTTATGATGGTCTTAAGAAAACCCTGCTGCTATAAATTGATATCAAGATACCTAGCAAATATATTTTATCATTGTTGTTGCAGATGTACAAATATTTTTCCAGGATATTTTTGAGTAAACTTAATATTCATAAAAAGAAGTAGAAATAGTCCTGACAGAGATGCCCTTTATTTACCTGCATTTCATATTGCAGCCGAGATTAATGCTTGTCAACAAGGTGAGTTTGTTTTTAGCACTTCAGTGACATGATTTAACATTCACGGGGACTGCATCGGCCTGACAAACTCTTACTTTCTTTCCATCTGATTCAGAGCTGTAATAATTTGGTGCTCAGAGGTGTATGGAGGACATGAGCAATGCTGGAGCTTTTTTACAATTATTGAACTGTTGACCTTTGAAAGAAATACTTTTGAATGCTGTTATGGCTCTTGTGGTCAGGTGGCATACATGGGTATGGCAACCAATTTAATTTACAAACTACTTTCAGTAGACACATTTCCAGTAACTGAAAATGAATGAAGAAACTATTCAGGCAATTACTTTTCTCTACAAAATGAAAAATTTACATGGTGAGAGTGTTTTTGACTCTTGCGGATAGTTGTCTTTCCTGTAGCTGTAACCTCTTCTAAGGAAGGGCTTTTCTTAAGAAAACCATTAGCATGCAACTGGAGTTGGATGTGACTCACTCCTTCTTACGTCCCACTTGCTGACTAGAGTATATGTATTGTCACATCATCGCATGTGTTTGCCATGGATTCTGCACCATGAGCTCCAACAGGCTGCAGCTCTGCTGTCTTTCTTAAATTGCCTTTATTTTTTATGAGCTGCATAAAAGATGGAGGATATACTGCTGTTGACTGAAGGCCTTTTTTCCTTTCTAATTAAAGCTCAAACTATATTTTTAGCATTTGCGTTCAGTTTTGTTGCACTTGCAAAGCATGCCAGTGGCCCCAGTGAGCTGCAACCTCATGGCAGCAGAGGTGTCCATGTTTGGTCATGCACCCTAAAGTTTTTGGTAAGAATACTTTTCACATCCTAAAGGAGGATATTCAGCTGTCATTTGTACCACAGGGCTCAATGTGCACTCGGTAATTAGAACTCTGGCAAGTGTTAATACATAGCATTTGTAGAACTGCACAGGGCCTCAGAGGCCCAAACAAGGATGACTTCCCTGTTAAACTGTTGCGATGAACGTGAGATTTTTGGCAGATACTAATGAACCTCCTGATGGCACTAGGCTGTGGCACAGTACTGACTACTGAAAGAGATAAGTGCATGGAAACCAGATTAAATGAATCCCTCTTCTTTGGTGTTCTACCTTGAATTTTGCAAACAAAATCCTATCAAGCATGACCTACAGTTTCTGGCTATATTCACTTAAATCCCTCCCCACAACCATGTTCCTTTGGTGAAGCTGAGAGCCTTTTAAGGCTGCAGACCCAGAAGGTCCGTCTGCTACCATGAGGCTTTCTGTGCTAACTTCAGACTCAGGGAGAAAGGGATGAGGTGACAGCAGAGGAAAAAGACATCTCAGTGTACCTCGCCTCCTCCCTCTAACTCCAAATCAGCTAACAACTGAAAAACTAGAAGTCCAGCATGGTCTACATGTCAGAGTCTCACGTTTAAGCCTGATTTGGCTGGACTGCACCTGAATGCAGTTCAGCCAGGAGGGTCTCCCTGGGCTGACCCCGGCAGGGATTTACCATCGGCTGAGGGTCTCTCCCCAGGTGTGGTGTGTCCTGAGGAGCCTCCTGGCTCTGGAAAGGAAAGCACCAACGTTAATAGTAACACCAGCAATGTTCCTTACAAAGCAGAAACCTTTTCTCTCTGTCCCCCAGGAGGTCATGAAGCAGCTACAAGTGCTTGACGTTAATCAGAAAAGAGTCTGTCAGTATCCTCATTGGAAATGATTACACCTTGAGCATTAGCAGGTGGATGGGATTTCAGAAGACAAACTCAGGTTTAATATCAGAGCACACAGTTCCAGGGTGAGAGATTGATCTCTTCTGGGCTGGTGTCAGCAAGTTGTTCTGAATTCTCCCTGCTGTGTGTGAGATCACAATTTCTTGTAAATGTTTTTACTAATCAGTCTGGCAAAATCCTCAGGTTTCCTGTGTCCTTCTTCAGTGCTCGGAATACTCAGTTCATGACCTATTTGTTAAAAATAATGGAAATCAGAATTTCTCAGGAGTAGATGTTTTGTTTAGTGAGTAAAAAACCTATTAGGATTTGTATTTTCTTTATGTGCTATGATGTTTCCCTGTGATATAGTGTTATGGCTGAATTCCAGAAATGAAATTTCTGAATGGGGAGTTTCATGCTTAGGTTTAAAATTATTCTGATGCCCTTTTGTGGTTGCTCACCTGTACTGCTTCTGCTACTGTAACAAAAACTCCTCTTCATTTATTTACATAAGGCTTGTAGATCCATTATTTATGATTGAAAATTAGCAATATGTAAAGCCTTAGCAACCCAATGGTACAGCGTATCATTTCCCTGGATTTTAGAAATCTTTAATATTGTAGGATGTATTAAAAATCTTTTTTAATATAGGCAAGTTATTTAAAATTATTAATAGTGCACTAAAAAAATTTGTGTGAAATCAATAGGAAAATTTCAGTGGGGTGAGGATATCCCTCCCTATTTTTTTAATATCTTGGCTTTTATGTAGCATATCTGTTAGGCAATGTTTTGACCATGGGCCATGTCTGCTGTTAATATTCATGCAGGGGGAAGGCTGCCAGTTAAGTCAGTAAAGATCAGCTGCAGTACCTGGTATAAAAAAGTTACTAGGATAAAACTGAGCATGGGAAGCTTGTGATTCTGTTGACCCTTTCAAAGATGCAATATATCGCATCCTTTAGAAATCGTGAGAAGTAATCAGAGGAATGTGTTACAAATCTGGTATTTAATACAAGTTCAGACCATCATTAGGCTGTATGTTATGCTGGCTTAGATTGAAGACCCTGGTATTAATAGGGGACTGTGGTAAAACCTTGGAGGCTTTTCAGGAAAATTGGAAAATATTGGAAAATAAATTAGATGTAAATAATTAGAATAAAAAAATTCAGTCCTTTTAGCTGGATTTGGCTTATGACACAACAGAAGAATGTTTTCATCCTTAGCTGCTATTTTCAATGCCTTTTTTCCCCAAAATACACTTTGAGTTGAAACTGAGCATATGTTTTGTTAAGAAGTGAATGTGTCTGGGGAAAGTGTGTTTGATGTTGGCTTGCTTGATATTTTGAAATTACAAGAACATATAAATGCTGGTTTTAGTGAGCTGAGACTTTGTGCATTAAAATGTTTGAGTGAACTGTAAGATGTCCCCCTGAGGTAAGCTGCTGGAGAAATGAGCTTGCAGTGTCACCTGGCTTAAGAGTGGCACAGGACAGTGGATGTTGCAGTGTTTGTGGGGTACCACAGAAGTGAACTTGTGAATTCAGTGGGAGGCATCTAATATAACTGGGAGGAAATGTGTGGGAGAAGAGTAAGGCTGCCTCCTGTTTCCCCAGAAGAACCAAGACCCCTGGGGACTGCAATGCCTTCTCTCTTCAGGTGTCACAGATACAGAATCATCTAGGTTGGAAAAGACCTTGAAGATCCAATCATAAAGCACCTTGCAGAGATGAGACGTGTGATGGATGACAATGAGGAACATAGGTTCAGCTGCTTGAAGCTTCTTGTGGATCACAACTGATGAGGGAGCTTGGATGCTAAACACAAGTGCTGGCATCCATGTTGGGCCAAGCAGGTACTCTTTACAATGATGCTTCAATTCTGAGCTTCACCTGTCACCCCCAGCTCTAAATGCATGAAGAGTTTTAAGGCCTTGCATGGGTGAAGCCTGCGGTTAGGCAAGAGACTTCCTAGTCAAACAGACCATGCCGTACTTGTTCACAACAAATGTTCTGCAACTTTCTCTGATCTGTTATTGGGTAGGAGGCTGATGAACTGTGTGTTTGATTTACTGGTGCACTCTCCATATTTTTACATTTCTGAATTGTTTCCTCTCTCGCACAGTTCCACAGGTTGCTCTTCCCATGTTAGTTGGAAAAAGCATAGACTTTTATCAGCTTAACAGTTAAATGTTAGCAGTAGTTAGAGCACTTGGAGCATAAAGTATTACAATAATTTTAATAACGTTTATTAGGTCATAACAACAACTATAAACATAAGTACCATTCAGCTCTTGAAGATATATGAAC
Organism: Athene noctua; assembly: GCF_965140245.1. NCBI lineage: Eukaryota > Metazoa > Chordata > Aves > Strigiformes > Strigidae > Athene > Athene noctua. Next base: position 60,144,784 of record NC_134039.1, on the reverse strand, counting down.
TTACTAACACCAAATCTTTACCAGAATCACGTATTCTTACAGGTGTCCCAGACACAACATTAACTTTATTAAGCAAAAGTTCATAAATAGTAAAAATGTCCTCTGTTTCACATTGCAGCGTTCCTCAAGCATGTATGTACAAGTTTGGAGTATCTTCTCCAAATCTATGTGTCATAAACTTCCTTAGCTGTTTTAACAACCATAGAGATGATTTTTTTTTTTTTTGCCTGCAGCAAAGCCTTTTGTCCTTGAGCAATCTAAAATTAGTATTGCTCTCAACAGACATGAAAGTTTGTTTCTGAAATGAAAGTGGTGATGAAACACAATGCAATATTATCTGCTCATGGTTTGCCTACACACTCTGCCCTCATTATAAATCTTTCAGTTATAACACTGTCTTCCAAGAGCAATATATCTCCCTTATATCAGTTCTTTATCCGTACTACCTTGCTAAAGATCTTAAAATGGTTGGCTTGCAGCAACGGAGATATTATGCTTAGGGTGGAGTGTGTTTACAGTCTGTTCTCTTCCTTTTTAATATTTACACAGCATTTTTTTTAAGGTTGCTACAATTTATGAATCATGTACGCTGACATACATTTTCTGAAATGTTCACAGTGCAGTATTTTGTGGCCTAACCAAACTTTGTAAATGTCATTAAAAATAAACTTTTTTTTAAATATAAAAATAGAATACTTTATGTGTTTACACCAACAAACCCAGTTCTATCCTATACTAAACAAGCTATACAGTAGTATGCACAGAATTCCACAGGAACAGAAATTACATGTGATGTTTGCCCTAAAGCTATAGTACTCTTCCCTAATGAATGAAAGTTTTATCTTCTATCTCTTTTCAAAATTGTTTCTCTGGTCATAATTTAGAAATAAAAGTAGGTATCATAATTCACTGGGTTGTGTGATCCAAGAAGAGGCTGGGGGGATGTAAAGCTGTGTCTTCTTTTGATGGGTCTTCTCAGCTCTTCAGGGCTGGCATGAAGAAGTTATCAACATTCCTGCTGTGACAGTGTCTTTTTAGGTCGGGGCTGGCTGCAACGCCTCTGCTCTTTACTCACCTTTGACAGCAGCTCCACCCAAGGGTAGGTGGCAGAGCTTCAGCTACTTGCTGTGTGATTCACCAGACAGCAGCTCCATAAGGTTGCCAGCCTGCCTGTCTCCTCTTCCTCTCTAGAATAATGCTGCCCATATTACTACATCCCAGAGATGAGTCTGGCATTGAATATGAATGCCTTCAACTTTTTGTTCTCAGAGAGTGGTTAATTCTTTATTGAAAGAATGGAGGCTTTGCATTTTTCAGTGAGAGATCTGCTGATATAGTCTGTTTGACTCAAATAAGTGGTTGAATGTTGGAATAAAGTTGACACTAGGAATGCTTTAAACTAGATGATTTTCCCTTCATTTTATGTACCGTCTGACTACACCAGAGGACTGGCAAGGCTGACATACTTATTTTACTGCACACCATTTTCTGATGTTGATTTCTGTTAAGACATTTACCATGAGGCTGGCTCTCTTGGCTGCCTATGTTCTAAGAAAGCTTGTTGGTGTAGTGCAAAAATCTGAAGTTTGGACACTGTAGGAGGAAAATATATTTTAAACTCTTGTAAATCTCATTGTTTGTCTTAGCTTTTTGTGTGAAAACAATTTCTGTACTGCTCATTATCCTAAGGTACATGCAACAGTAATAGTCCTTACAGCCATACTGACTGGTATTCTACTTTCTCCTTCAATGGCATTAATGATGAATTTTTGTTCTTGTGTCTGAGCACACATTAATGAGACCTAGTGGGAACTACCTCTGGATGGTAGCACACAGCTTTTCCGTTTGGTAAATTGATGCAGTTGTCCAAATACTTGAAAATTATGGTGATGGTTTATAGAATCCCATAGCCTTAAACAGTATGATATCATGTCCTTGTACTAGTGCAACTTGGGCAACAACATAAACATGTGCAACAGTGTTCTCACGAAGACAGGGCAGTAAAAACTAGCGGACAAAATGTTTTGTTTTTTGTTCGTACAACTAAGAATGGATTTTCCTCTATTTCGGACATACCCGTCATGTGTCAACATCCATGTCTGTGTTGTCTTGTGATGATAGAAGAGAAGGATAGGGAGCAATGCACTTCACGTTGACATAAGTAGCATTGACGTGAACATAGTGTTCCCCAATAAAAGTGGAGAAGATTGTTGATATTTTTGAAACAAGTTCAGAAAATGCTGGACGCATCTCAGGTTTTGGATGCCAGCACTTCAGCATGACTTCATACCTGTCATTCAAATAAAAAACTGTTCAATTATGAAATCATGTAAAAAGGAAAAAAAAAAAACCCTCTTCCGTCCCACAGTCACACTTACTATAATATTAGAATCAGCAGCATTTGCAAAAGGCTTTGCAAACTATTTACTTACAGTGGGTCAGGGCAGTATTCAGGTTGTAGCAGCCTTCTTCCTTGTAACAAGTAAACAGTTATATCAAAAGAATTTACATCAGGATAAGGTGGTGCCCCTCTTGTCATAAGTTCCCATAACAACACACCAAAAGACCACTAAGAAAAGAAAGAGATAAATAATGTTATAGGGTTGGAGGGCTTTACATTCCAGTTTTAGAAGATAGTTTGACAGATTTAATCATTCAAATGCATGGATTTTCCCTTTGAAAAGTTATTTTACTGCATTCATCTTTCTTTTAAGTGGGCTAATAAATGCTGTAGGGACTTGAGGAGCCACTTAAATTGGAGCCAGCAAAACTCAACTAAGTAAATGAAAGAAAATAAAAGCCTATAGGCCTGTTACTTAGCTGGTATAAATTGGCAGACATATTTTGAGGTTAATGGAGGTCTGCCAATTTACATGAGCTGATGATCTGACTAACCCTGTGTAAATACATACTGAAGAGAATATACATGGTGAAAATTCTATGCATCACAGGCTAATTTGAATCTGGATTGAAAGGAGAGCTAAAATACAAGCTGATCCAGCCAACTAATGACTTCATCTTATAATTTTTTCTTCATAAACAGCCAGGTAATACTTGAGATTGCTGTAGGCAGTCAGTAAGTATTTATAAAGCAAATGAAATCTTTTTGAGAACCATTACATTTTACAAGTCTCAGACTTAACCTGTTTTGTCAAGCTTTCCAGAGCCCCTTCTATAGCAGGGTTCAGCTCCAACCTGGCTTCTTGGAATGTCCTTTAATTCCCCTGGAGTGGGATTAAACTCCTAATTCTTTCCTGATCAGTAACAGATAACTAGGTCAACAAATTGTTGCTTTGTGATTGGGACAAATAGCCTTTCTGGATTTAGAAACAGTCTCTTATTCTTATATGAACTAAAGTTAGATTCAAATACAAGTTTTGGGTTGGAGTCAGTCCATTCATTAAATACTAGATACATGTCTCAGGTAATATAAGAGAAATTAATAGGTGATACAAATATTGTTGTACATTACCACATCTGACTTTGTTGTGAACTTCTGGGTTTGTAAACTTTCTAAAGCCATCCATTTCACTGGGAGTTTAGCTCCTGTTTTATTGTGTACACTGTAGTATTCTTTATCATAGACATCTCTAGCAAGACCAAAATCAGCAACCTTGACAGTGAATTTTTCATCCAACCTAGAGAAATGACAAAAAGTATTATCTGCAACTGAGCACAGAAGATTTACAGTGATGGTGCATTATAACGAGTGACTTGCATTTTTGAGACCGTGACTTTGGAAGGCAGTAATTTATCTTGGATCTGTTAACTAATTTAACAGTGAAACAAAAAGTGCAGCAAGTATATTTGACACCCATTTAACACAGTGAATGAACTCAGGAAATTACTGATATTGTTTTGATAATATAATTTGAATTAAAGTTCTTTTAAAACAATTATATAAAAAGATTTTTGCTAATAGCCTATACATCCTGATTGAGTGCTACATCATTCCTTCCACAGCTGTTTCTTCTTCTGTATCCTTAGAGACCTCTCATTTTTATTTCCAAGTCAAGGCATCACCTTTTCTACTCACTCTCAATTAGATAAGGAAGGACCCATCATTATCTCAGTGACTGCCTGTATATAATAATGTAGTCTTGTAACTAAGGATATGTCTGTACTGGGAAAGAATGGTGGCATAAGGAGAGTTCTGCTGGGGTTACAGCTCAGACACACCAGAAGATCTTCGTAGCTTTACTCCTCCTAAGCTTGATGTTTGTCCTGATAGGTGGTATCATTGTCAAAAAACAGACAGAGCATGGGTGTTGGCATGCTTAAGCCTATCCTTCATTTTATGTGCAGACCTAGCCACAGCAAACACTAGTTTTTGGGCTTCCTTACAGAATGACACAATCAGAATGGGTGAGGTTGGCAGGGACCTCTGATGATCATCTAGTTCACCACCACCTCCCCAGCTCAAAGCAGGGTCAGCTACTGCAAGTTGCCCAGGACTGTGACCAGTTGGGTTTTGAATATCTGCAAAGATGGAGACTCCACAACCTCTCTGGTCAACCTGTGCCAGTGTTCAGTCATCCTCACAATAAAAGCATTTCTTCCTATGTTTAGATGCGATTTTCTCTATTTCAGTTTGTGCCTGCTGCCTCCTGACCTGTCCCTGGGCACCACTAAGAAGACTCTGGCTTCATTTTCTTTACTCCACCATATCAGGTATTTATACGCATGGATAAGATCCCCCTGAGCCTTCTCCAGGCTAAACAATCCCATCTCTCTCAGCCTCTACAAATGGCATTTCCATCTTGAATTTATGATGCTTCTGTCTGGACAACTCTCTGGTCTATTGAAGTCCATCTGAATGGCACACAACCATCTGCTGTATTTACTGATGTAATAACTAAACCAGTACCAACGAAGGGAGTAGGAGGGAACTTTTATGGGTCAACAGGGGACAGTTTATGACATAGCAGCTTCCTGTACCTCTTCCAGGATAGTGGAATAGAGTCAAGAGTCCATGGGGACCGTATTTGCATCCTGGCTTCCTTTCTGATGGCCATTGCCATTGTGGCAGGGGCTGTGCCTCTGAGTGCTGGATTGCACGTGGCCACTGGGGAGTGTGGATCCTTAACCCTACACATCTTCCTCTCATGTGGCAGCAGCTCTCCAGGATCTGAAGTGGTGAGCCGTATAGAAGTACAAAAGCAGCCATTCAGTTGGCAAATACTGATAGTTGTTCCCTCCTCACCCGAGGAAGAGACAGTAGGCTGGAGGGAATGTCCTGTTACCACTATCTGGATTCTGATTAGATTACTTTTATCCAGTAACCCAATTCCTTTCTTCTTAGGAAACCTAAAAATCATGTTGCTTGTGGCTTTTTACCTCCCTTAAAAAAACAGCAGCTGTAAGAAAATGTTCCTTTTCAGAGGCTGTTCAGCTGCACAAGTGTGCACCCTTTGAAAAAATAAGAAATCTCATGTCACAGGTGAATAACCTTTTTGCACCCAGAGTTCCAGATTATGATGTCCTAAAAATAAACTCTAACATTTAATCCTGTACCTCATTAATTCACAACATAGGTGATGAATCAGCATAATAGTATCAGCAACTCCTGTATCAGTCTTTGTGTGAACTGAACTGTCTGGCTACCCAGACAACAGTAAGATTCTTTGCATTCTCTGATTTTTTAATGCTAATTTGTGTGCACAGTTGAGCCAAAGTAAGCTCATACTCATGTAATAAAAGATTACTGTCAAGAGGTCTCACTGGTGTTTCTTTGTGTTCCTGTTTTTCTCACAAAGTTGCCCTGTGTTTCTCTCCCTCCTGCTAGGTGCGGCAGCAGAGATGTGCTGCTTCTGAAGAGGTTGGGTGGAAGCACAGCAAGTTGAGACAACAGCAGTTTAACTTCCCTTAGGAGATGCCTTTTAAGCTCTCTAACCAATGATTTTGAGAGGCTACACTTTCACCTCAGCTTTTCTTATTTCCCACACTCAAAAAAAGCTTATGTGTAAGAAGTGAGCCCTTAACAAGCTGCGTAGCTCATCAGTATGCAAGACAAACATCAGTATAATTATGGGACCATGAAAAAAACACCCTATTCTGACTAAAAAAGCAGAATCCTGGAAACTGTAATTTATCTCATCTCACTGTTTTACACAGAAGTGTGTGATAACATGGCTGGATTAGATGTTTGTACTTACATACAGTTTCTTGCTGCCAAGTCTCTATGGACAAACTTTTTGCTTGCAAGGTATTTCATCCCTTTTGCGACCTGAAGGCCAAATCCAATTAAATCTTTTACCGTTGGGTTCTGTAAAATGCAAACATTTTGTGATACAGTGAATGCATAAGCCCAAGAAGCAGACTGGTTTTTGCGGTGACTCTCAGTTTTTGACACATCTATCTTGCTACCAGAATGATCAAGACAGGTTGATGCTTGCAAAATTGTCATGTTTAGGTTAAGTGCTTACCTCCAGTGAGGATACATGCTTTAAGATATCAGAAAAGCTGACAGACTCCAGAAGGGTGGAGTTGCAGAATAAGCAGCATGACCTGGACTGACACACAAAATTCACATTTGTGAACTTAAGAGTAATAGCATGTAACTCAGTGGAAGGTGCTAACTGTGAACTTGGAGCTCATCAGCTGGAAATGACCAAGAAAGAAGAGAGTCCTATTTGGGGCAAAATAAATGCAAGCTATCATCACTATGGTGCCATGGAAAAGGCAAAAGAGACCTCAGCAGTTACCAGAGGAATATTTTCCACAAAAATGGATAACTCTTTTCCTGGTCTACAAGGTGAGACCTTATTGAAAATGTTAAATATCAAAAGAAGTATAAACATACACCTGTAATTCTTTTATCCAACAGCATGACTTGTTATGCAATAGTAAGGTCCCACATTTTTGCGTTGTTGATATTGCTTCATATCATTTTCTTCTGTGGAACAACGCTGTTCAGCTGTGGTTATTATACCATTATTTTAGGAAGGACCATGATACTATTAATAGACAAGGGCCTTAGTGCTCGTAGAATGACAGAAGCTCAAAAGGGAAGAGGTCCCTACCTCAGAAAGCTTAACTCCCCCAACAATTTGTCAAGATGCAGGTTTTTTTGAATGGTACTGGCTATTGTTGATTGCCATAAAGGCAGGGACAAAATCCTATTGGCTCAGAAGTCGCTTTATATTGTCCTCACATTGTGAAGTGGGTGAAATACTACGGTATTAAGTGGGCTTACACTACCTGAGGCAAGACATACTTGAGAGAAAGCAGTGAGTCACATTTGAGAAATCTACAGTCTTCCAATGGAAACGAGGAAAATCTCTGATAATAGAGTACTCACAGTTTGTATAACAATTGTTGTTTTTCTTTCTTAAGATAAGGAGAAAAAATATTGATAGTAATGGGACTGTAACACTAGCTGGACATGAAAATCCCCTACCTTGGAGTTAGAAGAGCAGATGGTGATGACTGGCACAGCTGTGCTGAAGTCAACAGAGACATGCCAGTTTAAATCAGCAGATGGTTGGGCCCCTTGACTTAGACCTCATAAACACATTTGTTTATAAAGAGGCTTATGAATGGGAAATGAGAAATACTTATTGCTGGTAATTTCTGGGAAACATTCTAGAGCGGAATTTGAGGGGGAAGGGAAGGAGTGGCAGTGCTGTGGTCAGGCTTGGTGCCAGCCTAAGCAAGTGCCAAAGGTTAAGGTGTAGTAACAGCAACAACTTATAGACGTAATGTAATTATCAGACCTTATAACCTGTGGTGCTGGAGCAGGGCGTGGCTAGACTTGCATTACTGTTTGGTTGACCTCACCAGGTACTTACATGAGTCTCATTCCTAATGAAGTTTCGAAGATCTCCATGTTTCATGTATGGAAGAACAACTAAGGGGGATCCTTCATTGGGCAAACAGATACCCAGGAGTGACAGAACATTGGGATGACTGAAATCTTTCATGATTATTCCTTCTTTCAGAAATTGAGCCACTTCTTCCAGGTCTGTAATTCCTGAGAAATCCAGCAATAAAATGAGTTAATTAAAAGAAACCCAAACAAAATACAGTTAATTTCTGTACAGCATGTCATTGAACAACAAAGTGATAATAAGAAGCTACAAACATGCTCCCCACCTCCCACATTACAACTAGGTTATGTACATTGGTTTTCTTACAATGACCTAATACATTTTGTTGGTGATTTTAATTCCATTTCTCCTTTTCTTATGAATTATTTAGAAGTGAATAACAACACTTGAGTAAAGCCTTTAATAAATGTTGTTATAGTCTGTTCCTGTTTTTCCAGCAGCTTTGCCCATCTTTAGCAATTTAACTTCCAAACACAAATCTTCAGTAGTCAGTAGAAAAAAATTACACTGCCTTTCCTTCATTTTCCTGTATCTTTTCTTTGTAAAGGAAATAAATATATGGGTATGTCATTTGAGGTACAAATATATGCCAATGCCTTATGGTAATCTGAAGTCATTGGAATTGCTCCAGAGATAAATCTGATCCAGCTGCAACTAAGAATCTTTATTTGTGAAAGTACACTTCACTGTAATTAATTCACCCTGGTTATCTTTAGACTTATGGTAAAGTCTCACTATTAAACATGTACTCACTATTCAGTGACTTCACAGCACAATGAATTTTCCTGCCATCGTTATCCAGCAATGTCCCATGGTACACACACCCAAAATGTCCTGTGTAAAAAATGAGTAAGATTAGCTTTAACGTGGAAAATCAGCTTTCTGGTATTTTCCACTGGGTAGCAATTATGTTTTAAGAAAGTGATCACACTCCGTTACTGTCCAATTCCCCACACTTGTAATGTATACTTCATAACTAACACATAAAACTCCTATTACATAAAACCATTACATGAAATGAAAACTCTATTTGCAGCATAGCTGATATTTCTTGACCTAGATGGAGAGTATAAATAATGACAAGGCTGGTGCCACAACTGCTTCATGTTCTTGTAATGACTATGCACACAAAAACCATGTCAATCCATTCCCACCATACTCTCCTGTGAGATATATGTCAAAGGAGGGCACTGGAAGGTAGAAGGAAGCAGTTAGGAGCTGACATGACCACTGGATTGGTGGTTCCCAGTGGTCTGCAAGCTCGTGCTAAGTAGTCCACTGGATTGTACAGCCTTGATGCATCTTCAGTGGAAAGCTGCATAAGTAGGGTCACTGTGGGCTTACAGTCTCTGAGGTCTTGCTATTCCATGGAAAATGGTGAGTGTTAAAAGTGGTGTGTTGGCCATGAATGGTTTGTGAGTTACTCTACTGATGATGGACCACATCAGTGGGTGTCAGTCTATGGTGTCTGCTATGGCCTAGTTCCAAGTGTGAAATGTCACTAAAAGATCATGAGCAAAATTTGCCTTCTTTATCACAGTCTAAGTAGTGAAATAAACTATGAGGGGCACAGAAATCCTTCCTGATCCTGTGCTTTCCTGCAAAGTAAATAGGATAGTCTACAGAAACCTACTGTGGTGAAACCTACTATGAGAAGTCAGTGACTTGTTTGGGAAACAGAACTTGGAGCTCCAGGCAGGTGCATTAATTTATCCAAATCAATTTATGCACATGTAATGGTGGGCTTCCTTCACAGATGTACTATTTACTGGACACTTATATTAGTATTTGCAGTTAGGAAGCAAAGTAATTTTTTATCAAGTGTGAGTTCTGCAGAGAACAAGACTATCTGAATAATTCTACTAGGTTCCAGTCCGAAGCACTGTTCAGAGCCCAGCGGGCTTTGCTTTTGGCTCAGGGTAAAATTAATACAAAGTTTGTTTTATAAAAACAACTAGAATCCCATCAGACCACAGATTGTTTGGAGCCTGGGCACAAATCCTAAAGCTTGGATTGGGTGTGTCTAAAATATTTTTGGGTTGGGTCTAGTTATGGAGGAGAAAATTTAAAATGGTTAATTATATTGGTGTCATTCCTGTTATTTTTCAACATTTAAAAAATGGGAAATTACTTGGACTTTTCTGAAACAAGAAAGAAAAGAAAAAGGCCCACCCTTGCTTTGGGGATGATGAAGTGTAATACATGGAAGGGAAACACACTGACTGATTTGTGGCTGTTTTCCTGCAGAAGAGACACTAGGAATATAATTTATAGCCAAATTTTTATCAGTATTCTGATAGTCAACAAGAGACCTCTCGGGCATAATCTGTAGAAGTACTGAAAATCCAATTTCTACTTGAGTTACTAATAGGTAACTCAATAGTACAGAGTTTCATAAAGGTCCCTAACAGAAATGCTGGCTTGGGCTATGAAAGGAGGAAACCTGCTTACAGAGATGTAAAGGAATGACTGATGGGAGAAATTCTGAAAAATAGGGGACGTGCTGTATCAGGTACAAAAATAAAGTGAAGTGAATCAGGAGCTATGCATTACTGCAGCTGGGATGAGAGAGGGATGAGGGGAATGGTGAGCCTTTGGCTGGAGGAAAAAAACCTGAGTTCCTCAGAGCTGGGGGGAACTTGTGAAGAGAAAAGAGGTGTGGGCATTTCACCTGGCCCATGGCGACTTTTCCTGAATGCACTAGTAACTGCAGGAGTTTTCTGCATCATGTAGCAAACCTGCCAGCTCTCATGGCTCTCATGCCAGCTCCAAGTCTGAGGCCACTGGTGCCCCCACATCAGCATTCTCTGCCATTTAGGTGTGTGCCTTAGGCTGGTGCAATATTCTGCGACAGCCTCACTCCTGCACTGCAGCCTCATGGATCAGAAGCCCTGGCTGAGCTTTTCTGTAGCCTGTAAAAGGGTGAGAGTGAGGCAGCTGAGGGGGAGCCAGCAAGTATCTGAGTTCAAAAGAGCCCCATTAATTGGAAGATTCTTTCCTCCCTCTGGTGTCTTGTCCAACTGATCAAATGCACAACCCTTCATCTGACTTCAAAGATGAGCCCCTTGGTTCCCCCCTTTATCTAGTGCATGGGATGCAGTGCTGCAGGAGGTAAAAAGCTTGAAAAAAACCTCTGCAAAGACATCTTATTCAGAATGGTTTATAATGAATGGGTGTGCAAAAAGAATAGCAGTTTGCAAGGTAAAAGTCACAGTACCTACCTCTTCCTATCACTTCACTGAAGTGCACGATCAGACTGTCAGCACCAATAACCACATGCTGCACTTCTTTGACCAGGTCGGGATTTAAGGCACTGATGTCAATGTGGACATTAGTCTGGAGAAGTGGGCTGGCTAAATCTGAGTCTCCGCTAGACAGAATTGGGGAGAGGTCAGAGTGAGGATACTGGGCAGGTCTGCACGATCCGTTTTGAGACATGCTTGGAAACTGATCTGCAAGATGAACAGAAACTGTTATAATCCTTTCAGACTTCTCCTTGGAAAAATGAAGAGTTTTATTTCACTGGTAAGCAAGGTTTGAGTTTATCAATTTGCAAGTGGCTTGGCTTTGCAGAAGTTTTGGTCACAAAGGCAAAATGAAAATATGCATTGCTACTCTGCCAAAATCCAGGAAAACCATGTCACTAGAAATTTATGCTTGTCTCAGCTCTACTTTTATGAAAGTAAATGGCAAAACTTCCACTTTTCTGAGGGGATGGAATGAAGCCTTGTAACTTCTGGCCAAATATACGTTGTATTATTTCTAGTAATTGGGAGTAACAAGAGTAAAATAGAAAAAAATGACAGTGATATGAGAGTAGGAAGTAGTGAATTAAAATCATGAAACCTTTTATTATTGTCATGTTCTAATTTGGTAGGAAACTTTACTTTTCATGAAGGTTTCCAAACTGCTGGTGGCTAGCTATATTTATCCAATGGTAAATATTCAACCAGGGAAATGCCTAGAGGTGATTCATATCCTGTAACTGCTGAAGATAATACAGTTGGTGCTACTCATGAAAATAACACGAGCCAGCGGATTTAAAATAGCAGAAATTAAAATGTTTCAGTCAATCAAAGAATATTTGTTTGAGAAAATAATTTCTGTCAACAGCATGTTGTTCAGTATTTTAATTTTTGTTTAAAAGATTTTTTTTAGTGTTTTCTGTAAGAGAATCAAAGAAGTTTAATTTACACCAATTTCAGTCTGGAATGATTCTAGTGGAGTCAATGAGCAGAATTTAGCTCAGGGTCAAAACTTTAAAAAGGAAATAATTTTAATAACAGAAATTATCAGATATTTTATCACAAAGAGTAAAAGATGTTGTACAGACATGCTTTATATATGTATGTATAAAACTTGGGAAATTTTCATATAGTGCTGTTATCACTCTAGGTGCTGAGAAGAACTCAGTGCTGCTCTATCTAGAAGCAAAAGTACAAACTCTTACAGTTACAAACCCACATTTATGTCACCAAGGGCAAATATCTATTTAATAATCACAGTAAAATACTCTAGTCATGGCTGCAAAATAATTTTTACAGCTGCTACATGTAAATGTGCATGTTTTCTAATGTTCCTGTCATTTTATACTTTGACATTAACTGACATAAACATTCCTACAGGAACATTAAGTGAACCCCCTTCTTGGGTCTGCTTTGCTAGTGCACAGTGGCCCCAGGACCACTGCAGATTTACCTTCCACCATGGATTTTTGCATAGTTTTGTCTCATGTACCACTTTCCCTTCTAACCAGTGGCACAGGCTTTCCTTTCTTTTTCCTTTGGGAATCTTTCAATCAAGAAACTTCCTGTGCGAGCTGGCGGTGGCAATTAAAGAATCATAAAGGAAGCTGGGAATAGGCCTGGCTCTCAAACAGCTCTGCGATTGGGGATTACAAAGGTGGAATAAGGGTTTGAAGTGATTTTTACCGAGTTGTAAACAACGGTACCTGAAATAGTACAAGACTGTGTCTATAGCATGACTAACAAATTTCTGTGATATTTTAAATATCATATTATGGTACTCCTATATAGTTAAAGACTCTTTAATGGTAATCACAGAACACGGTCTCCACACGTCTTACAGGACGTGTTCAGCCTAATTTATGACAAGCTCAGCTGAGTGCTCTTCTGGAGAATACACTCTAAAATGGTGTTATAAGGCACAAAAAAGTATACAGCATAGGGTTTTTTTTTCCCTCATGCCCACAGGCCTGAAAATGAACAGCATGTTTTTTGAGACTGGCATCTCAGCACACATGGACCTCCACTCAGCTTGTCACAGCTTTTACATTCTTTTAGCTTAATTTTAAAAATCAACATCTCTGTGTCATACAATGTGCCATTTTATAGGAGGGGCATGAACAGACAAAAGAATATCTGTTCACAAAACTCCATGTCCCATGTTGGGCAGACTGAACTGTTTTGTAATGACTGTATGAAGTCACTGTGACACATTAAACCTATAGCCACTAGATGCTATCTTAAAAATAACTTTTTTCAAAGTGGATTTGCGCATGGTGTGATGGACCTCATGATAACACAAAATTGTTGTATCCACTAGCTCCTAATAAATTGTGGGGCATGCTTCCAGAGTTTCTACTAATGTATTCTATATATTCCTCCAACCTGAGTAAAAGTAAAAATCCTTTGCACCTTAATCTTGGGAAGCACCTGAGAAGCTCAGTTCAAATAGCAAGCTTGTGAACACATGAAAGTGCCAAAAAATGAAGACAGAGACAAACCAGATGAGAAACTGAAATTAAGATATTGATCAAAATAGCTATCATCTGAAGACATGTGAAAAGATATATAAAATATAAATTGTACAGATTCATAATAGAGGCATACCTTCTAGAAAAGTTGATCTGTAGTCTACAGATTCGCTTGAAACCATTTCTGTCGTTGGACTTACACTCCTCGCACTCACCAGCCTGTCAAGGTGAGGAGTGTGCACTCTGCCATCATAACGCACTAGGTCAGTTCCCAGATCTGAAGTGGGATGAGAAAGAAATATTAGAAAACCCTCATGCTCACTGTGTGCCAACATTCATTTAGGTATTTATTTAAGTTTAGACATTATGCTCTGCTGGGAAGCGGGTTGGGTTGTTGCTGCGGCAGACATGCGCAGGAGCTGAACTTGAGCTATTTGTGTAGCACAAGATTTGCTGTAATTGTGTTAAACCCCACTCTTGGCCACATTGGAAGATCCAAGAGAGCTCTGAAGCCTCTGGGACCAGCTTTGTGATCTGACTATGATACTGTGTCAGAACAAGACCTGGTTATACACTAGCTCCCTTCTTCCTCCTGCCTTGTGTTGTGCAGCAGTTCCCACTGGAAGGAAACCCGGACATGGGGGTCACAGAAGAGGCACACTCTGACCAAGTTCATGATTTGGGTGACCAGGAGACCAGGACACTGCAGTGCTCTGTGTCTCGCACAACTTGGGCATAGTCTGGAGAACTACAAGGCAACTGGATGAAGCTGATGTACTTGTGATTTCATGCATGCCATTTACCCATCCCCTCTTCCAATGCTGATTGGTGAAGAGATATTACTAAGTTTTCTTAATAGCTCAGAGTTCCTCTGAAACCCTTCTCCTTTTGCCATAGTGTGGCCCTTCACCCAGCTCAGGCAAGTGCCAGGGGCCAAAATGTAGTTAAACATTGAACTTGATTGCAAAACCTCTGTAGACAGGTTACAGCATGGCGTTGCACAGCAGTTAAACAATACAGAAATTGCTGTCAGTTTTTAAAATGTAAGATATAATAATGGAATGATGGAATTGACTATGATGAACCTTTAATTTGTTTCTTCTTCCTTCTCCAGAGGAAAAACATCAAAAAGATAAAAATAAAAACTGATGTTGAAACAACTCCAGCAATTAGTCCTGTGAAATTCTGATCTTGCCGGATCAGCACTTTTCCTATAACTGTTGACAAAACTTCTTGCTTCCACTGAAAAAAACAAAGATAAAATAGTTTGATGATTTCAAAAGACAAGTAAGAAGTAGATTATTAGTACTAAAGTATGAAATAATATGTCTCATATGTACATTAAATCTTGATTTTGTGATGCTGTACTGCGATAAAACACTGGGAGTGGAGAAATTGTTATATTGGTGTATGCCAAAAGCAGATCTACATTTTTATGATTTATTACATGCCTTCCAGAGCTCTGGTAGTGACACGATTATGTATGTGCTACACCACACACATGACATACACTCACACATCCACTCTGGATAACAGGGTCCCACTGCTACCAGATGTTAATTCAGAATGCTACATTCATACTTTTACTCAAATGGTGCATGGAAATGTATGAGCCTATGGATATATGGGCTGAGATGTAAGTTAAAAAAAATAGCCCAAATGTCTTTAATATGTGTCTTTCTGGCATAAATACGCTGTAACATCAAACTCTCTCTCTGTTGACAATGTGCCTGCATTTTGGTTCCCAAGGTCACGTGAGCCTGTCCCTTGCCAGTTTCTAACTTGTCAACAGTTTAAAGAAACAAAACAAAACAAAAAACAACCCCTCAAATCAACAACCAAACAAACATGAAGCAGATAACAGGGAAAAACTGTTTTAGGTCACACAGTGCTAGCTCAATCAGTAGGAATGCATTTGGCCATCTTTTCTCTTCCTCCTGTGGAATTCGTTCCTCGGGGTACTGTAATGATGGATTTGTCTGTCAAAAGAGCAAATTTTCTTCTTCACTGGGCAGACTGCAATTTCTGAGGCTCCTTGCCAGTAAACAAATAGAAACCTTATTTAACCCCTTTATGTTGTGTACTTTTCTACATATGAAATACATGTTATGTATATCTGTTTCTTAGAGGTTAAGGAAATATTACGTAGTAGAACTGACTGTAGTGCCAATCCCAGATGCATATGTAAAAAGATGAACCGGTACAGAATGCAGTATGTGCACAATTATTATATGAAACTAGGCATTTACAGGCTCAGGAAACCAAAAGGAATGCTGCATATAATTTTATAGTTTGCCTGATACATCCAAGAAATTTAATTTGTACTTTTCAAATTAAATTAACAATAAAATAAATTAATATTTACTGTATTAATAAAGCAAATTAGTTATTACTATTTACTTAGATTGCAGTAGCACATAGGAATATCATTCATGGCCCAGGACCCTACTGAGATGAATGCCATAAAGACACAGAAAACAATAGATGGTTCCTGCTCCAAACAGCTTACATAGACTTTGATCCTAATCACACTTAGATGATTGGCAAAGTCTCCACTGTTTTCAGTGATTCAGAGTCCATGACAAGCAAATTTCATAGTTTAAAGGTAATCTCATTCCGCTGTCATTTTCATTTCTTTATATTTAAAAAAACATACAAAGATACTGAAAGATTTATGTCTTACTCTATGAATCAGTAGGTCAAAACTCTCTGCAATTTAAATTTGCAGTAGCAGTCTGAATGACTCTAGTGAGACCACCTTTTGAACAATAGTGGAACTGGAAACATTTGTCCTAAGTGTCTGCATCTTACAAAAAGAACTCAACTGAAATTATAAAAAGCAGAGAAAAAATTATTCAGAAAGGATCTGATCCTCTTGACTGCAGCAAATTTTTTGCTGAAAAAGGGGCTTATGAGCTCTGAAGTAAACCTACTCCATTACAGCTTCCCATTCTTCCCCATATGTTTCCTCTTGTGTTTGACTTAATAATTGTAATTCTATTTCTGTGCTTAGTTTAGGTCCTACTTGGTGCCTAAGGCTCCAGAAAGTCTCTTTACAAACAGGTAATAACAAAGATGATAATATTCCTTTTAAAATAGTCTATATTATTTGAATTTCCATCCCAAACAAACAGGGATAGAGATATCTGTGTAAACACAGGCTTAGGCTTAAATTTAAAGATTATAGGTTCAGTAGTAACATTGGGAATGATAATAAAAATGGCATTAATATCTCATGAGTAGTGTAGCTGCCTCACCTCTATATTTAGCTCGCTGTTGGATTTCAGGAGATCACTGGGAACTGTACACAGAATTGACTCCGACTGCAGGAGGAGGTTTTCACAGCTTTTATTTCCAACTTTTAGCACCTCTCCTTTAACAGCTTCTGAATCAATGTAATTTCCCTTGGAAAAAAGAAATCAATTTCATATTACATAACCATCTCATAAAAGTTCAGAAGTCCTTTTATTACCTTGGAAAATGTTTTTAATGGGAAAACAATTGTGAAAGTAAAGACTAATGCAAATTTACATTGCCCTGTCAATATGTATGTATCAGTTTTTTTCATATAAATGGGAGTTTGACAGACAGGCCAGAGGGGGATGATAAAGTTTATTAATAAAATCTGCTGTCACTAACACTCACACAGCCCATACAGACTTCTAAAACTGTAAACGTCCAAGTGATAAATCCTGTTGGTCCTGTTTAGATTTTTGCATAATTTGAACCAGAAAGGATGCATTATGTGACCCTGTTGTTTATATAAAACTGGTAGTATATTACCCACAAACTAAAGGCATCTCAAACATTTTGTTTTGCAAGTGGTTATGGTAGTAGGAGTGAAGCTTTCAAAGAGAACTAATTAATTATAATCATAAAATGCACAAATCTGTTAAAATCTCATTCCACAGACCAAAAAGGAACAAACCATGGTAAAGATGACAGCATGAAAAATGCACTCTCTACTCAGAAAACCTGCTTTCACATCCCAGACTTGGATGAAATATTATTCCTTCTGGTATTGTGATAGCAGTGTCCAAAGGCCAAGTTAGGATCTTTTGTGCTCAAAGGTTCATCAGTATTTAAGAAGCTACCCTACTCTATCTACAGCCCATCTTAAGATGAAAGAACAGGCATGCTAAGCAGGAGTAAAAGGGGAAAGGGAAGGATGGGGAATAACACTAATACAGGCAATTTATGTGGGCTGGATCTAGGAGTTTTTTGCAAGAAAGGAGGAAGGTGTCATGGCTGACACTGCTATGAGGCCTCGTATACTGGAACGAAAACAAGAATCCTGTTCTGATGGTAAAAATATCTTACTTTGGAATATGCTTTGGGTCTGCTTCAGAATCAGACTGAGCCCTGGGAAAATGTTCATAAAAATACAGGAGAGCCAGTTTAATGTCCTATTTTGACTGGCAAAGACACACCCCAGGTGAATACTTTTTAATTGCTGGCCAAAATAGTCCATTTTGCACTCTATCTTCTGAATACTTGGAGCCATTCTGTTTGCGTTAATTAAGTAAATATTCAATGGGTCAGGGAGCATGTGATTGACTGCTTATTGCTTATTAGTATGAAGACTTGCTGCAGATTCATTGGCATGAGCCATTCATGTTCAATTTTTTCCTTTGAATGATGTATCTCAAAAGACTTTGAGTCTTCCATCTTCAGAATAAATATTATCTGGGAGAGGGTGGGTGAGTGGCCTCTTTTTCTTCTACACCAAGTCTTAGACTTTTTCTCCACCAAAACTGATGCTTACCCAAAGAACAAAAAAAATCATACTGACATTTCCTAAGGTGGTCCTTAGCTAGTTATAATGAAGATAGTATTTTTTACTTACTATCATTAACATTGCATTGCCATTAATATATTATAATTTCAAATATATTCAGTATATCTCAATATGTGAAGAGTTTCTCTTTCAGCAAAAGTTTTGGTCTTCTAAAGAACACAAAATTTGCCTATGGTTTTAAAAAGAGGAGGAAACTTATTCCTGTGAGGACTGGGAAACAATATTTCCTATTTAAAATACATATTACTCCCTTCTTGCTAGTAATGCCCTTTCATGCAAGCTGCTGAAGCTCATGCAAGCTGTAGAAGCTCAGCACTGAGTAGCTGTCGCAAACCAACTACCAAGACCAACAACAGGAATAATTCAGGTTAAAGTCTAGAAGCAGTAGATGGACCAAGGCATGAATATTTTGAGATTGGTGTCAGAAGAATATTTGAGGTTCCTAAGTAGAGTGGGTTGACTTGGTAAGAATGAGGAGTTACTGCAGCTTCAGAGTTTCTACTTCAGCTTGCTCAGAAATACCAGGGTTTCCATATTGTGCTCTCTTGGACCAGATATTGAGAGACAGTCATTTTCTATGCAATGTGGGAGAAGATTGGAAATAGAGTGGCCTATAAATAGACAAGAAGAGTTCCTTAAGGTTGTCTCATAAAGAATGTGATGTACTGGCTTGCGAATAGAGTAGGCAATTTAGTAAGTCTTGTCCTGCTCTCAGTTTTCGGACAGATGTGCCAAAGAACAGGCAAGATCTCAGATGTGATGGGCAACATGAAATGACAATTGTGTTACTTATTTCTCTAGTGGACCATTTATATTTACAAATCCACTTTAGTCCCCTGGCAGCCCATTCCTAGGCCTCCTCTGGAAGTACACACAGAGTCCCTGCACCAGCTTGGTGCACCAGCACAACCTTAGACTAGGCCTCTGGGCAGACTAAGGTAAGAAGCTGTTTCTTTCCTTATTTATTTGGATTTTTTTTCACAGTTAGGACACACTGGGCTGTCAGCAGGCCAGCCTGCAGGTCTGGGTCAGTGGCTCCTGTGGGAGGTTGTAAGTAGACTGTCCTCTTCAGCAGACTCAGGTCTTCAGTTGTCCCCAACAGTGAAACACCAGAATTTCTCCTGCCCTGAGAGCTTCCTGTGTTGGCAGGAGACAAGGAGCACTTCTGAAGTGGTATCTTCATGGTGCTGAAGCAGTGAAGTGCTTCAAGCCACTCTGCCATGACCGCTCTGACTGGGGCATGGTGGGCACTGAGAGACTTCAAAGAGACACATACTTGGCAGAGGAAGACATGATGTGGGACCTTGAGAGGCTCAGTAGGAAGACAAAAGGGCTTGCACTGAAGACAAGAAAGGCTGGCATTCATGGCACACAGTGCCTTGACTGTGTTTTAGATAGAAGACTTAATGTTTTCTTGTATGTAACATTTTCTTACAAGAACATCTTATGGTCATCAGGGGAAACCAAACAGAACCTTTCAACTGGTACCCACTGTCATTTGATGAAAGCCAAATATGTCACACTAGATTAGTTTGATTGAAAAATTTGTGATAAAAGCTCCCTCCGCCCCTCTGAAACTAATTAAGAAAAAGATAAAAGAACTTTGGTTTGGTAGAACAGACTGTTCACTGAAGCAAGCTGCCATTTAATTTCATGCTGAGCTTGCTTAATTACTGCACAAAATATGACCATGAGGCATGTAAACTTGTGTGTATGTATTTTTGAATGTGGGTACAGGGCGAGGGCAAACTGTTGCCAATATGGCTTGTAATGATCTTTTGGCTCCTGACTATAATTTCTGAAAGTTGCCTCACTGTTCTGATAGAAGCATTCCACTATAACTAATTCTATTTAGAGGAAGATGTTAAATTGGTGCTTGTTCATGCTTTGTTCTAGGAGACCAGCATTCACTAATGTTATTCTCCAGTTGGTTGCCAGGAAATAACCAGGCTTAGACAGACATCTGCCTTGGGTGCCATGACTACAGGTGACATCAATACTACAAAATTGTGACTTTGGTCAGTTGTCAGTGGGACAGTCAGCCTTTCTCATCTGAATGCTTCTTCCCAGCAATAAACAGCACCAGAGACTTTACTTCAGGGAGAATAAAAGGTTCAAGAGTAAAAGAAAGAAGAGAGTTAAAAACCCAACTAATGTTAAACCCTCAGTTTCTGGGAAGATCATGGAGCAAGTCCTCACGGAAGCATTTCCAGGCAGAGGAAAGACAAGAACACGATTGACAACAGCCAACACAATCTTTCCCAAAAGTGGATTTTGCTTGAGTAGCCTGATTACCTTCTTTGTGGAGATGACTGTCTCTATTGATAGAGGGAGAGCACTGGACAATGTTTACCTTGATTTTAGCAAGTTTTGCAACACAATATCTCCTAGCAATGAAAACAAACCAGGATGCTATGGACTAGACGGATAGACTATAAAATGAGTGAAAAACTGACTGGCCATCAGCTCAAATCTTAGAAGTCTAACAAGTGGTATTTGTCAACGGCTGACACTGGGACCAATACTGCTTAAAATCTTTATTGACAACCTGGACAGGATGCACTGTCCTTGTGCTTTCAGACGACATCAGATTTGGGAAAATCACTGATCACAAGGTGAAATGAGGCAGCATTGTAGTGATGACGGCTGAGCATGTACTTCAGCAGCAGCAAAACCGGTAGATTGAAGGTGATTTCTCTCCTCTGCTCAGCACTTGTGAGGCCACACCTGGACAACTGCATCAAGTTTTGAACTCCACAGAACAAGAGAGATACTGGCAAATAGATGGAAGGGAGCTGAAGCACAAACTGTAAGATCTCTGTTCTTGGAGATATTCAAAACTCATCCAGACAAGGCTATAAGCAACCTGACCTATTTTTAATTTAGGCCTGTTTTGAGCAAGGGGATTAGACTATGAAGACCTCCAGAGGTTTCTTCCAATCTAAGTTATTCTATGATTCTTCTCAAATCAGTCTTCTTTCCAATTGGTTGATATGCATGACCTGGAAAATACTGAAAAACACTGCTGTCACTGCACAGAGGCACTGAGCCATGCAGCAGCTATATATTCCCAGCTCTCCGTTGACACGCACACCAGAACTCTTTCTAGCATTTCTCCATAACTGAACAAGAGAATTGCTTTGCACTGAGGTAGGAGTGATTGTATAGCCAAGATTTCCAAGTAGAAAACGAAAGGAAAAAAACCCAACAAACAGACCAATTATTCTTCGGAATTTGCCCAAAACACTTTGTGGAAACTCATCAATATTCAGAGACATTGACTAGAACCGAGCATGGTGGACAGAAGCTCTGAAGTAACTCCCTCTCATTTTCTGCAGCTCAGAAGCTGATCCACTGGACTGTCTTGGAGTCAAAGACCTCAGGGCTTCAAAATTTCATGACTGTCATAGGCAAAAAGAGTTTTGGCTTACAGAGCTACACAAAGAGATGACCCCAGCATTAAGAATGATTTTCTTCCATAAAGCATTTTTTATAGATTGTATTCTGTATAAATTATAGATATTCTATATAAATTACACGTACATAATAACTTCTCAAAAACATTCACTGTAAATTAGAAATACCTGTATTTATACTGTTTCTATTTGATTAACTCAGAAAAGCACTACATTTCAAGAAATCAGACTCTTGCAAAATGGATTTAACTTCCTCTGTAGCACTAGTAGAGAGCAGATTGTGCCTGTGAGGGCCGTCAACTCCTAAGAGATGTTTCTCAGTACTGTGTAGGCTGTTCTCAATGCTCTTTTAAGAGGCACTCAGCATGAACTTTGCATTTTTCATGGATCAGTAAATACTTAAGCTACAGTGGTGACTGATCCTCAGGAGTGACTTTGTGCACAGGCCAGTTTCCCTCAGCTCTAGAGCGCCAAAGACACTAGACCACTTTCTAAAGGCAACTTCACATCTTTCATGAAGAAGAACACAAAACTATGTGACAGTAAGAGTTGGGACTTGCACACAGGCCACACAATTCAGGTTCTGGGCTGCTGGCCATGTTTAATCCTGAATTGGTGATGCAGCTCAGTGTAATCAGAAGCTGATGCAGTGTGGTCCTTCCATAAGGATGAGGAAAGCCCTTCTTTCACCCCACCTGATGCCAACAACTCCCCTGCTATATATATTTGTTTTCAGCTCTGCACCTTTTAAGTTGTGACAGCTGGGGGCTCGGGTGAATGCACTACCAAACTCTGCCCTTGCTTCCTTCGGGCCTCCTTTATCTCATCAAAATATCTTTTTCACACTATGCTGATGATGTGTGTTTGCAAATAATTGAAAAACTTATTTCAACATTTCTTACCTTAATTTCCAGAACGTTTTGGTTGCCTCTTGAGATGAACACTGGCTTTTCAAAATGCTTAAATACAGGATTATTTACATAATCAAAATCAAAGTACAAAGAGCTGACACCATCAAAAACAAAGAACACTTTGGTTACAAAGGGTGGTTGGAGATTGAAGGCTTTCAGTGAAGGAGTTGTACAGCAGATTATCTCTGAGCTAGAGCGGTGGCTACATGCCTGTAAGAAAGAAAGAAAGAGGTAATTACAGTAAGTACGTGCATAGGAAGTTACCGATTAACATAACTGTTCTTTAACAATACACATATATTGAAAAAATAAACACCAGGGGTCTTGTTCTTCTTTAACCAAAGCAAAATTCTGATCAGTGCTACACAGCATTTATTTAGAGCTGGGAGAAAAGTATAAAAACTTCATGTCAATAGTGTTTGCACTCTTGTTGAGGAAATGTTCAAGTAAACAAGCTTCCTGGCCTGATTGTTCACAGCACTTTTAAAGTAAATATTTTGCAGATAATTAATGGAAAATGATTTCCAAAGCCAAGGACCATCAGGAGGCTAGCCTGATGTACTGAGAAGCCATAATTCAGCTTACCCAGCCTATGTCAGAGTGACTGGCACATGGATTTTTCTTCCTTTTTTACTACCAAAGTAATAGCAAGGGACCAGAGGAGAGGTAAAAACAGGGCCAATGAATCTGACTGAAATAGAGGAAAACAGAAGTAAAGCACCATTTACCCACAGCGTAGCTAAGTTGCCATGCTTCCAGAAGGTCACTATGGACTCTGAGAAAGTGCTTTAAGGCAAAGCCACCATGGGATTCTGGGCCATGAAAGCTCAGCAAATTGTTTCTTCTTTCTAAAAATGTTTGTGTAAGGTCCCAGACATGCGGCATACGCTGCTTAGGTACACAGGTGTCATGCAAGTCCCTCCTGGGAGATTGACTGAGGGGCATGCTTCACGCTGTATCTTGGCGCAGCAGGATGAGATGTTTGCTCCCCACTGCAGTGCAGGAGCTTCCTGACAACAGGCATGAAGTCATGCTTGCCCCTCACTCTGTTGTTAGTCCTCATGAGGACCTGCTCTGGAGGTGCTTCCTGGGGTAAAGCTGCTGGTGTACCCCACAATCCAGAAGACCTGACAGAGCATGCTTTGTGCCATGGGGGTGTCATCCAGTGTGAAATGTCTGGCCGGGGGCTTCCCTCTATCTCATAGTGCCTTGATACAGGACTCGTGAGACAGACAAGACGGACCCAGGTCCTTCCTAAAAGTGTGTTGCAAGGAAGGACAGGGGGTTTGCAGGCAGCCTGGTACGAAGCTGAGTTTAGGCAGTTTGCAGGGATAATATGAATCCTTGCAGATGGGATTCATCCAGCCTGCATCTAGACATGTGAGTTGCAGTTAGTTGTCTAAACTGCCTTTACAGTCAACAGAGGGAAACAGGCTTACCTAAAGTGGGATTTATCTGGTCCATTTTAGACAATAGCTTTAATTAGATTAATGGTGCTCTAGAAGGGTCAACTTCTCTCTCTTGACTGTGAAGGCTTCTACATGACTAATTTGATTATAATGTCAACTGCACATCTACAAGCATCGATGAGAGGCAATGGTGGGTGCTGGGCAGCACCATGCAAACTGCAGTGTGGCTTGTTTGTGATTGTATAGTATACTCCCTTCTCTGTGCCTCCCTTTCATGCTGCCTACCACGGATATGCTTGAAAGACTTCTGGCACAAACAGAGTTGCTTTAGCTCCACAGAAGTATTTCTCTTCCAACTGTATAAACCTGTAAGTAGCTCCTTGTACACTGTGACTTGACAGCAGAGATTATGCTATTTTTAAAAAAAATATAAAGAGAGTGGCTGACATGTGCCCCGGTAATAATGGTGCTTAGCTCCTAGTCATCATAAATCTTAACATTTGTTCTACAAGAAATTTCCCTGGAAAACCAACAGTGCTGTTGCTAGAGAAGGCCAAAGATATATTTTTTTCTGTTTTGTTTTTCAAATTAAATTGGTTCCCTTTATAAAATGCTGCCTGAAGGAGCTGTGAAATTAGTTTATATTTGTCTCTAATATGCTAAACTAATGTAATGTAATTTTGCTGTTTCAAATCAGTGACATAACTGCTCAAGCTGTATCAGTTGTATACTCACATTAGCTTGAAAAGTGGGATTAAATTAGCTATCTACAAATCAACACTTTTTCTTATCACCACAGCAATTCATGTTTCTGTGCATAATATTGTGAAATCTTGAATCTGCCAAGGGAAACATTTTCAAGGCTCTGAAACTGAGCACTAGATTTTTAGAGCTCTACAAGCATTACATGACTGTGAGCCGTGAGTTCGGCACTCAGTTAAACAACTTGGTGCACTCTCAGTGATGCTAATGGGACTTGCATCCATGTAAATAACAGCCCATTTAGATTCCTAGCACAAATTCCAAAATATTTGTGCATCCCCAATGACAGCAAGGTAATCTGTGGGACACAAGACAAGGCAGAATTTTGCTCCATTTGCTTACAGTATTAGACTGTTCTTCCTCCTTTGAATACCTTGTTATACACCACTGACTATATCTCAGGCTTTGTTATATCACATGGATCTAGAAATTAATTTGAATCAGTGTATTAATAATAAGATGCATCATTAGAATAATGGATGATCAAGCCATACTTTTCCATGATATATGAATATTCGTAAAGATATCTATCATATTGTGTCAATTCTAAAAAGGGATTTCTAAAATATATATATAATTATAAAACCAAATATGTCCCAGATAATCATTATATTTTTGATTAATGTAAATTCATGATACTTTTTATCTACTGTAGAGTAGTGATGTCCCTTAAATGAATAGCAGTGGTATTCATAACTTTGTTTGTGGCTATCTATTAGAATCAGATACTTTACTTTATCAGGCTGGTCTCTGAAGAGGAAGCTTTCAGAAAATGATAAAAATCTAATAATACTCTTTGGAGGGGATGCAATGTGACTGATTGGTAAGGTCAAGAAAAATCTTATTTGCAGTGCCCTTATTGGTACATGATTTGACATGACATTTTTACCTTGAAATTGGTTTTAGCAATTGAAGAATATGATGGTTTAGTTTTCAAGAAATATTGGATTGAGGATCCATAAGGAAAAAACCCTTAATTCAATCTATTGCCTTCTCAGTTAAGATACTGCCTATCACCCAGCACCTTTAACTTTTATTTAATTGGGCTTTAAAGTACATTAACTTTAAAAGCTAAGCCTACATTCTTCTTGTGACTATAATCTACATCTGAAGACAATAAGGAAGAAAAGATGTAAAAATTATGGAGCATTTCACAAGCATAAGTAAATACTATACCCCAAAGGGAATAATAATCCATTGCACAATGCATATGACTCATCACTTAAAGGTATGTATTCTTGTTTCATTTGTAAAATATGACCCTTGAGGCAATTAATTCAAACCTGACCTACAGAATCTGAACTTCAGTGCCCAATTCAATTTTTTTTCATCTGATAGAACAACAGGAAAAATATGAGGGAGGATCTCTGAGCATCAGAGGTCTCCCAGAAGATGACCCAGGTAAAAGGAGCAGTTGGATACGTATTACAGGATCTGTAGTAGTCAGAAGGGAGAAAAGGGCCAATTTGTCCTTTTGTAAGTAAACTTTTGGAGCTCTAGTGAGGAATGAAAGGTGAATAAGGTTAAAGACAGACGAGGAGAATCTCCATCCATCTTTACCAAAGGATGATTTCTCAATAGAAAGAGACGAGAATTCAGGTCCGACTTGAGGAAAGCCCATTCAGAAAGTTTTTCTGCATAGGTGAGAAACTGAACAGCGACACTCAAGCAGGGTATCTTGAAGATTTGTCAGAAATCTCACTGGCTTTTTCTGCCATTTCAGATAGTGCAGTGCCCTAATGGATGAGTATCATTTTTATTCTAGTTGTCTTCTTGGATGAAGCCATGGGACTTGATACTTCCAGTCTATCAGACCTTTTCCACTCTGGTGCTAGCACCACATCCCTGGCACCCCAGTGATTTCACAGCATGGGCTTTTCTCCAACACCCATTGCTGCACTCTTTCCTTGGCAGGAGATGTGCATGAAATGCAGATTCAGCACAGAAAGAAAGGCCAATGGTTCCCCTTTATGAAGAAAACTCTGTGCTGGGCTCCTGTGGCAGCTTTATGCCACAGAGTCAACAGAGAGAGAAGATCCAACCCTGAGTGTCTTTGGATAGGTAGTCAGGAACATCTTCAATGATCACATGCTCACTATCCACAGTTTCCAGGGAATTTCTTCTATCATTTAAAATATCTAAGGTAGACACTTGCAGGTAAATTCTAGGCATTTTGATGAGTCTTATGAGTATGGACTGTTCATAGACTCATAAACATTGAAGGAAGTTTAGGGTATTTAAAATTCTCCTGTAATACAGCAGGAAATGGCATCTAGCAGGGAGCAATTAAGAAATGCTAATGATCATTCAAGACACTACTTAAGAAATAATTTAAAGTCTGTGGAAAGAGATGATCTTGCATAGCTACAGGGTCATTTCTTGAAGGCCACGCATTAAAAGGTGCTTCTTCCTAATTTTACAACATTTCATATCTGGGGACACTCATGGTTAGAAGAGATTAAGCAGTGGGAATATATATCCAAATTAGTTAATGGATGGAATATTAAAAATGCTACAGCAAAGAATTTCTGAATGACCCCTTGTTCACTATTGGGGAATCAAGGTAAAGTACAGGCTTTCAAAGAGAAAATATTGGCCTCAAGTGCTCCAGGAGCAGAAGAATCATCTAGCACAATTTATAGCAGAGGTTAGAAGACACTTATATTGTAAACAGGCTCCTGATCAAATACCATTCCAAACTGTGCAAAGCTTTTTTACAGGCACAGTGCAAAGTGAAAGGAAGGAATGAACTGCTTCTCTCTTTGTGCACTTCACACAGGAACTGGATGTGTGAGCAGAAGTGAGAGGGTTTGAGTATCCCTATCCATTATCTAGAGCTGTTGAGAATTTATGCAGCACTGCCTAAATTAATATTTTTTGTTCCTAATCAGAACAAGTGGTCAAAAGAACTCCTGAAATGGAAATTAAAAAGAAACACATTGCAAGTATTGAAACATATGGTTCAGTAACTGTAGAACAGTTTTTTCACTTGTTGAAATACCAAATTTGAAGGCAAAATGTATTATTTTGATAGTGTTAACATAGAATGCAATATAAACACAACTAGTGTGAACACAGTATTGAATAATTTTAAGGAAATTTAAATAAATATGAAATTAAAATTATAAAGTTGAAGCAAGGCATTTTTGCTTTATAGAAGAAAAGGTTTCAGAAATACTGGACTTCAAACATGAAAGCTGAAAAGCTCAAGTTATAGAATCATAGAATGGTTTGGGTTGGAAGGGACCTTAAAGATCATCCAGTTCCAACCCCCCTGCCATGGGCAGGGACACCTTCCACTAGACCAGGTTGCTCAAAGCCCCGTCCAGCCTGGCCTTGAACACTGCCAGGGAGGGGGCAGCCACAGCTTCTCTGGGCAACCTGTTCCAGTGTCTCACCACCCTCACAGTAAAGAATTTCTTCCTTATGCCTAACCTAAATCTACTCTCTTTCAGTTTAAAGCCATTATTCCTTGTCCTGTCACTACACTGCCACTTAAAAAGTCCCTCCCCATCTCTCCTGTAGCCCCCTTTAAGTACTGGAAGGTCCCTATAAGGTCTCCCCAGAGCCTTCTCTTCTCTGGGCTGAACAACCCTGACTCTCTCAGCCTGTCCTCATAAGGAAGGTGCTTCAGCTCCCCGATCATCTTTGAGGTCCTCTTCTGGACCTGCTCTAGCAGGTCCATGTCCTTCTTATGCTGGGGGCCCCAGAAATGTAGATATTTCTTCTATAGGGGGCTGGCTCACCAAAATTTTCAGTGAAACCAAATTTCTTATGGAAATTTGTTCCAGAAAAACTCTTTTACCAGTTGTACCACTCATCTCTTACACCCAGATGGAAAGAAACAGGCAGAGAAGAGCAAACGCCCCAGGGCTCCCTGAGGCTTTGGGATGCACAGCATCCCCAGCAGCTCCTGCTGCTTACAAAAGTGAGGCTCACTTACACTGTGACTCCATCAGGGCTCTAGCACACAATTAAGCTTGAAGGAGTGAATTAAGGGTCTGGGGACAGATAGTTGACAGAAGAAGGTGAGACATCTTTTAAATTGGGCATCACCAGTTTTAGGCAAATGGGAGAGGGTCTGGGAGCTGGCAGAAAGAATGAGCAAAGCTCTAAGAAACAACACTCATCCGGAGAATTTGGAGCAGTCTGATTTGTTTTAACTGGAAAAGAGAAAGGCTGAATCATAATTTAATGCAAATATGTAAAATTAGCAAGAAAAACTGGTATCTGTTGTTTGTGTCCACTGAAGGTTAAACAAGAAGATAGCTAATTAGCAGCTAGAATTCAGGTTAATTATTAGAAAGAAGTCTTTCCAAACCACTAGGTAAGCAGGTAAAGCAGCTCTCTCCAAAGCTTGTTTAAGCAAGGTTGTGAAATTTCTTTCACAAGGAGCTTTAATAACAACCTAGACAAATATCCGTCAGGCAGTGGCATAGGTACATTTGCTCCTGCCACAGGAAAGCAGGCCAGGCTAGGTCTTTGTGGTCCCTCCCATCTGTACTTTCCTTTGATGTTTTGGGATGTGTTGCAGTGCTGCCTTTGTTTTTCCCAAGAGCCAGAGTTTCTGAATGCTGACAAAAGCAGCTTCTTGGAGGAAGCTGGTGAGAGAAAACTGAAAAGAAAAAGGGCTTAAACAACGATTTAAAAAAACCCCTCAAACAACTCATCTCTCCCAAGCTAAGTAAGCAAAAAGATGTATAACCTCAGCTACAGGACTTCTTGATCATTTTGATTTATATTGCACTATTTGTTTGGGATTGGTCTATTCAGGACCACAGTCTGTTTTCTCCTTTATAAATAGGACAGCTGGTCATTGCAGTGCTCTGGATCCCTCCTGGACATAGTCCTCATCACTGTTTATTTTTGTAATTACTGGATGAAAGTTTGGGTTTTTGGCATATCGCTCATGCATAGGGCCCAGAATCTCCAGCACAGGATAGGGCAGGCTGCAGCCATAGGCATCGTCTGCCAGCAATTTCCTCAGTTACACAGTGCAATCATGTTTTGCCACTTCCCCTTCTCCCTGAGAACTAATATTCTTCCTTGAGAAATAAGCTCAAGGTAAAGACTAGTGGCAGAACAAATGGCAAACAAAGCGGGCTGCCACAGAGGCAGGGAAAGTCACTGAGTGCCAGAAGCCTTTAATTACAATAAGAGCAAAATACATTGCTTGGACAATGTCAAAGTATAAAACACTCTGGATTATAATCTGTCTGAGGTTATATTCCACCCTTTGTGCATGGAGAATAAACTTGAATCCAGCTGCTTTTACACTGGTACAGATTCATAGAGATCAGCAGTGGTAGGGGACAGACATCCTTATAGCAAAGGAGGGTCAGACCTGCCTGTTTTCATGTGTTGGCAAATATGTACGCTAAAACGTATAAAAAGAAAAACAATAAAGGAGATAATTCTGACGGTCTATGTTCATGTCTTTTTTCAGTGGCAGGTTAAAAGGCAGGATGGCAGCAAATCACTGCTCAAAGGAAAGGTTGCTCCCCAATATTCAGGGGAGAGAGTACACTCTACAGTGTTCATTGCCTTGAATTGCCAGTCACTTCTGGACAGTGGATTTAGTTCTTTAAAACTTCAGATCCTTTAAAATCTGTTCAAATTCTGAGGAAGTTCCAAATATTTGACAAGCAGTATACAGAATCAGGGCCTGAAGAGAAGCAATATTGCGTATTCTCACAGGGGAACAGAGGAAGCAAGTGAATGATCTCCACTTCAAAATAAAGACTGATCAAATCCACACAAAGCAAAATTTAAAGAGTTGATTTGGAAATCTTTTGTACTCACAAAATAATCATGCCCACATTATTCAAAACCTAACAAATTTTGAGTTTGGTTGATTTCATGGAATCATTTTACTTTCCAACTCATGGGTAAAGTGTCTTTTTGATAATATTGACTACCATGTTTCATTGCAGGGGCACTGATTTTCAGATTAAAATCTGAACCCATTAAATTACAAGCCATGATTACATCCAGCTGAAATTCAGGTCCCAACACTCATAACATTATACAAATTAGGATCATGAAGAATATTATGACCTTGAAGCTATAAAAGACTGCAAATTTGCAGACATACCATTTAAAATGCTTTGAGCAAACCTAGGTCTAATACTTAGAATTCAATACAGGAAATAGTGTATGATGATCATTAGAAATGAGAATACGAGCAGTATCGTACCATGTCATAAAGAGTGTAGGTCAATTTAGCTTCAGTTAGGCTAAACAGACCTTACAGGATAAGAAAATGTTGGACGTGGAAGACAAATGCGTAGGCAAAAGCTTACAGGAAACTGTTCCAGTACAACTGACCAATAAATGTCATCTTTGCCTCTTATTTGTCATATCTGAACACATTATTTAGATTTAGACACTGTGCATTATCAACTCAGGTAACAAAAGGTGGCTCAGATCCTTGACTGACCCTCTGTTCATGCAGAGGTACTCAACCGCAAAAGTCCAAACCTCTCTTAAAACTTAGCTGCTAAACTTTGATACGTTTGATACTTTGATACTTAGTTGCTAAACTTTGATAAGATTTGCCTCAATATGTAATTTGGCAATCAGAAATTCTTCAAAATAATACTTACTGTTGATTTTACATATTTACTTTTCCCCCTTCTTTGACACTTGTTCCATTTTCCTTTTATATCCACGGTCACCATTTAAATATGCTTCCTACTTACCACAGTAGCACTTGAACTTGCTGTGTAAGCTGACATACCTGTATTGCATTGTTCTGTGTTTAGTCACTGAATTTGCATTGTTAAATTGCAATATAAAATTCTTGTTATTAGATACTGTAAAAGTATTATTTCTTTGGAGGAGGTTCCTTGGAAATTGTTGTTCTAGCTTAATTTCAAAATCACTGAGTTTTGCCTATGCAGTTGAAAAAATCTGTGCAGAAAATACCAAAATGTCGTTGGAAGCCCCGAAGTTTCAAGGCAAATTCAAAGTATTTTGACTGAAAATTCTGTGCTATTCACCACATGAAGATGACAAGATAACAGATTGTCTTCTCAAAAACTGACTCACCACAGAGAAGTTCATTCCCAGTTTAGGTACAGTAATCACCATCTGAGGAAAGCACACTGAGTTCAAGTTGATTCCCTGAGCTGTGATCGTACTTCCACCACTAGGAAAAATTTTTTTAAAAAAGAAAAAAAGAGTAGGATAATGATACATCTGCTATAATAATCTTAATTACAAGTTATATTTTAGAGTAAATGACAACATAAAACCAGAATTAGGGATATATGGGGCGAATGCAAATACACGGGTCTAAGCAGTGAGATTATTCTTCTGGGAAACAAATTTTACACTTGTTATAACAACTAATCAAATCCAAGAAAAGAAAAATACTTTAAAAGAGTGGTATGCCACGATATAAAACAAATGCATACATTTTAAAGGAGAGTGTATACTTGTACTTAGCATTTGCTAACTTATTGCTTTCAGTGGTGCTGAAAAAGGTGTCTTTTTTACTGCTGACATTTTTTTGGCAAATGCAGATGGCTTGGATTAGAGCTACTGAGACCATAAATATGCCACTTAAAAGCACACGCATACTACCATATATATAAATTCATAATATTTATGTAGCGCTGGATTTAGGCTATTTTAAAATCCATTTGCTCTCCTGAGGACTGCTGACTTGTCACATTAAATGATTTTCCTCACTAATCAGTATAACATCCAGACGCGGTATAGGAGACACACTTAGCTGTACAGTAGGTATCTCAGCAGGACATCACAGGTACGCGCAGCAGCAGATAGGAGTTAAATCACATAAAGAAAGGAGGCACCCTTCCCCCTTCTCCTTCACCTCTGAAAGGAAATGATCTACCCTCTGCAACTACACCATAATAGAAGCAATTGGCATGGTCGATAGAGATAAAAATGCAATTTCTTTTGATAGATTGCTGCGCAGCATAGCCATTCTTCTTTCATTCATTACTTTTCTTATTTCTGTAAGAAACTTTTACTCACCTAAGAAAAGATTTGGCCGGATGAATTTTTAAAACAACAGGGTCTTCTCTGTATGTGAAATGACTGCTTGCGTTTCTAACAGCTTCGTCGACTTCCACCCTCACATGATATTCCTGGGGAATTTGTTGTGCTGGAGTGTAGCACTCCACAGTGCCCACTGATACACTAGAAAGACAGAAAAAGACTTGTTTGTCAGCATTATAAAATATGTACTCAGTTTAAAACACAGTCTTTTAGTGAGCCCCAACCATGCTTGTGATTCACACACCGGATGATCATATTGCAACAAACAAGCATGGCATGAAGTACAAACAGCTACACCACTGCTTAGGCTCAAGATTCATCCTAATTTGGTTGAGTTCCACTGTGCCTGCTGGAAGATGTTTCCTCAGTGATGGTGACAGTCATGTCAGCCCCTGTACCCTGCAAAGGCAACTTCCCGACTAGAAAATGACAGCACGCTCCAGTTTAAGGAGGATGACTTGTTCTGCTGTAACCAAGGGATAACATCTTTCTCTTTGCTATCCACAGGATTTACCTCGTGTTAAAAACCTCAGGAAAAGGTGCTGGTGGGGAATGTACCAGCATGTCAGAGATGTCTTGCCCTGGGGGCATCTGCTGACTCCAGGTACTGCTGAGGGGCAGGCAGAGGGCAAGGACAAGGGAGGAAGGGAGGAGAAGGTGAAAATTCAGGAAGAGCCAGCTGAATTCAGCACAGCAGCAGAGTATCTGGGATATTCACCTTTCCCTTGCTCTCTTATGCTTGGCCCTGGAAGTCCTTCTCCTCCACTGAGCTCAGTGGGTGAGCAGGCAGAGAAGGGGTGAAAGATCCTGAAGGCTGAAGCACATGAAGTGTTGCCACAGGGACCAGGGCACATCAGAGGCAAGGGTAACAACTGACTGGAGAAGCAAATGTAACTTTACCAGGCGGTTTCAGTAATTTGGGCCCAGCCACATCCAGGAGCCCTTCAAGTGAGGCCATTCTCAAAGGATGTGAGAGATTGTCTCCAAAGAAGACAAAAGGGGCATTTGCTGCCACTTCTGAAGCTTTCCAGGAAGCTGGGATTCACCATGTGCTATAGGGGTTAGGGATTAGTTCATATATATCTGGAAGCTTTTTACCAACTTTTAAAGGGAAAAATAAACCCTTGATCTATCTTCCCTCAGAATTGGGGAAAGCTGCCAGTTCAGGTAGAGAAATACCTGCCCTGAGAAACCAGCTAAGACCTTTGTAGGAGTGTCCAGACGGCTTGGCTGGTGAGAAAGAGTGGTGCTGGGGATACTTACTGGATAAGCCCCAACTACAGTTCAATACCTAGAGGTCCACCTGACCAAAGCAGATGTCTGCCTCTGAGCTGGCTGTCATCTCACCCCCACAGTAGATGTCTCAAATGAATCAGATGAATCATTCTCAAAAGGTTTATATATTTGTCCATTAGTTGACCAGCTGAGATGACAACATCAATAAATACTACCCTAAACTATTAAGTAGCCACTGAACAGAAGTGCTGAAGATCTTGGTAGACTTGAATACCTAAATTCCTTTCTTGATTTACCTTGGACTTAGCAGATTTTATCAAGAGCATAAAATAAATCATTTAGCAGCAAGGAATAAAATTTAGCTCTCCTGACTTTGAGTCTGACATTAACTAATAGGTTATTGCTTCCCTACGTTCTCTGCAAGTGTGATGCTTCACTGCTACAACTTTCAATAATCATTAGGAGAGACTAAAAATTTAGAGGAATTACTGGACATCCTGTTCCTGGAACACAGTGAGCCAGATTCTGCCTTTGGCTGCAGAGGTGACAATTCTGGAGCCACCCTGCTATATCTGAAAACAGGACGAAGCAGGATTTGCACCCATAGTAGAATGGCTACAAATTCTTAACACTTGTCTGTCCATAGCAGATAATCTGTGCTTGGTATTTAACATTTATATTCAACTGGGATGGAAACGCTTCCACAAAGAGCATGTCAAAAATTCTTGACTGAGCTCTTACTCGATCCAGTACAGATCAACAAGAAATTCTGGCTTAATCCTCAAAGCATTTTTATATATACCAGGAAAAGTCCCAAACTGATGCTGCCTCTGTTTTGGAGGCTGTTCACTGATAGTAGCACAGAAATAACGGCTCCTCTGCACAGGATACACATTCCCACACTGGTCAGCCCTCCATCAAACAAACCAGTAGGAAATGGTCACCTGTACCCACTGGACACTCACTGGGAGCTGCAGCATGAATAGCAGCTCTTGCCAACACAAGGGAGAAGGCTGAGTGTGTGGGAGTTGGGGTGACAAAAAAGATGGGAAATTTTCTAGTCCATTAGAAGCTGCTTTTCTACTTCTCTATGTAACCTTTTACAAGGTTAATAAAGGCATTACAGAGTAAACAAGTCTAGGGAACGATAGTCCCTTCTAGGAACCTTTCAGAAATCCTAAACTCAGGATGGAATCCAGAACTGAATGCTTATTGCAGTATCAGTTCTCCAATACCTAATACAAGGAGAGGAGAGCAATGCACACTTGTGGTTTTTTGACTTCAAGACATTTTAATCAAGCCATTTCAATATTAAATGCATCACTTTTTAGTAAGCATATTACCTTTTCAAGGTGCATGGTTTCTCACCGATAAAAATCCTTCTGGATTTTCCACTGTTTAGGTATTTTCCAGCTACAGTTAGCAATGTTCCTCCAGATTTGGGGCCATAGGTGGGAGAGATACTTGTTATTACAGGATTCTGAGGAGGAGGGGTAAAAATAAGAACAGTGGATTGTTAAACTATTTTCAAAATGTGAAGACGAAGAATCTTAAAACATTTTTTAGCATTTCCATTAAGTAATAATAAAGCAAACAGGAATACAGAATTACCATACTGGATTGAACTCATGAGGAGTCTCATTCTGGTTAATATTGAAGCTAATTTTAGCAATAAAGTTTTAATCATAGCGCTTACCACATATGAAAATGTATTGAATAGTGTTTTGCCACGTCCAACAGAAACACTACTGGATATATTAAAACCTGGATTTTTTGCAGGAGGAACTGTGCATTCAAGCCTTTGGAAAATAAGGAAAAAGATAGGATTACTTTTTTTTCTGGCTTGATTTTTTGTATTAGAACAGAATCACTTCAAACTCATAATAATGGAGGATCCATACTAAACAAAACATCAATCTATGTACATCAGGGACATTTCAGAAATAACAGTTAAAAGAACTGTGGTCATCTTCTTTAATACTAAATACAAACACTGTGGTGTTTACACTTGGCCAGAGAAAATTATTTTAGCATATCAAATACATTTCATCAAAAAAGAAGCATGATAGAGAAAACAAATGACTCCCATTCAATGGCTCAGTTGTTTTTTGAATTTTACTTTAGTGCCAAATTTTGGCAGACAACAGGATTAGAAAAAAAATGCATCATATACACAATTTTGTTGTATAAAATTAAATATTACCAAAAATTAAACTTGAACTTTTGTGGCAGCATGTGTCAATGGATTGCATTACATTTACACAGTCTCATATATGAGTTAGTCTCCTTACATCAATTTGTTTGCATTAAGACTGTCCAGAATAGTAGTTAGGAGAGTGCTCAATACTTCAGGAAGATGACCTTTTTGCTGCTATATATGTGAATAGGGAAGCTGTGCCATGATTTGCACATTGCTTTGGTAGTAGATAGTCATATGCTTTGAACTAAGAGAGGATATTCATTGAACTTCCTATTTCTTTAAGATAACAAGCGGAATAACCTCTGTCTTAAAAATTATCCCACTGTCTCAAATACTTATTTCTGAGGAGGAGGAGGAGAGGTGCAGCTGAGGGTCATAAGCCTCTGGATGACAGAATACCTGCATCTTCTCACATTTCTCTTCAGTAGCTTCACAGATCAGGAAGATGGAGGTGACATAACTGAGTCTAGCAGGATCCTGGCCAAAGGAACCTGCCTCCTTTTCAAACCTTTGAATAGTTTCACTCTTGCCAGCTCCCACAGATGTTGAACAGTATTTTGCAGACAAACCAGAAAAAGCTGTTGCAGGAGACATAGGCATTAGCCAGATTTACTTCATCTCCATTTTGAGCCCTTTTTTCTTGGGGCGGCTTATCAAACCAAGGGATTGTTTCATGTTTGAAATTTCAGAATCGGAGATGACACTTATAGACTGTTTATGTCATAAAAAAATCCATACCACATAAAGAATATCTATATAAAAGCAAATTAATATTTGAGGTTTCTTACTTGTTTTTGTTGCTAGATTTTGCTTCCAGAGCACAAATTTGTCCTCCGATACGGACTACTGTATATTTTAATTCAAGTCTATTATTTTTGCTGATTCCAAAGTCCCATCCACACAGTGTCAGTTTTGTCCCTCCTTCTAAGGGAGCGCTGCTCGGGAGAATCTGTTAAAAAAATATTGTGTTAGTTACATCAGGTTTTCTTGAACTTCAAATGGAGCTAAAGAATGTGCAAAGGAATAATTTTAGAAAAGCATTTCTTCTGGTAGTCTATGTCCTGCCATTCATCTTAATTGTTCTTCACCTTTCATTTGTCACATTATGAGCTTTTTCTGACAGTAGCAATAAATAACAAAACCTATACTAGAAAGCTTTGAAGGATAGTGTTTAGGGGCACTGAACAAGCTGTGCATTGTAATAGCCTTTTAAATCCTGCCGTTCTTGTCTTCCACATCTTATTTCTGGTATGTTAAACATACAATGTCCTTATTTTGTTAGAAGCTGAATGACGAACACAAAAGAGCCCCCAAATGACCATTTTTTTGTCAGCTTGATGAAAGTGAGGTTCAGAATGAAGTAGCTTCAAAGACTCCATAATCCGATATTGCATTGGCTGTGATAAAGTGAACGTAAAGTTAACGTGACTTCTGCTATTCTGTCCTTAAATCTTTTACATTTGGTTGCCTCTAATTCCGAGTTAAAAATAAACTACCCCTCAGAAACAGAGACAATCTACAAAGGAAATGCTTTTTTTTTTTTTCTGTATATTGTAAATTGTCCTGTAAAATATAACAATGGTGGGAAAAATGTAGGAACACTATAGAAGTCTTACAAAACTCAGTAGAAGTACTGGTCAGTACTGCCAGTAAAAAAAAAAAAAAAAAAAAAAAAAAAAAATTGATTCAGGGTCTGTGGGGACATTTACCAATACTGCATAATTTTGCAAACATACCAGTACCACTGTACAAACAATAGAGAATGAAAGACTGAATTTATACTTGTGGTAATAGTGCCTAAATGTCCTAGACTTAATGCTTTAGTGATAGTAATTTTGCCCCTAAAATGCAATACAGCTGTGCCTTTCAAAGGACCCTACTTAATTTTCAAGCTGAAAGGGAAGTGTTTGAGAGATACTTGGCTATTATTTCATCTGGAAATCCAGTAAGACAGCACATTTCTTTTCAACTCTTGCAGCTATACTTCAAGACTCTCACAAATGAACTACTGTAGATAGAAAGGCAGCTGAAGAATACTTCAAAAGAATTATGCCATATATTCTATATGGGGAAATTTACTGCTCCCATTAAAAACCAGACAAAGAGTCTGATCTAAAATGCACTGAAGCCAGTAGGAATCTTTCCTATTTTAATGAGCTTTGAATCAGCTCTCAGTGAGCAAAGAAGAGGGAACCTATGCAGGAACAGTACTTTGCACAAATCCCATAAATAAGGAGTGATGCTCGCACAGCGCCAACACATCACTGCAGCTAAGAGCGTGGAGCAGTACTGTACCCTGTGGAGTCTGCGCTATTCCCATGTTTAGCTTTCCCTTATTTCTTTGCATTTTTTCTTCGAAATCTGTATTGACTGCAGATCCTAGTGTTCCACTCTACTTAGTATCTCAGCATAGTATCTATTTTGGGAGTAACAAAACCCTAACAGAAACGGAAATTGCTCTGTGGGGGTATGGGATGTCTCGATGTTTTGTACAATAATGGACTGACGTGTGGCATTTGAAGAGTCTGAAATCCCTAAGTTAGCAAAATAAGGGCATTAAAATCAGGCTTCACAGAGCCATACAGAATAAAAACCAAAGGCACTTAACTGGTTTTGAGTGATCTTATCTGCCAAAAGAGACTTGTGACAGCAGCCCATGTGCCTTAACTGAGGGAGAGTAAAAGAATCTACTACATTCTGCCAGCAAATTTAGGAGGCAAGACCTCTAAATAGATAGCAAAAAATAAACCAAATCTTAAACTTTTATATTTAAGTTCTGCACAAATTCCCCCAGTGTTTTTATCGGTATCTTTATTTTTCTTTCATTTGTTCTGTATGACAAAACCTCTGAAAGTCAAATGTGGTTTACCAGACTTGTTCTTGGGAGAGTTGACAAGAATGAATAGTAAACCTCCTGGACTTTGAACTGAGGTATACATAGGCATATTCTGTGTGCTCACATTGCGCAAGTAGTAACAGAAAGTAAGCAAAACCCAAATCAGTTAGAAAAGCTATGAAATTCAGGATTCAAAAGTTCTCTACAGCAAGGAAACTCCACTGATAACATGGAGCAAGTCCTGCTGCAAGGCCTGCCATTCTGCTTGTCCCTGCTGCTCTCTGGACTGTTTTGGGTTAAGGGAGAGAAAGTTAAGTTTCCTTTTTTTAAAAAATTTAAAGCACTGTATTTTCATTTTGTTTATGTTGACAGCCATTATGCTAATCTCTGCTCACTATACTTTATAAATTGTTGGAAGAAAGTATCTATTTATTAAAGTTTCAACAGCCCATTCATTTTAATTAAGAGGCAAGAACATGTACAGGCCACAAGTGAAATTTCCAGCAAAACCTCGGTTCTAAACTGGCAGCAGAAAGACCGATGTTCTTGACACATCTGAGACAAAAGTCAGCTAAAATGACTCACTTTAAAAACAACAAGAAAACATGTCGGGTTTTTAACCACAACAAAGAATCAAAAGGTAGACCAACTTATTTCTTCTTTTACACCGTAGCACGACATAAGCGCTGCACACAGACACCTGCAATTTGTTCCAGCATCAAGTGATCTCCCAGGAGACTCCCTCGAGTCCCCCAACTTTCCTCTAGCACCACTTGTCCGGACAAAACATGCCTCGCTGGTGGCAGAGGTGGTGGATGGGCGTGGGGTACAGTGCTGAGGTGTGGGGTGGGAGCCGGGCCGTGGTGGGGGTGTGTCCTGGTGCCAGCCTCGCCGCGCTGTCTGTAGCAGGGCAGATGCCCAGGCAGAGTTGGAGCTCTGCGCTCCCTACAGGGCTGGGGTGCGGGGCTGCTCCCTGCCACCCACAGCTCCAAGGAAAAGTGCTTAAAGCAGAGCAGAGAGACAAAGGGACAACTCCGGGTTTCTTCTCTGCTGTCCCTCTTGAGAGGAAAATCTATTATATTTTCCATTGCGCACCACTCTGTGTAATAATCTGGGAAAACTGTTGAAGACTCAGCTAGCTAACGTCCACTGGACCAGACCCTCAGAGAAGCTCTTTGTTCCCCTCAGGTTAAAGCAATCGTACATGTCTCAAGCAATCTGTCCCTTGGAAGGCTGCAAAATATTAGGAGGGAGTTTGGACTGAATTTCAGATACGATGCAAAGCAGGTCATCCTCTTTTTGTTAGGAACAAAAAAAGCTTGTTTCTCATATTTTATGCATATGGGTTTAAAGACAGATCAGAAGATGATGAATAATCTGTTTTGTATTTTTTTCAGTAATCATGTTAAATGTCATGGTCCAGTAGAGCACAAAATCTGTCTTAACATCCAGCAATCCAAAGGGATTTAAGTACTCAGCTGCATTTTTTTACCTTACAGTCCTTCTAGAAGCAACTTCTACCAATGTGGGCATGCTGTAATTCGAGATTCACTTTAAGATCCATCAGTGCCACAGATCTATATTCATTACAGGGCTAGACTGGGCTTGTGCTGAGCAGGCAGGGCTGAGCCATGTGGGAAAGGGGAGCGCCCAGCCAGTCCCACGTCTGCTCCCACTGCCCCACGTCCTAGGTGTGCTCCCCTGGATGAGTCCTCCCAGCCACTTCATAGGTGGCCTTGGGGACACACCTCTCAGTCTAAGCATCTCTGCATGGGTTCCAGGCGCTTGGTTCTTAAAACTGCTGAGTGTACACTATCATAATTGAAATTAAAGAGGGCTATATGAGCTCAGCACCTCTGAAAATCAGAAACTAAGCAGTTCAGAGCTTTAGAAATCTTTTTGAAGGCATGGCAACATACAGCCACTGCTGGAAAGTTTTGCCAAGAAAAAAAACATTATGGGATGCTACTTGTGCTTGAGCTCTAGAAAGACAAAACAAGCTCTGCAGAATAGGTGAGTAGCTTGGGCCTGCAGAGGTATATAAAAATGTATCATCAGAACAATTCTCAGTGTAACCTCATGAACTGGTGATTCATAGCCTCATACAAACTAAGGCCAGGAAGGACTATTTGATCATCTAATACAGCCTTTTTGAAATAAATGTGTTCTTGTATAAAGGGAAAGTAAACTTTTAACATTCTTCTGCATTAGCAATTTCTTTACATCTCTTTTGCCCAAAGGTAAATGGTAATAGCAGACATGGCAAACACCTCCCTCTGCAGCCCTTCCATCCGTTTTGGGTTTGATTCTTACAATGCTTCATTGTTTATTCATTGAATTTTGTCTGTGTTAGTTCTAAATCTTGTATCTGACATGTGAACATGGAAAAGAAAAAAAAAAACAACCTGTAAACAGTGTTTCTAGATTTGTTTCTAGATTATTAGCAGTTTTGCCTGTCTACTCTTTAAAAAGTTGTTGTACATGAAATCATCTGCTTGGTTGAAAGAAATGCATTATTTATTTAAAAACCCCTTTTGTCTCCCTTTCTCTCTGAGAGTTTAGCATGTCAAATTTTCATCTCTGTTTATAAGCTGTATGCCCATAGGGGAAAATGTAGTTTAAATGCACTAACAAAAGTAAATGGGTATAAGTCCTTACAGAAAGTTTTATGCTTGTCCTTCCCTCAGTTTTCTAGTCTGTTAACTGCCCTATAAACCTCCACCTTCACAGTTATGTCACACTTCACACAGGATGATTTGGTTACATGTACAGCCGGCCAGTACGAATCCTGCATTAACCATAGCTAAATTAAAACAGAAATGCGCCAGTGCGTCTCTCTGATTGTCTGTGTGGTTTTGTTCTTACACAGACTTGATGGGCTCTGGCCGGCTGGCAGCAGCCTCTGTCTGTCCCCTGTCCCAGGGAGGGGTGCAGCTACAGGGTTATCCTCCTCAGTGGCGAGTGGACCCATGGGAACAAGGAGCCAGGGAGGAACGTTAGGAAAAATACATCTCCCCCAGGGTGGTGTTGTGGTTGACAGCTCTGTCGCAGTGCTTAGGTAGGGGAGAGAGGGAGTTTCCCCCACAGGGAAACAGCAAACACTGGCTGTTGCTCCAGTGATGGAGCCAGCATGGGGATGGATGAGGAGCCGTGGTTGGAGACCTCATGTGCTGGATCAGGCTGTGGCAGCTGTGGATGGGAAGCGCTTTTCTTCACCTCCTCCCTTTGAGAGGCGTCTGAGAGGAAAGGTGCTCCTTTTTGTGACTGGCCTTTCCTGTCAGACCCCTGCCAGGCTGGCTCAGCCCCATGCTGTTTCCTGACCACAAGTGCTTTGCAGAGCTGAGGCCCTCCCGAGTCAAGCTAGCCAGACCTGTCCGCCATGAGCACCTAGCCCACAGCATTCAGGGAGAGCACGTGCGTCCAGCCAGAGGCTTTACAGACACAGGCTGAGGGGAAGTCAAGGAGAGCCGATGCTTCATTGATCATAATTGCATAAAAATAAACAGAAAATGTCCGTAGGGTGCAGGGCATGTTCTTTCCTCAGGGATTAATATGAAAAAAACACTCTTTTACCTCATAAACCCTAGGCAAGCAGGTCTCCTGGGTCCAGGTGCTGCCAGGGCACTCCGGAGACCTGAGGCACTGCTGGCCGCACCAGCCGCACTGCATGAAGGGAGGTGCCAGCAGGCACTGGCTGCAGGACCTGAAGTGATGGCAGCCCGGCCCCTTCAGTGGGATCTTCGTTATCTGGCGAGGGAAAGACATGATGCGCAGATCCTTTTAATACATATACTAAGTGGCAAGGAGAGTTGCTATTTATGCAACGCACTGTGCTGTTACTCAGATTTCAGATGTGCAAGCTGCAGTTCGACTTCTCTTTAGCGCAGTAATTATAGGATCTTATAAGTAATTTAACTGACATGATTTTAAATTCGCTTGGGAGAAACCCTAAAGGCATCTTAATGTTATATACAGTTACTACCAGCATCTGGTGTTTACAGCAAGATAGCATTTTTGCTGATGGAAAAAGAAAACAGCAGTGTGCTCCTCCCAACTCTGCA
Organism: Athene noctua; assembly: GCF_965140245.1. Taxonomy (NCBI): domain Eukaryota; kingdom Metazoa; phylum Chordata; class Aves; order Strigiformes; family Strigidae; genus Athene; species Athene noctua. Next base: position 60,101,582 of record NC_134039.1, on the reverse strand, counting down.
CTAGTTCTTGGAAAAAACAGTGTATTTCAGTATGTCTTAGTTAATACGTTTGATAAAAATAGGCACGATGGTTATTTCAACTTTGGCAAGGCTGTATTAATATCTGTGACACACTTACGGCATGTGACTGCCCATGTACTTGTTTTTTAACACCTATCATCAAAAAACCTATACTATATCTAAAATATGAATTAAAATTTATATTATTTAAAATATCAGGATAGTTATGATAATAGTCACTCTAGATAAGAATTATTTTCAGTAAAAATATTAAAATTAGTATATAATTACATTACTATATAAGTTCATCATACTTCTTTACCCTTCAGTACTTTCCTTAAACTTATTTTGGACATTTTCTTGAAGATTATTCTTATAAATATCCCATACATTTCTAGTAAATGATTAATAACCATCTTTACCAATGGCTGATGTATTGCTGTAAATTCTTATAGAACTCAAGGGGTCAAATTATTGCTTACGATTATGGTTTAGGATTATCTGTAATATTATCTGCTGATGTCTTAAACCTATTCTACAATGCATATCTACTTTAGACAGTAGCATATTTATGACAGCTCTTCATCTTTTATTAATCCTTTGTAGACTACATGCTAAAGTAAGTTTGAAACCTTACTATGAACACTGACTCCCAATTTTAAATACACCCACGTAACTCTTATGTGCACACTTCTCCTTAAAAAGTTACAATGTTATGACACAAACCAACAAAAGCCAGGAAACTGTGAGCACCATTCTTTTCTTCAGCTATTGTGTGTTTTTCTGTGCAAGCACTTGAATTAGGGACAGGATTTTAGCCTTAAAATTTGCATTTCCTGGCTTCTGTTGGTTTATATCACAGCTCTTACATTATTCAAACATTTCTCAACATTAGGCTCTCAGTTTACTTAGTAGGGGGAAAAAAAATATCTTGGAGGAAACTTGCCCCTTCAACGTTCCCAAGGGAATGGCAAGGCTGTGAGGATGCAGAGCATAAAGCAGCAGTGTGAATAGTTGCTCTTACTGAAGGTTGCTGCTCTGAAGGCAGGTTTACACAGTGCACAGGATTAGATTATGAATCACTCACCTTTTTTCCAGTCACTACCAGGGTATAGCCATCATCTGCTAATGAATTCTCCACCACAACCTGGGGAGAGATGGGGTGGGAGTCTAGCTGAAAGCTGACATGTGGAGTTGTGGGTTCTGAACGGGAAACCACTATCTGAGAAAGAAAGAAATTGGGAAAATCAGCAGGCAGTGTGTGACACAAATGCATGCTGCTCAGCGGTCTCACGTTCCTACCACTTCTCTGCTTGCATTAATTACTTTGCATTACATTGCATAATATTTTGCATAATGTTCCATCATGATCTGATTAAAATGCTATAAAATAGACTTTATTTAACACAGCAAAATCATGGCTGTTGGAGGATCCTCAAAATACATCGTATTTATTAAGATATGAAGGAGTCACTGCATGCTTTCTAGTCCTTTAATTTCAAGTATTTATAAATCAACCATAAAAAATGAAGATGTGTCATTTAGTCAGTCTTGTACACTTTAGAAAGGAGAATTTTATCTACAACACCAGGCCTTCAAAAGTCAAAGATATTTCCATTTATTTTCACTTTGGTCCTTCAGTTTGAAAAGTAAACTTTACCCGGTGTCAACAGTATCTGGTCTTGATGGAGATGGGGCTATCAGAGTGCATAGCTATGTCAGGCACAGGTCGTCACTGTGAGCAGTGCTACAGAACCACAAGTACACGGAACTTGATTACCAGAGCTGTTGAAGTGGCAATTGCTGCAGACAAGTTCCTTGCAAGATGTGGCTAGGCACCTTGAGATTTGGCTCCTGTCGATTTCTGCATGACTGGGCGTCCGGGACAGAGCACTCAAAGCACTTTTTAAATGACAGGAAGAGCTGGAGGCTTCTTTGGAAGATGCTCCAAAACAGGAGCCTAATTTAGTTGTCCTGACGCCCCTTTGCAAGAGTTCTTTCTCTCTCTCTCTCTTTCTCTTGATTTTAAAGATCTTAGGTAGATTAGTCACACCAGTATGAAATTCCCCCACTAGTCATGTCTCTGCATCTTAAGTTACCTAAATACTTCTGAGAATTTGGGCCTATTCCTGCAAACACACGCTTAACTTTACTACTGTAACTTTGTTGACTTTAATGGGATGAGTCATGGCTGTTAAGCAGAGGCATAAAGCATCTGCAGATTGGGGTGGATATTCGATAGCGAGATTTTATAGGCTTGGGCCTGCAATCCAGAGGGATGTGCGCCCAAATGTGATAGCATCAGGCAACAAAGGCAGAGGATTGTTTACATGAGGGAAGATCATGTTCATGTTTCAAAAGCTGCATCACGTGTAGTTTACTTAAGGAATTTAGATAATCAACATTTGCTGAGAAGTTGAGATTCAATGGAGTTCATTATTTAAAAAGATTGAAGCCATTCTGGAAATAACTTGTATGTCAAATGTTTAATTTTTCACTATAATGAAGCTTTTCTTCTGACTCTGAAGGCAGCATCAGAACAGCTAGGACATTGACTTACACGATTTCACTGGCTTTTTGCATTGCCAAGGTCTTTCAACAAGATGGCTGACTCCAAAACTAGACTTAGAGATGCTGTAATTACAGCTGATGTTCTGTTGTAATTCAAGACTTAAATAAAATATATGAGCAGTTAATTCATGGCAGTAAGTGCTTCATATCCCTGAGGTATTTACAGTTTGGGGTTACAAGCGGCTCTTTTTTCTTTAAAATGAAACTGGCTTTGTTAAAGACTTTGCTATGGGTTTGTTTAACAGTACAGAAAATGCAGCTTTTAGAAATCAATAAGGTCTGATCATTTTTGGTGACACAGAAGTATGGTCTCTGACTCAGTGTATTAGGGCATGAGCTATGTTTTTATATTCAGGACAATGAAAAACAGAATGGACTGTAAAGCTGCATGAAAAAGCTTGATTAATGTTGGCATTATGGGGAGAGGTAGCACCACAGCTGCAAATACCTTTTTAGTTGATCATTAGCCGTGTCTCATCTCGAATACCCACTGCTATAAAATGCTAAGAATTCTTTTCTATCATTAATCCAGGCTTCCTCTTATTGCCAAGCATTCTTTCTGATTGAGCCACAGTGTTAACCCTTTAAACACATCTGTGTTGCAACCTCAGAGCAACACATGAAAATTTGGATCCCATCTCTACAATCCTGGAAAAATTAGCCGGTACTTTAAACACTGACTGACCTTTATTTTACTGAGGCTGATAGTTAAATCACCTGCTCAAAGCCCAAGTGAATAGACTTTGACCTCATGACATACAAGGAGCTCAAATTACAGTTCCTAACTCCTTTGGGACTATAGAATAAAAAGTCTGGACTTTGCTTAGATCTAACCTACCAGCCTACAGTGCTGCCATAACAGATACTAGATACAAAAATGCTCTTTTTGGTCTGTATAACTGTGCAGTTTTTGCATGCAGCAGCCAAGTCCGTGAAATTCTATCTTACCTATATCCAACATAATCCTGAAGGTAAAGGCAACTTGAAGACAGCTTCTACAGCAGGAAGAAGAGGCTACTTAGGACTCCAGTGTCTTTCGCAGAAACCTCTGATTTTTATTGTTTGGGATTGGGCTGATATGCGTACAGTGTGGCTTTGATCTACTGTGGACACACCACCATACAGGGGCTACTTCTACCATAGAAATGGTTCAGTACTACAGAAGGATTTCTCTTTAGAAAGACTATAAAATTCTGGTTTGGTTTGGGGTTTTTTTTGGGGGGAGTGGTGTTGGGTTTTTTTAATATTTTAATAATTTAAAATTCAAGTATTTCTCCAGAGCATAAGAAATGAAAGTATATCTATGTGCCCACACTCAAGCAGTCAGGAGAAAGGGAAGGTCTTTCACAGATAAATGATTGACTAAAGAGAACAAAAAGACGTTAGCAGTAAATGCTCAGTCCTTGCAATAGTGAGAAGTCACCAGAGGTGTTCTGCAAGGTGTCTGTGCTGGGATCCATAGTATTCAACATGTCCACAAATGAGTTGGAAAAGTGGTTGAGCGGTCTGGTGACAAAAGTTTTCTGATGATCTGAAGGTATTCAAGGTGATAAGGATGAGGACAGACTATGAAGGATGGCAGAAGGACTTTACAAGACAGCATGTCAAGGCAATAAAATGGCAGGTGAAATAAAACAAAGAAGATGAATTTCAAGCGGTATATGATAGATAGTTCCATGAAAACATAATCTCACTGCTCAGCAACAGTCAAAAAAACCCCAAACAAAAACTTAGGAATTATAAAAAGAGAACAAATCAGAAAACATCCTGATGTCATACAAATTCATGGTTTGCCCAAACCTTGAATTTTCTGTGCAGTTCTGATTGCCTCATGACAGAGTATGTTAAAATGGGAAAAGGTTAAGAGAAGGGTAAGAAGGTGATCGAAAGCCTGTAATGAAGAGTGACTGAGTAGGGTAGGTGTGGAAAAGCTATGAAAAAGGTATACAGAATCATGAGTGGGTACAGTCTGACCATTTACTCTCTTCTAATAAAAGTACTAAATACCATCAAAAGACAAAAGTGAGAGTCAAGTTCAAAGCAAACAAAAGATTAAGACTTCCTAGCAATATGTGATGACCTGTGGGATTCTTTGCCAAAGGATGTGAATGCAAGAGGAATACACATTCAAAGGGAAACTCCACATGTACATAGAAAGAGCTAAACAGATAAAACCCAATAGCTCAGGAAATCCCCAGAATGGCAAATAGTTAGAGGCTTGAAGCAAAAGGTATTATGTATGTTGCCTAGGTCCCTAGGTATCCACTTGTCACCACTGTGGCAGACTAAACTAGATGGACCCCTCATTCAGACCCATGTGGCTCTTCTGATGTTCTTACAAATAACCTTTTCGAGACTCACATTCATTATTAGTAACTACAACCCCAGAAATACTTCTCAAAGCAAACACAGTATTTATGTCCTTCTAAGAGAAAAACAAACAAGTATGTGGTCTTTCAGCATATCTCAAAGTACTTCCATGAAGGTAACAGCCAACAGTTAATTAATGAATGAATATACTAATTAATATATCCTTTATAAGTCAGTGATCACTTATGTCCATGAACATTAAAATAATTCATTTAAATATTCTTTCATTGCAATAAGCTAGTATTAATGTTAAGTAAGGAGATTTGACTCTAGGTTCATTTACGCAAAATATGGCAAATTAAGACTTTAATAACTTGAGTTGAAAAACAGCATGCAACAGTTTCTTTTAAAAATCATTCCAACGCTCAGTTCTGCTAGTCAGCAGGATTGAATTACAAATGTTACTGTCTACATGTTGAAATATCTTCTGCAAAAATGAGAGGCCTTCTAAAAGCAATCCTAAGTATCATATTGTTATTTTTTCCCTAGATGTCTGGCAGGTGTAGGCCATTACACAGCAGAGACAGGCTCAGGGTTAACTTTATTGTGTAACGCCTCAAATGCCCTGGGATATGCAGCATAGCCTTGCAAAGGGCACATATGTAGCTCTCTAAATGCTGTATATCATTCTAATCCATGGAGAGTATAATGGATCTCCTCTGAAGAGTGTAAGCTTTTCTACTCAAACTGAATATTAAAACATGTGTGCTCTCAAAACAGTTACTTGGCACCAGGTGTTGATTTTAATTTGACTATATGGATTTTGCATTATGCACTATGTGATATTTTTTTCTCGGAGTATCAAGATACATTCTTTACCACAGAAAGAACTGCTATTAGAAAACTGTTAAAAGCTGAGCTATAGATATGAAAATGTTACTTATCAAGAGCATGCCACAGTTTTCTGTTGGATTAAAAATGATAAAGTGGGAAGGATTGCAACTGTTCACATTCCTACAAATGCATATCTGCAGTCTGCATTTAGCCTTGAATAGGTCAGACTGCCAGGACTGAAAAGCTAGGTGAATTGCTGGACTACAGAGGTAAGACAGAAGTGGGCACTGAGGACAACCTTTGCAATGACTCCATGGACATACTATCACTCTTTCCTCCTGGCTCTGTAAGGTTTAAGGTTTATGCTCAAGTATTTCTTGACCTCCTTGTACTTGCTTCCAATGGGGCTTGCCACTTGCACTGGTGGGTTTTGTTACAACTCCCTTTGTCTAGTGGAACAGGAACTAGATCAAATGAAGTTTGATCAATTCAAAGATGGGATTGGCTTCCAGTATACTGTGGTATAAACTGGATTTGAATGACCATAATGAAAGATGCAAAGCTCTGTATTTCTTTGCTCTGCATCAACTCATTTTGCCGATAGGCACCATAGTTTTAAGCCTCAGTTCTTGGGAGTGGCGAGGCCTTGCCACTTGGCTGTTTGCAAGAGAAGAGCCATGCTGAAGGCTTGGCTCTCTTCTTGATGAATTCTGGGACAAATTTTTCCAAGCCTTGACTACAGCTACAAATAAAAAGCAGATGTGATTATTTTTGTCTATACTAATTTCTGTAGCATGCATTATGTTCCCTGGCATGTAATCTATGAAAGCAGCTGTGACACATGCTAATTTCTCTCTTTCCAGGGAAATGAGATGTGTGCTAAAGTTTGGTGGTGGTGGTGTTTGTTTTTAATCATGAGTATTCCTGCAAAATGAGTGTGACTATCAAGTGTTCTGTCTACTTGGATGTGAAAGCCAACAGGCTCATGCTCAGAGTGTGAAAACTTCCCAAACCATTGATCTGTGAGAGCCTCATCCCTATTCCTCATTAGACAGAATCAGGGGGACCAAATGAAATGAGAAGGCAGCTGGTTAAGGAAACCCCAAAGAAAGATCTTCATCATTCAAAGCAGAATGAAATTATGGAAGTCATTGTCTCAGCATACCATGGAGGACAAAACAACAAATAATTTCAAAAAATCAATAAGCAAAATTGATGGAAAAGAAGTCCATAAAGGACTACTAAATGCCAGATATGGGTGTAATTTCCAGCTCAGGGAATCTCTGGGCCACTGAGTGACAAAAGGAGGAGGGTACTGGGAGAGGTATCACTTTGTGTTTTTACTTGCCTCATACTTCTACTTTATCTGTCTTAGCCCCTGATAGGAACTCTGCCTCTTGAACCTTTATTCTAATCCCACACATCCTTTCTTAGCTGAAAATCTGGTTAAAAATACTGGGATATAATGGGTCCCTAGAGTAAGTTTTAGTACTACTCTGTATTGTTTCATGTTAACAAGTGCAGAGAGGCCCTGAAGAATGGCCTGTTGTGTGACATGCTCTACTCCAAAGAGGCCTATCTGTGCCATCATGCCTTGGTTCTTGTGCCCTAAGCCATTTTCAGCCCAGAATCTGTTCAGACATGACCGTGCGTGACCATGTTTTGCTAACGCTTGGCTTCTCAGCTAGAGCTGGCTCATGTCCAGCTAGATTGGACAGGACTGCAGCCAGCATGTGGCTGACTGTATCTCAGGGTGTACATAAACCCATGGGAAGACCCTTTCCTTGCTTCCAGAAGCAATAGGATGGCTGTCCTACTGCCCTGTGAAGATGAGAGGGCACATGGGGGAGTTCCTCACTCCACACACAGCCCAGTGCTGCACCACTGAGCACTGAGTTTCACGGGTATAGTCAGAAGGATGACATGGCCCTGCTGCCAAAACTGCATCTAAAGAGAGTGGTTGCTCATAGTAGTTGAAAAATGTACAGTGAAAACTTCTCTATCCCTTTCTTCCTCAAGAAGGTCACCAACAAGCAGTGTGTTTGCTTGGGCTTTACCTTTGTGAGGCCAGTTTCAAGTGTAGGGAGCACATGCAGTATTCTGCTTCAAAACATAGCGTTATGCCAAAACCCAGCCTCTGCATGCATCAAGGGCATTGGTCTCTTGTTCACTGTTAAGGCCAGACCAAATGTAAGCTTTTCCATCTTTTAAAGCTTTCCCATATCCCACTCTTCCCGGAGCTATTGGAAAGATTTCCCCCGCCTGAAGAACTTTGCTCTTTTCTTCACCACTCAAAAGTTACTCCCTGAAATAATATTAAGGTCAGGGCAGAAAAAAAAAAAAATCACTTTGGAAATGAGCAAAAGTAGAAGATATTTTATCTCAATATATCACGGTTTGTTTTTTTTGACAAACTATAATTTCCCAAAATACTGGTTGCTAATGAAAGTGTCTTTTCCAGTTGTGAGCCATATTCCCAGCGTAGCTTCTTTGGCTTGAGCAGAGTAAGGATGCTTTAAACCAGCTGAAAATCTGATTCCTCAACTACAGCAGTGTGACTGGGTGCTGTTTTCTAATCAAATAACCACGGTGAAATACCTGATTCATTTTGCACCCAACAGCTGTACTTTCAGCCTGTGTTCCCAGTCACACTCTGAAAACAAGCACAATAAGAAAGGCCGAAACAGCTGCAACTTCTCAACAGACAAAAAAAAAAAAAAAAAAAAAAAAAAAGAGTTAAAAAAAAAGCTTGTTGTCAGGCTCTAGCTTAGGAAGGAAGTAAAACCATTTTTCTTTTCCGTCTCATGCATGTCAGCTGTCTTAGAAAAATTATTACTGCTCTGTTTTGTAACAGAAACTCCACAATATTTGGTAAAATACAAACCCCAATCTATTCATGGCCAAATACAGATTTAACATTTCTGATACAGCCAAAACATACTTAGTCTGTGAATGAACTTCAATTACTCTGCAGGAGAGCTTTGAAATTCACCTCCTGGCCCCAATTTATCCTCCTTAAAAGAACTCATGAATCTTATGTATTTGGAACATCCAGATCGATTTTATTTTAGTTTTAGATTTTGGCTGAAAAAATTAAACATCTAGTGAAGGAGGCTGTATTTCCTTTCAGTATATTAGTGCTTTCTACAACTGTTTTAGTGAAAAATTCTATTTAATTGAACTAAAAGCACAAGCAGAGAACAACAGGCGACTAGCCCTTGGTTGGATAAAACATACCTGCTTTTTTGCATTCTGAATATTATTGGCTCCTCAGCTGACTTTTTTTAAATAAGCGAAAACAAGCTGTATTTTGAGTTGGGTCACTAGAAAGCAAAGAGAAGAGAGGAGAAGAGAGAAGAAGAGAGGAGAAGAGAGGAGAAGAGAGGAGAAGAGAGGAGAAGAGAGGAGAAGAGAGGAGAAGAGAAAAAAGAAAAGAAAAGAAAAGAAAAGAAAAGAAAAGAAAAGAAAAGAAAAGAAAAGAAAAGAAAAGAAAAGAAAAGAAAAGAAAAGAAAAGAAAAGAAAAGAAAAGAAAAGAAAAGAAAAGAAAAGAAAAAAAAGAAAAGAAAAGAAAAATCAAGTTGTTGGCTGATGATTAAGTATAAATGAGTATAATGGAAGACTATGACATTTTCAAACAAATTTCTCTCAGGTTGAGCATCAGTTGCTGCTGCAACTACTGGCTTCCACAGCACAGGTTGTAGTTTCAGTTCAATTTAGGTGACATGATTACTTTATTTTAAACACCTTCCCCCCCCCAAAAAAAAAAAAAAAGCTTCATAACAATTACAGGAAACACTAAATTAATACAGCAAATATGTTAATTAAATGTTTGTTACTTTCACCAAGCCGTTTCATACTTGGGTACTGCAGGGTGTGGTTGTCAGAGACAGAGGTACTGTACTACTACTTCTTTTAATCTCACGGAGGACTGCTAGTGCTGAAATTTATGTCACAAACTAAATTGTCTAAATATGGTAAGGTTTGGTATTTCAAAGAGGATACAAGATGATCTGGATTCACTGGAAAGGCCGAGCTGATTTTCTAATTTTAGATACGTACATATGAATATTTTTTTCTTTTGCCTTCAAATAGTGGGCATGAAAATATGTTCACAAGATATTAATACAATATAACCAGTTTTAAAACAGGTTCCCTGATATGTAAAATTTTGCAGCTGTTTTTCTCTGAAAGCATACCTATCTCTGAAGGGATACAGTCAACTCTGAATACAAGTTACAAGGGGATTGCACAGGAAAACTCAGTATTTGCACGTACAAAGAGATAAAAATTCGAGTGCAAATGACTGCGCAAAAGTAAGGTGCAAAATAAGTGAAAAATTGAGGATTTTTTGCAATATGTTCCAGTAGACTTGTGAATGAAACAAAAGAGAACATCATTACACTTCTTTGCTAAAAAATGTGGGGAAGTGTTTGGGGATATTTTTTTGATAAATTAAGTCACTGTTAGATTATCCTGATTTTTTTTTAACCTATTTTACTTCAGTAATGGTCGTTTAATAGCTCAATTTTTAATGATCTCCATCTCATTGCAGTTAATAGCTATATTTCCATAGAAACACTGCAGATCTGCTTTAGTTGGGCATTTGCTAATGAACATGTTTGAAAGCACTTCCCAGATAACTATTAGTGAAAAAAAAAGAAAAAAAAGGTTTAATGTAAGTGAACATTAAATTCTACAAAAAAGCTGTGTCTACAGACCTAGTATTCCTTCCAAGATCATTTAAAGGCAAAAGAAACACTAACCTTTTTATTTGGAGGTAGTGACATTAAAGGTGGACAGTACGCTTATTCTCCTGCTGGTTGCATCAAACTCTCAGAGAGAGCTCCTACTTATTACAGCATGAGGCCAGTGCTGACTTCCCCTTGTAGCTCAAGCCTGTCTAATTCAATGATGAGAATATTTCTGCTAATGGCAATGTGCAGTTTACACAATAGTCTTTCTTTTGATCTATAACTGAACCTGGAATGGGAAATGTATCCTGGAAATATTTTAATTGTTCCTTGAGTTAGGCAAATGTCTGAATGGAGTGTGTGGTGCAGGACTTGAATGAATAATTTAAAGAATGTTACAAATAAAAATAATGCTGCCTTGCACTTTTCACCAAACCTCCCTAAAAGCTTTGTGACAGCCCAGGAGAAATGCTGCAAGACAGCAGTTGTTATTAACTGTATTTTGTAGATAGGGAAATGGCTTCAGAGAGGTTAAATAAATTGCTCATGTTCACTGTGTGAATCAGTATCTACATTTAAGAACAGAGTGTAGGTTGGTCCTGTGCTCAGTGTGTAGCTCTTAGCATTTGTCTTTCCTGTGCTGAAGACAGACTGCATCTTAAAGTTACCAAAGTCATCATGGGAAGTTCAGTAAAAATGGCAGGGCTGTCACTGAACATTTTGTTTACCTATCTTTTAGGGGGAAAAAGAAACATGATTTTCACCAGTTTTTCATTTGTTCTTTGTGGCAAATCACTTTGACCTCCTCCCCTGTAGGAGCACTAAGGATTCTGCATTATGGGGCAGGTTCTGCATCCAGTCTGCACAGAAGACAGAAGTGGAGGTGTAGGATTACCTTTGTCCAAAAAGGGTGCATATACTGAGGACAATATGTAACTGTACTTACTGCATGTGGTAAGGACAGAGAACGAAGGGAATGGAGACAAGAAAGGGAAGGCTTGTTTTTATGAAGCTACATGTGCCCAAGTATTTTCTAATGGAAGGTTATGGGAAATGGGAAAACTTTAAGGACACAGCAAATGACAGCCTTCTCATCAGGTTTCAGTTAATGATGATTGGGGGACAACACTACTAACTTTGGTGACTCTCTGTAGCCTACAGAGCAAGAAGGGACAAAGACTGCAAATACTTCAGGAAGCTCACTAGAAGACAACACTGGCAGAGTAAAAGGATGCAGGTCCTTGGGTGCAAGAGGGATCCAGGCTGAGATGCACATCCAGGCTGGACTCTGTGGCAGCCGGAGAAGCCAAGTTCTCCAAGGTGGTCACTGTAAAATGACAGGGCTTGATATAAGATGGATGAATAGAGGGAGCCCTTGGTGCTTCAAAATATTTTGTCTTCTGATGTTTGATTTTGACTGCCAAGTTTTTAAAAGACTGTTGGCTCTACGGGTTAGATTAATTTTGTTAGTCACCTACAAAGAAGTCATGCAGTATAATCTACCTGTCCAGATTAGTTATGTACTCAGTGGAGGGAGACAGACTTCTTAGGAGGGTGATTTACCATTTATTATAGAAAACCTGTTTAAGAACTAGAATAATTGCTGTCCAAAAGAACAGAGTGAGACAGGAAAGAGCAAGAGCCTGAAAATCTAAAATGCATTTAGAGAAACTTGCAAGTTGGTGGAGGAGGAGCTAATCTCAATTCTACAGCTGTGAGTCATAGGCTATGGGTACATTAGCAAGTAATTTGGTGCCAGAAAAGTGGATCAGTATATAGAAAAAACTAATGCTGGGGCTCCTACTTCTACATTATAAACTGTCTTGGCATTTTACACTGAACTAGGTTTAATCTGATGCTCTAGACCAAATGACCATATGAAGTGTGTATCTGAAGTGATCTGAAGAATCAGTCACTGTTTTGGACCCTTCTGCCCCAGCTGGGGATGGAGCATATTTGATGTGTATCCAAGACAGAGCTTTCAGTTTAGCTTCCTCTGAAAGAAATCTAGTTTGTATGGACCAAAAATGCTCTGTGAACTGAGCCAGCTGGACTAAGTGGAGATCATGGTAGAATTTGCTCCAAAACCATTGCTCCAAACCACAAAGCCCATGTAAACACTTAATAGACTGAATGGTCTATTAGGCTCTTTGTTTATATTCCAGAAGCTGTATTTTACTCAGCAATTTCAATTTTCTAATGCCCTGTTAAACTGAGCATTCAGCTGCTCCTCACTTTTCACCATCCTGTTAAACTCTAGTATGGTTTTTTTATTGTGAAGGTGTCACAGTAATACTTACCTGCATGAAGCGGCCCTCTGAAGTTCCCAGATTAGCAATGGTAAGGTTCTCTTTGGTGAAGACGGATATCGAAGTTAACAGGACATTGTTGAACTGGCCCATGAACAAGTCAACCCTCTGCAAAGGAGTGGTAACTTCTAAGCGATATTCATCATCTTGTGCTCTGCAGTATGAAGCATTTCTTGAAAAAGCCTGTTTGAAAATGAAGTACAGATGAGTACTGTCTTTATGAGTAGGAATAGATCTTTGTCAGAGTGAAGTCATTTAGCACAAATGCATTTGACCAAAAGTATTTTAAAATGTTTCAAACTTAATTGCTTCATCAGTTATGAAGTTCCACGAGGAAGGCAACAACTCTAAATGTTATGGGAATGTTTCTTTTAACTTCATTTTATCCAGTCTGTTGGGAATAAGACATAGGGTCCTTATTTAACCACACGATATGCATATAAGCACATATATCAACATACCCTTTCTCTTAGTGACTTCTGTAATGCTGCTTCTCCAAGGGTCTCAGAATTTGTTGAGTGCAGAGCCTGCCTAGTGACTGACCTGCTTCTAAAACAGTGATTCCTAGAAAATGATTCTCTAAAAACACTGTGCTCTTTTTAACCTTTTTTTTTTTTGCATTAAAATAACAATTTCCAGTCTTCTTCTCCTTCTAGTCTCTTTTCACCACCTTCTTCAGTGATAAGACAGAAAAGGGGAGAAAAAGATGGAGAAAGAAAAAAGGGAAATATGCCAGATAAATATGTTTCTGATTGTAGATTTAAATGAAACTATGGGGAATTCAGCCTTTTACAATTACTTAGGCTACTGTATTGATCATCTATGGCTCATGCACTATTTTGTCCAATGTTTATATGTTATGAGTGCACTATAATAGTTGCTGCCTTTGCAGGATTTCTTCTTCCAGTTTGGGAATAGAGATTACATGTTTTTAATTTTCATTGGAAAAATTCTTGAACAATACACTTTACGTTATCTCTTGAGAAGAATATAACCTGCTGTCCTGACAATTCAATAGTAATCTATTAACTGATAATTCCATTACTATTGACACTACATCATCTGTTTGGTGAGACTGTACAGATAACAACTGGGAACCCCCTGAAGGATCTCTAACCATTTTAAATTTGGAAATCATCTAGCGTGTTCCCACTGTGACATACTTTATGAATAAACATGTAGGGAGACTATAAAGGCTCTTATGGTGGTTCCATAAGATCCTCTGTGGAAATCAACAGAGAGCTTCATTCTTCCTAATTTTTTTTATTGGTTTGCTGTTGTTACAAACATGTTTTAAAAAAGTCTTTTAAAAAGCTTGAATTAAACTGTTTAAAGACAGTCTTTCCACTAAATTCAATAGATCTGGATCATACCCTCAAAGAACATGTAAAATTTTATTTTCTTGTTTTCTAGATTCAGATGTTTTTCTCTCAAAGTACTATGAGAAAGCAAGCAATGAACCAAGAATTTCTTTCTGGCTTAACTCTGGTGAATTCTGAAAAAAAAAACCCCAAGGCATTGAAAATGCTTTTAACAAAATGCTCAACCTAATAGCTCAGTCCTTTGCTGTTGAATTGTAACATTTCTGAACTGTGTACAGCAACAGCACTGTTGGGTGAAGCTTTCTCTGATCCCTAGGAGTTGCAGTCAGCACTGGTGCCAGCTTTTCTCCAGCTGCCCTGTCAATTTACTGTATCACTTAGGTGAAAACCTGTGTAAGACCAAACAAGAGCAACTGAAATCTCCTGCAGTGCCTTAACGATACAGAAAGAGGTCTTTTAGATTAGATCCGATATAGCAGTGACATAACAGTTTGGTTATCCATGTGCTAAAGGGCTTGCTGTACTAGTTTTAGTATTAACTGTTAATGCATGGTGTGTTTTGCTCAGCAGGAACTGAACTAACACTTCACACTAGGAACACTGAATACACTTTAAATATTTTTTAACCCAGTATGTGACTGGGTTAAATCATCAAGGGACAAATTTAGCTTTTCTTTTGGCCACCAAACAAGCTAAAAGCTTTATTCTTTTGCACTCATAACCTACCCAGTCTAAAAGTATTTCTGAAACATCTGTGCAAAGATTACTCATACAACGAGTATGAATAGTTCAAGTGCAGAAAGATGTACAGTTTTCATGCTTTTTGAAATAAGGCAGATTTCTGAATTTATCCTCCCCTAACTTGGGATCTCTGCTCTCTGCTGTAACTCCTTTTTTTCCATAAGCAAATGACTTTGGGGAGAAATGTTTCTGTGCTAACCTTAAAAAAGTATCTCCTCCTATATAGTCATCACAACACTGTTTGAACATCCTGACATGCCTCATGAAACCCTGTTCAAGCTCTTTTTAACAAGTGGCTAGATTTTCTGGCTTGCCCCAACACCTTTCCTAGCTTCCCTGAAGTCAGTTCAGCCACAACGTCAGTTCAGGCTTCCTCAGAGATATCGTCATTTTGGGTATCTGCCCAAGAACCTGCAGATTGTTCCACATATGGCTCTCTTGCAAAACCTGGTGCTTCATAGATTAACCACAATGTAAGGTTAGCTGTTTAAGAAATAAGGCGGCTTTGATCTTTGAGTAGAAATGCAGAGATTAAAAGGCTACTTAGAAAACTAAAGGAAGATTGATAACATGGAAAACGTCAGCAAAGAAGCTGCTTTAAATTAACTCTTTGAAGCCTGAATCTCTCCCTCCCTCCCTCCCTCCCTCCCTCCCTCCCTCCCTCCCTCCCTCCCTCTCTGTCAATATACATGTAAGTATCCATTTGGCTGTCAATGTGGAAAAATAACTGATGTCAGATGATGCACTCTGGATATTATGCCAAGTTGCAGTGACAAATCACACAACTATTGAAATGGGCGATTAGAGCGGGTAACTGCTTGGGTCCCACTATATTGCTTCTCTTGTAGGAGGAGAGGTGTCAATTGCATGTGTGATTCATAGGGAGGGCTTTGTGAAGCTGGTGTAGGTGTGCCACTGGAATGCAGTGAGGTGTGGGCAAGCCCTACCTTTCAGACATGTCCAGAAGGATAGAAGATAACCAATGCTATCTTATTTGTTCATAGGGGAAGTTGTGGTGTTTCAGAATTTACTCTGATTCAGTTCACAGAAGACAAACACGCAAAAAACGTCTCTAGACATTGTTGAGCTGGGCTGTCAGCAGTTGTTGCTGTTCGGCAGTTAACTGATGATTTACATATCATAGTCAGTGGGCATAAAAAGAGTATTTCAGACAGAGCTACACATCAGAAGCCAAAAGTGCAAAGCAGGGAGGAAATCTTAAAGCCACTAATGAAAACCTAAAAAAAATACCCAGTTAGGTCAGCATCAGAACCGTGGAGTCTCGTCTCTAGTCTGAATACTAGACTTAGGGGAAAAAAAAAAAAATCTAAATTTTAACCAAAGACTTTTTGTGAGCTTTTCTGTTATTTGCGGCAACTGCAATTTGGAAACACTCCTCCAGGCTCGTCCTTCTAGAGCTGGCCAAAACCTGTTCTTAGTCAAGTGCAGTGCTCAATTAGAAAGTGCTATTATGTATAATGTCTCGATGTTATGTTTAATGTCTTGAATAAACTAGAAATTAATGACTTAATCACTGTAGAACATCTCATACTGTCTTGTGAATGATTTGGTGGACACCATTAAAATTAAATTTTAATTTGACAAATTGGACAAATGGTCTGACATTAACCAGGTAAAATTTCCTAGTGTCAACTGTAAAATACTACAGTTATGAAGAAGAACTCAAGTGAAAGGAGGAATAAGCAGGAGTCTAATTTTACGCTGCTTTGTTTATATGACTTTTAACTTGTTGGTTGCCAGGAATCAAATTCCTAAGTATCAACTTCTGTTTTCTGCTATGGACCCTGAGAGTCTCCCTGAAGAGAAGTGGGCACCCATGAGTGCTGACATTTCTCCTCTGAGCATTTCCATGGCGTACATGGAGCAGGGGCAAATGAGCTACTGCTAAATAAGCTGAATCCTGATATCTGCAAATGGCAAAAATCCTTTTTCAAAGAAACTGCTGTAGAGTGAATGAACAGATGATTCTATTCATTCACTCTATAGCGGGGTGTATGAGTTGCTTATCTCTTCTCTTGTGGAGGTCAGTGAATTAAGATGAATAATTAAACTACAGTTTTCAGGAGTGTGTCCTCTTAGAATCAAGAGTATAACAGTGAAGAATTTACATGTACAGCAGGCTGAACAGAAAGAGTAACTGTGAGGAACACAGAAGAAACTTATCAGATTTTCCTCTCTAAAGTTTCTTGTGTGTTTTTCACCAACACAGTTTTTCTGTTTTGTAATGCATTTGAATTTTCTGGGTAGTTTGCAGTACTTCAGGTGAAATATAAGAAGTGAAATTCTGGCCCCAATAACTCAGTGAAGCCAGGGTGTTGCTTTAAGAGGATGAGTGACTCGATCATCATGTTGGAGGTCTGTTAGAGGGCTGGAGTTAGAACCTGTATTGTCTGTTTCCCAGTCCCATACAAATAAAAGTGAGGGACATTATAAATTTGTCCTGTCTATCATTGTTATCTCTGAAAGGAATTGCTCTGTAAATTTCATAAACCTCATAAATCTTCCCAGCTGTCACACACAAGTCTTTTTAATTCTGGACTCAGAGATGACTACTAAGATCCTTGTATTTATAGCTCTTTGACAAAATGGGAGAGAAGAAAAATAACCAGGACAAACTTTCTGGCTTCTGGCACATTTACAGACTCTGTTCACTTCATGCCTTCTTCTGCCAGTTCCCTTGGCAAAGGGACTACCTCCCTCCTCCTTTCTCACGTGGTTTCATGCCATAGCTGGTCAGAGTGAATAAAGTGTAATGGAGAAGAGGAGAACTACATAAATAGCCTTCTACTATGCTATCACAAAGGAGTATTTTTTCCTCTGCAATCTGCAAGACAGAAGGTTTTACCACTAGCAATTCTAAAAAGTCACAGTCATATTAATTGTTCTCACTATACACAACCATCAAAGGGTGTCTGAATTCTTTACGGTTATGAGCATATTCCACAATGATACACAGAAAAAATATGGACACATTTATTTTTTTGAAGTAATTGACTATAAAAGAATCTCTTGTGAACAGACTCCAATGCTGTGCAACAGGCAGAAGAGAAGCCAGCCAGAACTGAGGAACATGAGAAAGAAATTCCTTGGATGTAGCATATTGGCTTTTGCAAACATGCTGCAAATCCACAGTGAGACTCTTCACCTGCTGGGTCAGTGTAACTGCAGTGTGAGTTCCCAAAACTTGCTGCTGCATTTTGAAGAGATGTAACTGTGGGTAACTAAATAGTGTTGGCCATATATGAGTACTGATCATATGTACTGTTCAATAGCAGGCCAAATGAACACGAATAGTGTTCCTTATTGGCATCAAGATTACATTACATTCATATTCTCCCATGTCACTTCCTTTATCAAATATTATCAATTAAGAGATTGGTTTTTTAGTATTGAACTATTGCACATATTCATATTGATAGGGTCAGTAAGTCCTCGGAAAGCAGTATCCCAAATGGATGAGTCAGCAGGGACTGCGCGGAAGCCAGACTAGAGCGGTCTGCAGGGGATACACAGTGCATACCCCACCTGCTGCTCTCACTGCACAGAAAGACAGCTAATTTTTATACTAATGTGGCAGTGATAGGTACTAGGTATGCTGAATTTCTCTTTCTTCTTCAAGACCTATTTTGTCAAGCAACTAACTTGTTCTTCCCAAGATCTCCATGTTCTTGGGAAGTGGAACATAAATCACTCAGAAGTCGTATCACAAGAGAAAAGTATTTGAAAACACAGTATTAAAAATGCTATGTGCTTTGTGAAACAGATTGCTACACAGTAGCATGAGCCATCATTCATTACCAAGCACTTCTTGCAATCCTAAGGAAAGGAAAAACGAATAATAAGTGGAACAGCTCAGTTTTGCTAGTGGACATAAATTTGTGCGCCGAACAATTCCCATGGAAGAATATCCACTGTGCTTCTGATTTCTTCTTGACCAGTGAAAGGCAGCTCAAGGATGTAGGTGCTGTGAACTCAGTCTGGCATTCACAGAGAAATGAACACGCCTGGGGGAGGGGACCAGGTTCTCCTGTTTCTAAGAACTGCTGAAGCACTGAAGCTTTATTTAAAAAGGTAAAAGTTTTTTCCTTTTTTTGTTTTAAACAAGTAATTGCTTCCCTCTTCTTCCTTCCTCCTGTTCCCAATATTCCTCATGTATTTGAAAGCAATTCAGATTTTTTTTATAAAATACAGGAGAAATATATTCCCTTTCTGAATACACTTTTCAAATCTCAATTGAGAAGTAGAAAACTTGAAGAAAAAGTAAGCAACTGAAAACAGTCCTTTAAGATGGAAGCAATCAAGCAATCCTAACTACACAGTGGCCACTACTATGTGTTACTACTGCCTTGAGATGGTCTGAGTTACACAGGAAACTAACCCTTCAAAATACTACTTGTTGCAAAATAACGAACAATTTAGAGGGCATTACTGAAGAATTAATTATCTTTAAGCTACACTTTCAACTTCAAAGGACTTGATGAGACCTCACTGAAGTCAATGGAAAGATTACACAAATTTTTATGACCCCTAGAGAAAGAGAAATTTTTTAAAGAACTCCATTGATGTAAAATTTTACATAGTATCATCCCACTAACTACTAATACTTGTTTTGATCTACTTCACTGCTAAAATGAGCGGGGGAAGGAAGTACTGATGTTCCACTTAAGGTAATAGGTAAAAAGACATTCATGTTAAATGTAATTAGTTAATACAAATTAAGATGACTACATGTTCTATTGTCAAGATCATTCAAAGAATTATTTGCTTTTGTCATTGAACAGTGCTGCATTAGTTCTCATAATCTGGTTAGTGCATTAGCAGTAAGTAAATCCTATTGATTCTGCAGATAAAATGGACCTAAGTAATCTTTGTATTTTGCTGATTTCCCTTATATTTAACATTTAACTCAGTATATAGATTATCAAAGGAGAGGTGTTGACTAACTACACATTCTGAAGAAATAAAATAATGCATCAGAGATGTGTTGATAAAAGCAGTTCTGCCTACATTTGTAGTGTACATCAGGTGCATTTTTCATATAAGACTTTATTTACATGGAAGCTGTGATGAAATAGAAAAGCTGTGAATTTCAAATAGACCAGTTAGCCTAAAATAATGCTGTTTGTGGAGACTCTTATTCCAAGATAACATTACACAATAACTGCATGTCTAGCCAAAACAGTGGTGCAAGAGATGTGTGGGATAGAAAGGAGTCCAGAAAGTAGGAGAATATCATGCGATTTGCCCTAATTTCCACAGGCTGTGTATAAAAAGATCTGCCTTAAGAAAATGAAGCTCTCATTATCACTTCCCCCAGATCATTCCTCCTCTAACATCTCATTGTTTTCATCCACTCCACAGATAGTGCAAGTAGTATTTATTTGTGTCATACAACTGCTTTCTGAACCATTTATGCCATGGATCTTCTTTCATAACATTTTTTAAAATTTATTTACTTTTTGAGGGATTTGACTCTGGTTTTACCTGTATGTTTGGAAATGAGGAGTAATTCCACTCTGATGCAAAAGCTGTCTGAGATCAGAAACACGCCACCTAGAAAGTTCAAGTAACACAACACTCTCCTGGATAATAACTACCTACTGTTGCTTTAGTGAGCAATAATGACAGCAATATGTGGTCCTGAGTCAGAACGAGTAAGTAGAGAAACTGCTGAGGTAAGGTTGGTGCTGAGTGAGCTGAAAGGCAGATGTCTGCTTTGCCAGGATTTATGTGTCTCTCCATCATTTGACAGCAGAACCTGAGGAAAATTCATTGCTTACTTAGATGTCTCAACTACCTACCAAAGCCAGGTGGGATGAATCCAGGACTTAGATCTGAATGCAGTGCACTGCAGAATCAGCTTCTCTTTCTCTGGAACATGGAATTGTTTCTAAAGAAATCCAAGCAGATCTTTCAGGAGGGGCTGACATGGTCCCATTGCACAATAGCCATCAGCAGACCAGACAGGAACTTAATCTGGGGTAAAGGAGCCTTAGAATTTGGTCTTGAACCCAGGAAAAGAGGCTTAGATCCAAATATTACACACCTCTGGTGAGTGTCCTTAATGTTACATACCTGCTAGTCTGCATTCTGGACATCTCTCCTTATGGGACTGTAAAGATTTTCAGATTTGCAAGGTTACATAGGATAAGAAAATTATTCTTTGTCCAGTTCTAGTCTTCAGACTTATTTAAGGGCCTTCAGAAACTCTGAGACATAAAAACCACATGACCAGATATCCATGTTAAAAAAAACAAAACAAACGAAACTTTCTGTCTGAAATGATTTCTGTGCAATTCCAGAAAAAATCATCAGAGTGACTCTTCTACACTAATAACCAATAGGGAACCCTGTCTTCAGTGGAAGAATTTGATTAAAAAGTCTGGAAATGGAACATTATTAGTAACTCTGGCAGTGCCCTTTGCAGAAAATGGTAGTTTAACGGATACCACTTTTTCACAGAGAAATGCAGCTTTCATCGAGAAGATGATAAAACACCAAGCAGCAGCACTGGGAGGCAGAGACAGGCCCCTAACAGGACATCAGAACAAAAACTGTACTTCTTGCAGCACTCAGGGACTAACAGGTCAGCCCTCAAACTCCATAGATCTTGATGTTTGGAAGAGTCTGCAAAGATATCTACCACTCAGGGTGGTGTGGTACTTTCCAAAGAAACTCCCTGACCTTTTTCCTTACCTTGCCTTTTTCTTGGGAATTCCTTGTGACTGGCATGTGGCCAGTCTCAGGGACAGAACAGCCCTTACCTCTACAGCTATATGTCTGCTGAACCTGGTTCTGCCTGAGATAACCATACCCATACCCGTACCTATGCTCATACCATACCCCCTACACACTCATACCTGTATCTCTACCTGTACCCATAGCCATGCCTTCCTCATAGGCAGCTTAACTGGAGTTCATACTCTTCCTGCAATCTCTTACACCATGTTACCTGTCCCAGTCAGGTCTTGCATGGCCAGGTGGATAGATGGCCACATACCTAACGGTGGAGGGGAGCTGGATGGTGAGCACACCCTGCCTTGCAGTCCACCATACAGGGCACAATGGGACCCTCAAGGTACCACCCAGGTTTTCAGCAGACAGGCAGTGAGCACAGAACAGGAACGTGGATGGGCTGCATCCCATGTCACCTTACTACTATGGTTTAAGCCTGTTTTAAAGGGTGTCAGTGCACACTGCCCATCAGCCAGTCCCTCTTCATTTATTCTTCTGAGACATCAGAACACCACAGAGAAGCTTGCAAAAATTCTGTATGTATGGGAGCAGGCTTTGTGCCCAGACAGAGTGCTGTATGCCATTTGATAGAGCATTTTCAGAGGAATAAATGACTGAACCAATCCAATGGATTCTGGTGCCTGACTTTTAGGGAAAATATTCAGGCACATTCTACCACAATATAAAAAACATTTCCTCCATGCTGTGAGATTATCTAAATAAGCCACATCAACCCTTCCTAATCAAAGAGAAGTGGTGTTATTTTTAAACCTGCCAAAAAATTTTAAGCCAAATGCTGTGGGATATTAGAGTTACAGGGCCTCATAAGAGTTATTAGTCTCTGTTTATTTTATTAAATATTCCTAGACATACCCTTAAGATGACAGATCAATAACTGCCTTTGCGGTTTCCTGATAGAAGACAGCAATTATTTTCTTCCATTACAATATAAGCAAAACCCAATTTTATTCATCTATCATGTGTGTAATGGTAATAAAGAAGCATCACCATGTGTTTATTTTACTGTCACTTTATCTTTTGTTTTGGTGATCTGCTGTTTTCATTTCACATTCTTCCAACTGTTTGTGCCTTTCATTTGACAGTTGTGACCAGTTTGTCTTGCTTTAGGACACTTGTTGGGAACATGGTGGCCTGTCTGTGATTTCTCTTTTCCTGTAAGGTGAATGGAGTACTTGAACTTACTCAGAGAAGAAACAAAGCCACAGGATCTTTACAGAGCTGAATTTGGATTTCATTTTTAGAGATACTTTACCATGAAAGTCAATAGTGACTGAAGTTAGGTATCAAGGGACACTTGGGCTCACAATTGTTCAGCACATAAGAGATGCAGAAAGTCTAAACAAAGCTCATAAGATCATGACCTAACTAATGACAATTGAAATGTATAGTTGAAATTGCAAGGCTAAACTCAACTCATCTTCCTCACTTGAGGAATCACATTTAATCCATGATAGAGGTACACACAACCGGACTATGTCTGCAAATGAAATAAATAAGTAGCATTTGTCTCTTCATCTGAGTACACCTCTGCTTTGAGGAGTACCACACCAGGGCTAGTAGTGACTAACTGTGACCAAATAAACTCTGCTAAAAGCCTACATCCAGTTTTCTCTTCACTGTGGGCGAGGAGATTCCTGAACAGTGATTCAAAACCCTCCACAGCAGCTACCTCTCAGATATCTTTGTCCTGACTCAGGCAATAAAACCCCTTTCCAATGACTCCAAATTTTTCTTTGAATTCAAAGCCAGTTCTGTTTCCTGCTTGCTGTCATTGAAGTGACAGCCAGCTCTTCACTGAAGGAAATTATTAGGAAGTGCTAACTGGTCACAGCTCCACTGAGGTACATCTGATATTAATTAGATGCACCATCAGATTCACTTTTCCTAACCCTGACTTCAGTGAGTCCAGGATTTGGCTTAATATGTGTTTCAATCACAACTGGAAATGTTTTATTTTGATTTTATAAAGTTTTCCATGAGCACTGGAATAAGTGATGCACAGTTGTGTCTGGATTTATACCTTGTGGCTTGCTGACTTTCCTGTCCAACTAAGCTCTGACAGAGACTTTTCCCGTGTGTGAGCAATACCTGCTTTGGTCCCTGTGAGTCCTTCTGATGTTTATAAAGGGGCTCCTTAAACTTCATCAGTTTCTGCGGCCTGAGCATATATTGGATCTGTCTCTGAATTCACACTTGGATTCACATCTTTAAGATTTCTTATTGTTGAGATGGTCAGGAAAACTAACAGAAAGACAGGCACACAATAGCACGACCACATAAACTTCACTCCTTTAGGAAACAAGGCTAAAAATAAAAAAATTTTGTTAACTACATCAAGATGAGTTGAATTATTTTTTTAAAAAATGCTTCAAATCTGAGAAGAACAAGATGAGGAAGAGTTTTGGATACTTTATTCTGGATTATTCTAGTTTAATTTTACCTTTAGCAGTCTCAGAGTAAACAGTCCTGAGGGACAGCCACTTAAAAAGATGGACTACTCGAAGTCCAACAAAATTATGTACAATTGTCTTGTGGGACTTTTTTTGATAACATGAAATGGCCTTCATCAATCAGACTCTAACTGTAAATTATCAGATAGCACTCCCTTGCAAACATTGCTAAAGGCTCATTTTTCTTTTTACTGTTGAAGTTAGTGGTATACCATATTTACTGCTATACTGTTTTCACTGTCCTATGACTTAATCTCAGTGGTCAGTGCCTTTCACTTGCATCAGTGGTCTGCGGTTTCATTCTCTCAACATCAAAGAGAAAGATCATCTTGGCTACATTACAAAAAGCAAGTTTTGAATTTTGCCAAAATAAACTGTGACAAAAGCTCACAGTTTATAAAAGCTTTCTTTTAAGTTGAAGGTGACTGACAAAAGGGGAAAAATGGGTTATGCCCTCATGTACATTTTTATAATGTACAAAAAAGGGCCTAAGAAGTGTTGAGGGGTTTGGAACTTTTTTTTTAATTATTATTTTACCTCCAGCAAAATCAAGGAAGACCAGATTTGACATTCCTGACACAAGCATGAGAAACAATGTGCTTTTCTCCTTCTGCCTGCTCCTTCCCTTCCTTCACCTTCCAACCTTGCAGGGCTACTTCACACACCTGAGAAAAACAGGTGTATAAAGGATGTTTGGCAAATTCTTGACAATCTTTTTGGCCAACTGAAACATGAAAAAACCTCACTGGACTCTTTTTACTGGAGCCTTAATGAGTCCTCTGGAATAATGCAAAGCAAATGGAATGGCGAAGCTTCAGTCTTGATATTTCCATGTTAAGCAAACAATCAGGACAAAAATTTCTGGCCGCCTTCATGCCATTTAAAGAAACCACAAGAATCACAGTAACATTTTTCCCTTTATCAATTTAATGTAGCAGAAATCAGAGTTCTGATGACATTTCTTGAAAATGGGCAACTGTAATAAACCGTCTGCAGTATAAGACATTCAGTTCTGATATGCAAAGCAGCAGCAGACTCTGGAAAAGCTTTTGAAACAGGAAAGTAGTTCCCAGCATGTGAAAAGTGGCAAATTATTCTGTCAATATTTTAATGGTATACTTTGCTATGAAAAGATCACCTTATGAAAGGGGTGTATAGGCAAGTACAGAATGAGATAAGTTAAAGGCCACAAGCTTTAAAGACAGTCACTCACAAATAAAATACCCTGGGAATAAGGAAAAAAAGTACTTTCAGAGAAGAACAATGTTCATTGTTAAAAATGAACTGAAAAATAAAAAAAAAAAAAAAAAAGTAAGACCTGAAATGAAAAATTAGGACAGCAATAACACTGAAGAAAGATAAGAAGTCACTGTGCTGAACGTTTGCTAACTTGCTTTTAGTTCCTGAAAATTGCCTTTCCCCCCAAAAAAAGGGAATAAAATACTATGTCTGTTGTGGTTGCTGTATCAGCATCCACTGGCAATGCCTTTATCTGTGTTGAACACCTGGAGCCTGTGATAAACAGTCGTCCCTGGAATGCTGAGGCTGTTGTGATGATGCTCAGACTGGGTCGGACCCCTTCTCTGAGCACATTCCTGCTACTAGGGAGAAGCCACAGCAACTCTGTGACAGATGCTTCTCCCCAGGCCACCCCATCTCACTCCTGGCAGTGACAAGCATCCCTCTTCTTTCATGTAAGAGGCTCCCACCTCCAACCGGGGCCTGTGCCAGTACCCCATCCTGATGCCCTGTGCCGGGCAGACGTGCGAAGGAGGACTGTGGTGGTATTGGGGTGACAAAGGCCTGCGGTTCCCACCCTCACTCTGAGCCATCCCAGCAACGGGACATGATAGATCCTACCCATCTCCAAATGCAGGTTGAGCGGTTGCTCCATCCTGACACAGGCCTCGCCTTGGCTTGTAAGGCTAAGCAGAGACCTGTCATAATGGCTCTGGCCCTCCCCTCTGAGAAAAAAAAGATCCCCAGAGAGGACATTTAACGCCTTGCTACATAAGTGGGTACAATTCAAAGCTCTGATGTTTCATGTTTCAAAATAAATGTTAAAAGTACCTGATTCCCAGATTCTGTATTTCTTTTACAAGAGCTGACACCGGCACAGATACTGGACAGAAGGAAAGAAATAAATTCTGTGCTTCCTTCACTCACAGTATTTCAGATGGTTGGAGAGCAGCAACCACCTGAACACACAGTGTACAGAAAGGCAACCCTCCAACCTGAGATTACTGGTATCCTCATTCAGATACACTTTTCATAGACACTTCTTCCATTAAGAAAACTGATTTCAGTGGGACTGTTTCTGTATCAAGCATGAGTAACTGTATTACAATCTGGCTCCTGACAGCAGTTCCAAACCAGCTCTTTCATTTTTTCTAAGGAGGGCAGTGATTCAGCATTAACATAGTTTAACATACAAGTGATATTTTCAGGGACTCCTCAGTGCACATGGATATGAAAGTTAATGAATACTTTTTTAAAATATTAAAATAAATAACTGCCTAAATGTTCCATTTATCTGCATCACAGTCTCTCAAGAAAGACAATTACTTACAAATTTAAACAAAAGGATTTTTTTTCCCCGTGTTCCATAATACTTTTTTATCACCATAAGGACCTCAGTGATTTTCATACTCAGTTTCCAGGAACTAATCCTTACAGAGATGAATCATCAGAATACTAAATAATCTGAAATGATCAGGGAATTACATTTTGTAACTGAAACTGAAGGGATGACTACCTGTCAATGGAGTAGGCAAAGAGAGAACGAAAGTCCCAAATGTAACAAATTAATTGTCGCTTACCCTGTTCAAGCAGTATTTGCTCTCTTTCCCATAAAAGTGCTGGAGACATTTCATGTTCTGCTTGTCAACAATCTTGTTGAAGAACTCGTTGATGGTTCGCACGGAGACAGCGCAGACAGCAGATCTGTTGGTTGGTTCGGAAGACTCTGGTTTGCTTTGTGCAAAAACACCATAGAGAATATCGTCGTTCAAACCAAGGCCCATTTCATAGGCTAGAGCTGCACCTGGCTTGCTTACGTAGGCAGCTTGCAAAATGTTGAATACCTCCTTTCGGATGGACCTCTTTCTCCGCTTTTCGGTAAAAATACACTCAAGAGGCATTTCCATGTAAGAACGCATCTCTGAGTCTAAAGTGCAGAAGCGGATAATTCTAGTGTGAAAAGCTTGTGAATAGAGAGATTCTCTCTGAACAGTCAGAAAAAAGACAAAGTGATTATTTTCAAAGGCATGGACATATCTAATGGGATATGAGTCACGGAACTGAGGGAGGATATCTATATAAGACTGATCTGTGAGAAATTCAAAACCATCCTGTGTTTCTTTTAACCTTCTAACTGATATTGAATGCAGCACATGGGGAGGTTGAAATGTAGATGTCACAGTATTTCCAACAAAGAAATTGACAAACCTGTCCTTTTCGGTCACCAAAACTTTAGTTCCTAAAGTGCTTACAACACAGTCAGGACAATTATCTGCTTCTCCATCCACCTGGGGTGAATACATGCAGTGCACCTCGCTTTCGATATCAGCAAGGTTGTCGGGGTGAATGATGTGACGGTGGCAGATGCCTCCAGACACACTACCACAGCTGATGAGCTGATCATCATAATAAGTTTCTAAGAGCAGTGCCATGTTGATATTATCCTTCCATACACTGTTAGATAAATTGGCTTTATCTTTGCAGTCTTCGCATGGTGCACAGTCAGGATTCTCCAAAATGGGCCCAGTCTTGTACATAGAAATGTTCTGGAGAGTTTGATTTAGTACATAAATCTTGTTGACTGCTCCAATATAAACATGATGTTTATATAAAACTACATTCTGAATTGGTGTTTCTGCAATGAAGTTAGGAAGATCATATTTTACACTCAAATTCATCTCTGATTTTTTAGCTGCTTCTTTGCATTGTCCATGGCTCCTCTGTAGCAAGGCAAACAGGAATACGATAAACCCAGAAGGATATGCAGTGAAAGGCTTCATTGTCAGAGATTTAATCTGTCAAAATATATTTAAAGGAGAGAGTGATTATATTTCATGTACTAAAACATCAGTTTATCAGTCAACAGAAATTCGTTTCTAGGCTGCATGTATCAGCTGAACTATTTCAGTTTAAGAAGCGTCATAATCTTGCTTAGTGTCATTAATAGTCGTGCTAGAAACTGCTATGATTACTGTTCTTTGGGGGTACCCATTTCACGGCTTTTAGAACAATTCACAGAAGGATTTTCTTATAATGAATTTTGCAAGATCCCTTGCTGCGCAGTGCAGCAGTAGAAGAGAGATGACTATTTCCACACTGGCATTAAACCAGCTGACTGATACAGTTTAGAACAAGGTGGTGCACAGGTAGCTGAAAGCAAATCTGCTCATGACACTCAGGACACAACGGCACACAAAGCAGTTGTAGCACTTCACTGTGTGGATATGATATTCGGCAAGTTCCTCAAGGGGCTGAGGTGGTTCTTAGTGCAGCTGCTCAAAAATGAGAAATAGAAAAGGCATGAAATAATGTGAAGATTTGAGCTGGAAGTGGTCTTGTATTTTACTCTGCTGACTTTTTTATTCACCAGGGAGGACACTTTTCTCCAGCAGACCGAAGGAAGAAACCCCTTTCTCCCTTCCTCCAGCTCCCCAAATCAGTGTATTTCACAAAGGCATGGTTTGGAAAAAAGAATGTTTTTTTTTTTTCCAGTCAGCTCTACTTCTTGGAATACTCATTTTCCCTAGTGTTGACAAGGTTTTGTAATATATTGTTAGAATATTTTATGCATCATGTGGTGCCTGGCATGTGCAAGCTTTATTTCAGGCCTTGTACCACAGCAGTAAGTCAGTCTGGTGAACCTTTACAAGATACAGGCATATCACTGTACTGTAAACAAAGGGGTATCAAGTGACCTACAGCCATTAACTGATGAAATCAAACAACCTAGCACTTTTCTTTTTGTTTTTTACTTCTCCACGCAATTGTTTGATGTGGCTTGAAAAACCAAAGGCAGATGACTAGTGTGATATTTCACCCCCTCCAAAGATCAATTAAATGAACTGTGGTTATGAGCGTTTCAGTGCAGTGTCCACACTATGCCCTGTCACATCAGACATTTTCTGTTAAATGTCATGACACAGTGAAGCCAAATTTAGTTTCTTCATGGATAAAACAATTATGAATTCTAAGAGCAACATGATCACATACTTTGGGAAAATACTTATAGCTGGCTGTAGTTAAGCAATTGTTGCTAATCAAGAAATGCTTATGACCACTGAAAGCCTTTAAAATAGACAACCTTGAAAATTACAAACTAATGATAGGAATCTGTAATGACTTTTTATTTCATTAAGACTTTAAGCAAAATGAAAAGATGACTATAGACCAGAGCTGTTTCAGCCGTGTATAAATTCAGTATTTTCACTAGATTGGTTAAAACAATCCATCAATAATTTGCTTGCATTCCTTGTGACATTTTATTTCAGCATCCACTGAACTCTTTCTGTGGTTTACCTCATTAATTACACAAAATAATAGGTTTTAGAAACAAAGAATTGTTGTTTCTTCCTGTTATCTGATAAGAATCATGATCAAGAGCTGGGGATAAAAATCAGAAACATGGGCTATTTGCAAGTATTATCTGGTAAGAACAAGTCACGCTTCTGGTATTGAGAAATTAAGATCTTCCTTCAAATCAACATTTTCTGATATTAATTAGTGATAACAGAATCCTGGAAACAAATCAAACATGGATTTAAGTTTAAAAGAAAAAGAAAAAAGAGCAGGGATATTGCTATAATTAGAAAATAGTCCCAGTACACAGAGCACTGACTTCTATATGGTATAGGGCAGGAAACAGTTTTCTCATCCTCTGAAACTTCTTGATATTACAAAATTTTTCCTGCTCTGTGCTGGGATGAAACCAAGAACTTTCAAAGTTTGTGTGGAACACACAGAAGTCCCACACGATGCAAGAACAACCATGTTCACGTCCTTGTCTCACCAGCTCTGAGCAGAGGTCCCCACAATGAGAGAAGTCGGAGCCTGGTCTGACCATCTGCCTCCTTTCAGCCAGCACTTCCACCTGAGAAACCCTTAAAACTGATACATTCCTGCAGATCACTTCTGACGAGTCAACATGTTCTAACAAATACTAGATTAAGCAGAAAATTCCAGAAGTGCTCTATTTTTGACACAACAGGGAGGCAGGTGTATTGTTTACTGCAACAAGTTTAAACCCACACAACAGAGGTGGCACTGCTGTGGAGAGAGAAAACAATACGTAGGACAATAGTTAGGTGTGGATGAGGCTGACTGACAACCAACTTAGGAAAAAAGATGCAAGGTTACTTGACAGGCACCTACTTTGTTGTAGAATATTCTGTGGTATGTTTTTGTTTTAACATGGTTCCCAAACAGATTTCCCACCCAGTATGCCCCCAGTCTTCAGTTAACAATCCTCCCTGCTCTTCCAGTGTCCAAAAAAGAGGACAACAGCAACTAGCTGTCCAACAGCAAATACCTGTGTGAACTGCAGAGGGATTTAGAGACATAAATACTGTCTGACTTACTCTTTTCCTCAAACCATATCTTGGGATACGAGGACAGTATCCTCAGATAGGCTACTCTGGCTACACCTTGTGAAAGTGCTGGTTTGAATCTGTGCTCTGAAAACAGAAAACGCCTCCTTAGACTCCTTTAGCAAGTGAGATCGGAATCAAAAAGCTTAACAGCAAGAGCAAGGGTGGGATTCAGTGTAATGTGAAGGTTGCCAGGAATAATAGATACTGTATTTGACCACTACAGGAAAGAAAATATGAGCAATAAATGAAAACCGAATCATCTTTGTTGTCATATTTGAGCTCCATCATTGCATCTTCCTTTGTATGCTTTTGAGCTGTTTCAAGCATCCTCTCAGACAGATACCTGCTGATTTCCACCTATGGGAAGCTCAGGCTCAGATTTATAGGCACCTCTAGAGAAGACAGTTCTCCACAATGCATGTCTTCAGCACATCGTGAATCTTTCTTCAAGGTGCCTGAAATCAGAAGGCATGTGCTCTACTGTGAGACATTTATAGCTTAGGGAGGACATAGGAGTTATGTGAAGAGTACAATGTGCAACTCCTTTTTTTAGGTATTTGTCTTTTCACAGTCCTCACATCATATAAACTCTGCTGTTCCTCAGCAAGACTCCCGTGACATTCAGTGTTTCTTTTTATCTGCATTTGACCCAGAGTCTTTCTATATTCCAGTGCTGCAACCTGCAGCACAGAGATGGGTTTTTTTGTAACCTCCAGACCAGGTCACTGCAAACACACATCACTTGAACACATCCTGAAGAAGCAGGGAAGCTTTGGAGAGTTAAAAATTCAGTACCACCTCTCTTCAAAGGTCCAGTAGACCCAGTTTTCCTTAGCACATACTCAAATATAATTTCAGTTGAACTTAAGCACTTACGAGAGTTTTACTGAATTAGAACCAAAATACTTAGGCTATGGATACACTTTTTGAGTACAGGTCAAAGAACTAGCTGCTGTCTATCACTTCCAGAAAGAAAACAAGTAATCCCTTTGTTTCTCTACTTGGTTTGAATGATGGATGCTGTTCATTCTTTTGTGACCTTTCCGTGACTTGTGTGTCAGTGTGTCTTTCATGTGTCTACAGAAGACTTGTAAGCTTTGGCCTGTTATAGCTATCAGCAAGCAATAGCTGTGGATGGATTATTCCTTTTGTAAGAGATATTTTCAAAGCCTGTGTCATGATGTGCTCATTTTTCCATCCCTCAGCAGACAGTAGTTTGTATAACTGATGAGCAAATGGATTTTGGTCAACTGTTGCAAGTGGCTAGTAATGATGTGTCATATTAAGCATGCTTGGCAACCTCAAAGGCTATGGCTGATGCTTCCCACCACACTTGGTCTTGAGTGTTTGTGTACCATTAACGGCTTCCCAATGGCAATCTTTTTCCTACAAGTTTCATTCTCCTTAATTACGGCCTGGATATTGATAATTTGTAAATATTGAACATCATGTCTCTCCTTCACACTGTTTGCCACCATACTGACAAGTCAGGCCTGTCCTTATTGTGAAATAACGTTCAAGCTGTCACATGCAAAGAAGCCAGAAAACACAGTCGTGCTTGTTTTCCTAGCCCTCATTTCAACAACTTGGGTCCCATTTAACTCTGATTACAAAGCACTCCATGGATCTGCACAAGCTAAGACAACACACTGTCATGAAAGCGTTTTGCAGGTTGTTTGATGCATCTGATTTTTACTTGCTTTATTTCAGAAAAGGAAATGGCAGGGTCCTGCATATCCCACATAGAGCATGTTTGTAAAAGAACACATTTAGCCCCCAGAAAGGCTGTTTTAGGTTAGGTAACAGCAGAGACATGTTAATTTGTATTTCAAAAACTCTACTGTCAGCAAATGGTAGCCTTTTCCGCTCTTTAAGGAATTATTTGATAGTATAGTTTTATATTTTTTCCAGTGGGACAGTACATCTTGTTACTTTGGGCTCTGACAGACCTGCGGTGGCAAATTTATACAGGATAACCCTAGTGATTACGGCTCCTGAGAGTTCAGTTCACTTTGTTATCTTGGGCCAAAAGCCATGCCAACTCAGGACCTGATTCCCTGTGAATCAGAGGCTCTGCCATGCAGACAACAGCATCATTTAACAGGACAGGGCAAATGAGAGGGGGAGATGATAACAGCTCCATCCCTCCAACTTTAATCTGTTGTTGTAAATCTGTCGGCAGCACTGGCATCAGCTTCAACAGACTAAGCCCACAGTGGATGTGTCTTCATCAGACTTTTCAATTAACCGATTGCATCTGTAGACAAGATTGGTAAAACACTTACTGAAGTTAATCTATTTTCTATGATGTCCACAGATTAAGAATGTTCTTATGTCAGAATTGCTAACATGATTTAGCTACCTTGAGTTAAAATAACAGAGAGAACAAGGAAATCTGAGAGTCAGCAACAAACACACAAATGATCCCTGAGCTGAATTCAAATGGCTAATCTGAGTTAAAATCCATGTTCCCTTGTCTTCAGCACTATTTCAACTCCAGTTTAGGTTACTCATCCTGACTAAGGTGGGAACGTAATTTTCTTGTAGCATGGCACGTACACTAACATGATGCATTTTTCCAGTGCATAGAATCACAGGAGTTCGTGAATTAGGTCATAAATTAATTCATAACAGAGCTAGGAGGTTCCTATGGTACTCCAAGAGGTGTGCGGGCATGCAGACGGCTGATGGTGAAGAACTGGTGCACAGGGCACAGCCTAGGTGATTGCTGAAGGATTCACCATTAAACTAAATCCTCTACTTATCCAGTGCAGTCATGTGTGTCAGAAGAAACTGCTTTCATTAACATGTTCAACTGATCTGTATGACTTTTTATTCAAACAAAAACCAGAATCTAAGTTCTCCCTGTATAAAATATACTCTTTACTATACATGGTCTATCACCGGGTCCAATATACCGTTGTAATTCACAGCAGCTAGCAATAGAAGCATTTTTGTTGTCTGCCAGGTTTATTTTTAACAGGCATTGCAACACAAGAACATTAATCTATCTTTTGCAGTGGAGAAAATGCTATTCTTATACTCATTTAGCATTATTTTTCTTGTAGGTGTCCTGCAGTGCAATGAAGTGCAGTGCAGAGTGTTTTCTCTGAAACTTGCTTCAGATTTTAACATCCTAAAGCCAATTCATTTCTTGGGTCTGTAGCACAACTGGATTTTTTAAATAATTTTTTGTTCTGATGGGCTAAAGTGGCACTACAGGTTCTTTCGTAACAAACCTCAGCAAACACTCACTGATATATTACAAATAAATGGAGCAGATCAAGAACTATACATTGCTCAAAAAGACTAATTTAAAAGGTAGTATATAACGCTTGTTGGGATTCAGGGAAATTTCTTATGTGAGGAAGTGGTAATCATTCTAAGGGCTGAGGAATCAATTCCACAAAGAATAGGAACTAAAAAAGAAGTTCAAAATATACTAAGAATAATTGAAAAACAGGGATGAAATACCCACAACAAGATAGGTCCTTCGTTGTTCATGCTTATATTTCCAGATGGTTTTGGATCTTTAAATACAGGAGGATAGCTTTCCATACCTGGATGCGTAAGGATGGGAGGTTTTTTTAAAAATTATTATATTGTTTCATGATGGCAGGAAAACAGTAAACTTTGAACAACACAACACTATTGATCCACTCCATTCATCTGAAATGCAAGCCAGCAATTGTGGAGCTTCAGAAAGAAAATACCTGTGATGCTATTGTGACTCTTTACCCCTACACTGGTAGTAAAATAAATCCAGTTCTAGCACAGACTTAAGCTTGGTATCTGCAGCAAATAATTCAGCCTGACAACTGACACATGAACATCTTATTCAGTCCAAGTAGAAAAGGAGCTGCGTGGGGTAGAATGACATGTTATGCTTGTTATTGTATTGTAATGTTGGTCTTCTGTTTCAGGGGAGTCAATATGGAGATATTTGGGTTTCACTCCCAATTTTTCACGTGTTTGGACAGACTAATTAATCTCTTAATGTATTTTCACTGCATATGCAAAGCAAAGACCTTTATTGACTCTACCCAGTTGAGATAAATGCAGATACGTGCCCTGCTTCACCGAGGAAGTCACACAAGCTCAGCTAAAGATGCATGTCCTTTTTGGTGTGATAAAAACACAGTAGGAAAAAGTAGTTTTCTTGTATTTCTGAGTCGATCCTGTTGATCAACTTTTTGTATGAGTCTGAGCATTCTGTGGTTGTCTGTACAGAATGGGGACAGTGTAATTTCCTTGGAATGTAGTTCCTCCTTTTGTAAAGGGTCAAGTTGGCAAACCTGGCTGCAAACAGTTTTAGCTCAATACCCTTAACTACTCTCAGTACTTACTTGGATTTTCTACTTTATGCTTTATGGTTATTACATCTATCTACCTGAATTCTTGTATTGAAATGCAGAGCAGATTTTGGAAGCCTTTTCGGTCTTGTAAAGCTAACAGCCTTCCATACTGTGGTAATTAAAGGAATGGCATGGGTCATAAAATGAAAAAGATTAAGAGGCAGATAGCCATTGAGTAACCAAGACAGCATACAGATTTGATCTAAATGTTCTAACAGCAATTATGAATGATCTTGATGCAGGGCACTTCCTGCAGTTTAATTGTCATTTGGTGCTAATGGTTCTTAGGAGTCCCTGAGACAATAACTATTCATAGCCAAACATTAATCTCTTTTAAAAAATAAAAGTTCTGTACATCAATAGATGGCGATGATAAAGTATATATATTATAAGAACTGTACCAAGGAATCTATATGCACACCAAATTATCGTGTTTCCTTTTGACGTCATAGTAAATATAATATGTATAATAATAACGCCAACTAAAACCCAAGAAGTCCAATTTCTCCAAGGTGTGGTACAAATACCTAGCATACCAAGCAAAAGAAATTGTGCTGGCTCTGTTCTTTTCTCTGAAAGAGCTGGCAGGACAGTGTCAGGCGGTGGTTTTTCTGCTCCGTGGGCACACATAAAACATGCCACTGGGGTGCCATGACTTCACCCTTCTCAGGCAATGTGTCTCCAAGAGCCACAGGGCAGATTAGTGACAAAACCTAGGGTCAAGGATTTCCAATAGGTTGCTGACACTTTGCTTGATACATAGCTTGTCAAGCCGAGATGTCGCAGTGAAGCTTTGTGCAGGGTCCCAGCAAGATCAGCACATCTTTAAGAGTGAGCTGGGCACCTGGATTTATAAAGTTCGCCCAAGGGCTGGAATAAGACTGTCACCTCTCCTTTACTCAGCTGCTGGGGGTGGCTTATCCAGGTAAAGGAGAAACTGGGAAAAAGCTCTGCTCATGGACCTGTGCCAGCACTGCACAGAGGCCTTTAAGGTTGCTTCCAAGCCCCCTCCTTGCATACAGGAACTTTTGTGAGGCTGCTGAAGTAGTCTGGCCCAGCACAGCCTGTTGGGCTGATACTGTGATTTGTTCACATGTATTACATTTAGTGCTGGAAAGCAGACTGCACTCCTTCCATGTCCAAGCTGGCTCCATAAGCAGCGTAACTATGATCATGTAATGTTTTGTTTGAGGTAAATAGCCCCACCAAACACAAACTGCCACTATGCAAAACTAACTTGGTGGTCTTTGCCCCAAGTAAAAATGTGGTGCAAATCCTCAGAACAGTTACAAATAAAACTGAATTGGCCGTGTTTGTAAATGGGCTAGTGAAAGTAATGAAGTCTGTATTTATGCCTTAGCTTAGCAGAACACATCCTTTATCTGATACCAAAGTTAATAACCTGATGGTCTACTCAGCTTCATAGCAGCTTTTTGATAATCAAAACAGGAGCAATGTCAAGGATAGCATTCATTTCCCATCTGTGTTTGGTTAAGAGGTTATGACCTTTCCTTTTTAATGCTGACCTCACTTTTGTCACTGCAAGTTTATGTTATTGCAATGCACTTTAACTGATGCCCTACTTTCACTCAGTTTAGACACTGAGTTAATGATGGCTCATTGGCATGACTGCTGCCTTGCTGTGAACCTGTGATTCATGATCTGCTTCCAAGGACTTTACGGTACCAGTGTTCATAAATCCCAAAATGGACTGGGACCAGCCTATCTGACATCCTGGCTCTCACCAGAGGCAACAGTGTCACAGCTGCAATCAGGAGAGTGGTTGATCTGGAGCAGCCTCAGCTCCTGTTTTTTTGGCAGATGTCCCTCAGTGAGGGTCTGTCAGCCACAGCTTTTATGCTGAAACATTCTGCTTGACCTTCAGAAGATGCTGAAAAGCTCAATAGTTTGTAGAAGGTGTTCAGGGATGGCTGAACAATCTGAGTTTTTTATGCTAATGGAGTCTTTTTTTTTTTTTTTGAACAGATTGTTCAGCTGCTTCATTTATTTTCTTTCAGCCTGTCTCTTCCCCTCATTTTGGGGAAACCTGGGGAGCTTAAATGTGCAACTGCTGCTCTCAGAGGCTTTTGTTTATACAGGGCCTGGTACCAGGTTTTGGACTTCTTCAGACCCTAGAGTGTCTCCTTTGGAAATCTGGATCCCGATTCAAGGAGTTTGTGACATAAGCAAAGAGGCTGTTTCCAGACTTCAGAGTATTTACACTTCTCATTGGGGTGACATGAGGATAAATTAGCTCATTCTTACAAAACACCTCCAAAACATGAAGGGCTTAGTGCCTGTGTTTACAACAGGCACAGCATTGCAAGGCTGAGCTGTAGGATGGTGCTTGCCATAAAGGGGATGATTGAAAACCATGGTCTTCATCACTGCATGAACAGGTTAGCCAAAGGTCTAAATCTGGGACTGGGGGTTGGCTCTGCCCCTCCGTCACCTGCCCTCCCCTGGCTGCAGGCAGCCCCTGCCTGCACTCTACTGCTTTTCTGCCTTGAGAGATCCAGCATCCCACCCTGATAGCTGTTCCTCGCTCTTCTCCTGTCCAAGTGGGGAGATACAGACAGAGGAAGGTGTGGATGTGATCCTACGAGACAAAGAGGTCCTCATGCTTCAGAGCTGAGCAGGCCAGGAGGAAGAAAGGGGATTGAGCGTGGGACTGGAGTCTGCCTGTCAGCAGCAGGACCCGTCTTTGGTGCCTGGCTCCATCCTGTCTGGGGACTGCAAACACACTTAGCTGGGAGCTGTAACCCAGCCAGGATCCAGGGCCTCTTACTGTTCCATGTGATTTCTTCTTCTGGGGAGCTGAAGCTCAGGTGAGATCCAGGGAAAGTGAGATTGAGCACAAAGTGCAGACACTGGTTAATCTAAGCACCTGAGAGCTTCATGGCCATAGAGTGTTAGCTTTCTGGATCCCCTTCTTGGACTTATGCCCTGAACTCACTCTAAACCCCATTTTAGATGGCAAAGTAGCCTCTCTGGATCTTACCCATAATTTTAATCTTGGTCTGCTTATCCAAAAGGAAAATAAAATGGCAGTGGTAAAATTGGAAATTTCAGTTAATGTATGTTTTTAATTTATATTACAACAATTGCTCCTGAGCATGAGGTTTTGTTAAGTAGTTGAAACCACTCAATTCAATACTTCAAGCACCGAACAAAAGTCACTGCCATTTAAAAAAAACATTTTCTTTTACATCCCTGCTCCTACTTAAAATATTTAAATTATATTGTAATACTTACTAGCACCATGTATGTCATGTTTAGATAGAAAACTAGACTACTTGTGTGATTAATAATTACTCACTTGAGAAATTTAAATTTGAAGATACAGCTGTTGGAGGTGAATGATGGGACAGATCTAAACTCTTATGCATCTGGGCCTTCACATGAGAGCCTGGTTTTGGATCTAAGATTTGTCAGGATAAGTTACATTTCTTTTACTGTGAAGCTACCACCTTTCCAAGACTTGACTCCACCATCTTTATGCAAACAATATTCTCATTGATTCCTGTGATAGTTGAGCTGACTAAGGACTAGAAAACAGGGTGCTTAAGACAGCCTGAAAGGTAGAAGATCTGTTGACATGACAGAATCTCAATATCATCTCATTTAAAATGAGCAATAGATGATACAGGGTAAATACTGAGATGCAGAAGGCATAACTTAACAGGGATGAGAGGTGCAGAAGAGTAAATCTTTAAAAATCATATATTGTTAATGAAGATAATCATTACTCTTTAAAGAAAAACTAAATTACACTGCATTTCCAAGTAACTAGCTAATGGACACGGGCATTATCTTTTCATATGTCTTTGAAATCCCTAAAAACCATGCCTAGTCACGTATTTGACTGATGGGCTTTTACTCCCTATTAATAGCATATGATGGAGGTCTCGTAAATAACCTACCTTCAGATTTGCCTCTTCCAGAATGGAAAGCGGTACATTCTTATTCTTTAGCCACCTTTTATTGCTCCTTCCTGCTTCCTGAAAGGCTTTTTGTACTGTGAAAACAATTCACTGGTTGTTACCTTATTTCTGAGCCCTGCAGGGATTTTGGGTGCATAGTCTCCTCAGATAATCAGGAAGCCCTCCGGCTGCAGTCAGGGGAACTCTGGAAGCCAGGCTTGCTTATCTACAGGCAGAGGTTGGCCCAGCTTGTGTTTAGTTTACGTGAGACGTGTGGTATTATTTGCATAAAGGGAGTTCTTTCAAAGCATGTTATATGAAAATCTCTCAATTTGAAAACAAACAAACAAACAAAACCACGCGGCAATTTTCAGGAAGCAGCAAAGATGTCTCCGAGCTCTCCCCCAGCTCATTTTATCATGGTAGCTTACACCTGAGGAAGAATAAACACATACTTGTTTTTGTAAATGTGTTTTCAGAATGAAAGAAAACTCCAGAGAACTGGCGAATGGTCCTTCTGACTGATAATGACCATGCACAGTGTTTTCCCTTTTTATTCCTTAAGGAAAAATATGGGATTCAGTTCTGCAATTAGAAGGTCATTAATAATTTTTGTCATTTCATGCATTCTGAGCTGACTTTACCTACCTCCTGTCTCACTGTAATTTCTCCCAACTTCTATTAGCATTCTCTGCATTCAGAGCTCCTCCTCTCATGTAGTCTGCCATAGTTATCCAGGAAAAAAAAGATAAACGTTGTTGGTCAGGTCTTTCTGAACATAACCAGGAGAGGGAGGAAACCATCCCTTTCTCGCAAATGGACATGCCTTGCTATTCACCTCTTTTGTATACATAAGATTGGGATAATAAAGACAAAAATCTAATGGAATTTGATACAAAGAATAGTAACTGAATTATATGGGATTTAATGGCAGATAAAATGAAATGGGGTTTTAACATCTTGCAGTTCTGACACACAAATAGAACTAATTTAAATTTCATAGGATGGTTCAAAAACTTATGCTGGGTGGATTCAGTAGGATTTTCCCGTTATGTAAATCTGACTGAAGAGCCAAGATGGACACCTGGCAAGCTCTGGAGAATGTCACAGGAGAGGACATTCCCAGAGAAGAAGCTATTTAATCTTCTGACAAGACAAAAGGACACAGTGAAATGTTGCCACCGTGCCATGTTCTCCGTAAGGCCAGTGTTTGCAATATCAAGAAAAACAGACATTTGGGAATTTCAGATTCTGACTACAATAAGATTAATAAACACTAAATACTAGGAAATGAGGAAAACAAAGCAAAGCACAGAAATAAAACCATAGCACAAGTGTGGGTCTTCTACACCTGTTCTCAACACTTGTATAGTTTTCACTGAAGGTGATGGAATGTACTTGTACCCTGAGTTTAACTAAAGGCACCGATATCCTGGCTGAGGGAACACCCCCATTCACTATTTGGAAGCACTGCAAACACAAACAAGGATAAAACTCATTATCATGCAGCACTCTGTCTTTAAACACAAACAGGAAGGCAACAGCAAAGTCGATGCCAAAGCTTTCCTTCATCATAAGGGTTAAACAACAGTTAAGATAAAGTTTTCAATCACCTACTGTGGACTAAATTGCATCTTCAAACACACACATCTTCCACTGATTTGAATGGATGGTAAACACATTTTTCAGGGTGAAATTTGGATTGTATTCTCTGATGCAGAAGTGCTTAATCACATAGGGAGCTCCACACCAGCTCACTGCTTCACTGGAGTCCAATACTGTTTGCATTTTACCTTCACTTTAAAGCATTATTAATATTGCGATTGTATTTTTTTTTTTTTCCCACTGCAGCTTTGGGCATTTGTAAGAATGATATCAAATACCGAGTTTTAACAAGAAACATTTTTCTCTGGGAAAAATATTGGCCTCAAATCCAAAGAGCAAAAGCAATAAACCTAAAGTATTTAAGCAATGGTTTTGCAAGACAGTAATACATAACATTTAAAATTAGTACCTACTTGCTAGAAAATAACTCCAGTAATTTATTTAACATTTTCAATGACATTAGAAAAGAGGAATTAATCAATTTTTGACATGAATTCAACTGCCAACACCTTTCATTGTCTTCTGCAAAACTGCCTCTCTGCTTTATCCTGATTCCTCAGATGTAACAAACAGAACCTGGTATTTTTGGATGAGGAGACACCTGTCATGAAGACACATGAAAATGGTATAATAATACCCATAACAGATATGAGGATATATAACATAAAAGGATATATAATTCCCGTAACAGAAATCCTAATACAATTTTGGCTGTATAACAGTCTTAAAGATAGAGAGAAATCCAAGCCTCAGTTACCCCAGCAATATATCTGAAGACAGATAAAGCTTGTGCAGTTACTGCTTGTGTAGGTATTTCAGTTTTAGAGTAAAACATGTTCTTTTCTAGTCACGAATTTAGGACAACCCACAGATTTGGGAATTTTCTCAAAGGCTGGGGTTACTTGGAAACCTGCTACTTTTATCCTCATAGGGTCATCCATGGCGGAGGTGTGAGCAGGGGGAGAAGAAAAACCCAAGGTCTTAATAAATATCTCTTATGGTCCTGAAATTTTTGTAATTTAGTTTCAGCCAACCAATCCAAAAAGCAATTCTTATTCACGATAAAGCTAAAGACAAAACAATAAAATAACATGCATGTCTCTACGCATTCACATGGCACAGTACACCTCTACCAAGCTTGAAACCATGCTAGCTAAAAAGTTTCAATATGGAAACAACGAAGTAAATGAAAGGTGTGATTCAGAATCCAGCTCAAACAAACTATAAAATAAAGAAACAGAAATATTATCTCCTAAAATAAGGGGAAAATAAGTAAGTTTGGAATTCTAACTATAGGTGGTAATTGTTTTCATCTGCTCATTAGACATGCTCAGAAAGGATTTTTGTTTGCACAAAATTTAGACAAAAATAAATAGGTCCTGCAGGAATTATCAATTTTCACAAATATTAATAAGCAAAATTTCACATGGAAAAAGATACCTCAATCTTCTATTAAAGGTGAAGGAGAGGAACTCCATTTTGCAAATACTGTTCAAACACACACAAAGGCAGTGCTAAACCCAGCGTCCATGAAAAGTCACTGGTAAAACTCTGAGGGACAACCATGAGGCCACAGTCTTGCCCATGGTTCCTACCAGGCAAGTAGCACAACCACAAAAGAAGGTATAAAAGGTAAGCTGCTTAAGACCTGCATGTGTTGTCGGTCCAAGCCACTGTGGTGGGTGGTAGAGGGACTGGAATTCAGCTGAGGGCAATGTTCTGACAGATGTGGGCAGGGGCAGGAGCCAGCACAGCTGGGCTGGGCACGGACATCCTGCACCAGGGCCATGTGGCTCTCAGCCCTAACAAACACTAGGCGTAATCAGTCCATTAGTCCAGGTTTCTCCCAGTCCCAGACAGTTGTTTAAAACGACCATCATTTGAAGCAAACCAGAAACCTTAATGCTGTATTTAATAAATATCCATAACTTTACTGCCTAAACTCAGGGTGGTCCAGCCTCGTTACTGTTAGAGGCAAAATGCTTTTTTGAGTTTCTTAACACCAACCCTCTGCTGTGAAAGGGGTTCAGCTATGGCATGTCGGGTGCAGAGGCACACTACAAGCTCACAAACCTATGCACCCCAGATACCAAGAGGCAGGAGTATTACACACGCTTAATTTTTTGGTCATCTGCCCATATCTACACAGCTGAAAGCCCTTCAGGTACTGCATGCAATCCTCCTGCAGTTGGGCTTTTGCCTAGAGGCCACCTGTTGTGCTACTCTTTCCTCTATAAAGAGAATCAGAAGATTGCATGGGACTC
Organism: Athene noctua; assembly: GCF_965140245.1. Taxonomy (NCBI): domain Eukaryota; kingdom Metazoa; phylum Chordata; class Aves; order Strigiformes; family Strigidae; genus Athene; species Athene noctua. The sequence continues at coordinate 60,058,824 of NC_134039.1, read as the reverse complement.
TCTTCAGTCACAACCAAAGCTATGATTCTAGCCATTTTATATAATAAAATAAATCATACATTTGGCAAATTTCATATTCTTATGCTGAAAGAACATCTGCCTGAAGCCAAAAACTTCCTGTGTGGGAAGTGAACAACTTACATTGTATAATATTGTCAATAAAAGTTAATTACTGCCTAAATCTAGCTATCTTTATAACTGTACTGCCTCAATTAACTGAGTCTGCTTGTAGAAGTGTAACTGGGAGGCCCCTATACTTCATCATCAACTCGAGATCCATGCTATTTTGAAAATAAAAGACCTGTATCCTGTCCAAAAAATAAACTCTGGAGGTGACTTGCCATGATGCCATTTTGGATTACAAAAAAAACCCCTCGGCCAACACACAGGGGAAGGCTTAATTCCAGCAAACACACACATAAACAGGAAATCTCTCTCCAGTCAGAAGGTATTTTTCCTTCGTACAATGGGGTTCAAAGATGTGTCATCATATAGTTTAAAACAATTGCTAAGGAACCTTACCATTTCCAACAGCTTAGGAGTAGAGTCAGCTTCCACAGTTGAGAGCCTGTCTGAACTTGCATGGGAAGCTCAAGAACACTAACAAATATATGCTGGCTTAGGCCAGCGCAGAGTTTTTAATCAATAAGCATGTCAAGCTGGGGGACAGGGAGGGGAGGGAATCAATTTTCAGAAGGCAAATGGTAACAACTGTATATTTAATCAAATTGCAGCTGCAATCCCTTACTACTCTCAATATTTTTGAAAGAAAGTAGCTCCACAGCAAAGAATGAATTTCAATAAATGTCACATATTTAGTTATATTGCTGATTTTTTAAATTTATCAAGCTAGGTCACTGATCCTTTGCAGAATACCCATACATGTCAAAAAGATTCTGACACAGTTTAGTTGGATAAACGTCAAAATGAAGGAGCTACTATAGAGGAAAGCAACCTAAACAGAAATTGTTATTTCCCTGTGACTACAGGAAAAAAAGATATGCCAATGTGACCCTTCAAAGAGAAGTTAAAGCTGCCATGTACACAACAAATTGGATAGCTATCAAATACCATGGCGATGGCCACAGTGTGAACACTTGAGCAAAATGACAATCTCCTGAAAGCATTCGGCAATTTTCCTTTTGCATGCATTTGCAACCAAATTTATCATGAATTCAAATGCGATCCCTTCTGATGCCTTCCATACAACAGGACAATTTCATGTTCCTTTTCTTGGGACAAGCAGAAGAGGCTATCACAGAGCTGTAGGATAAACAAGGTGCTTTTTTTGTGTAAGTATTTTGAGCTTATTAAAGTCCTCAGCATTACCGAAACTCTTCCGTTATTGACACCTGCTTGAAAAATGAAATGCTCTAAGGCATTTGCCTCCCTGGAGGCTGGTGTGCTGAGGAGAGAGGCGGAGGAGAGGGGTTTCAGGGCACCCACCACCTCCCTGTTTGCACTGCATGCACCCTGCATCTGGGTTATGCACACACCATCTCCTTAAAATGAGCATTATAAAACCCTTAACATTTGAGGGTTATAAAGCCCTCAAATTCTTATCTCCACTTCTATTTTTCACTTTGGTATTTGGTGTACTCAATTGCAACTAATTCAAGGAAGGTCCATCTCAGCCAAGGGGACTCAGTCACCATCCAGCCACATCAAGTGACTGAAAAAGATCACAACTAAAAAGTCTCAGAGCAGATAAAAAAAAGAGGCAATCTACTTGGGAACACTGTTTCATTCAAAGGAGCTATACCCTAGACCAATTTGGTCTGATAACTTCACCTCTCCTTTATTTTTCTAATGTTTAAAACTGGAGGGAAAAATATACTTTATCTTCTTGTACAACATCATCGTTTTCCTGAAGGCAAATAGCTTGGCAATTTGCTAGATTTGTTAATGCTAGAGGAAACAAGTTAGCACACATACCATGTGTTTGAATGCCTTTGGAAATTAGATTGAAACACTGATTTGATTTCCTAAAAGGTATCTTAAACAAGGCAAGGTTAGAGATTTGGAGAGTAATGAGAATTTGTGTGACTTCAAACAGCTCTACATAAAACAGACCTGATATTCTGGGGGGAAAAAGGTCACCTAATTATTCGTTTCCTGAAGGCCCTGTCTATAGTACATTTCCCCTGGGTAAGGAAACTGATTTAAAAATGGCTTCTGCTAACATGCTTGCCTCAGTCACTGTGTATGAGATTCAGATTTGTTAAAACCATTGCCAAGAAAAACACAACATTTTACAAGGAGAGAACAACAGAAAACCTTCCTGGCTTGGCTGTGGCAAAGAGGTGCCATCCACAGAGTCCTCTGCAGAGCCATGGTCCTGCGTCCTCAGTGATGGCATGCTGCTCAGGACCACATGGCATGACCGTCGGTGGTGAGTTCCATGGGTTTAATTACCAGCTACAACCTCTGTGTGGGAGGCAAAAATCACAGGCTGTGGCCACAGCAAACAAGATGCACAGGTTGATGTCTTGGCTGAGGGTAACAGCCTAATGAAACATAAAATTGTGCCACCGGCTCAAAGGCCAGCCAGCAAGGCAGAAATAAGGAGGTGGGAAGCCTGGACATAAGGGTTTCACAGGAACCAGCCACGAAGGCGTGGTTGCCACCCAAAATCTTAAGAAGGTTTGTTTGAAGTATCACATACTGCAACTCATTCCTTCTCTTTTGCACCACAGAGATGCTGTAACTCCCTTTTGGGTTTCATGCTCCTGTAGTTTCAGGAAACGCTATTCAGCTACTCTATCACTTTCTTGTCAAGAAATGATGTGTGTTTCAGGTGTGCTGAGAGAGCCCAATCAGGATTTCCCTTACACTAGATATTCCACAAACACACACAGAGATGCAGAACCTCTCCTTGTTTCCTGCCTGAAGTGAATAAAGTCTAGACACATCACCACCGCAAAGCAACAGTGGTAGAAAGCAGATCATCCAGAGGTCTGGGACTCCCACTGCTGCAGCTCTGGCTTTCTGGCTACTCCAGTGCAGCATGTTGCCTGCATCAGGTTCCCTTTGCGGCTGTGAAGGGCAGGCTGCTGCTCTTGCACTGCACCCAGCTGTGCCAGTTACTCTCTGGAGTCCTGGAAGCCAGACTTGGAAGACAGCAGGCTTTGAATTTCTCCTCCAAGTTGAAAATTACAGAGCAGTCATTTGCAGATCATAGAAGAAAGAGAGTAGGTGGGTTGGCCCCTTCAATTGCACTGGACCAGCAGGATGAGGTTACAAGGGTCATCAGCTAAGGTACCAGAAAACTGTAAGTGCAGAAGAATCAGGATGAGAAAGGTAGTCCTGGGAGGACAATGTTTGCCACTCAGTTTCGCATTCATGAGCTGTTCAATTGAACCTCTGTTGAGTTTTGGCTTTCTGGCTGACTTGCCCTGACTCAGTATGCTCCCGTCCATCTATAGGCTGCACTGTCATCTCCCCTGAGCAAATGACACCTCCATGAACCACTCTCCAGCCACAACATGTGCAATATAGTTTACCAGTAAAGAACTGCTATGTAGTGGTTATCCTCTGAAGCATTAAAAAAAAAAAAAGGGAAAAAAAAGCTGTATGAGATAATAAAGACATTTCATTCCCCCCCCCCAAAAAAAAAGCAGAGCAGCTGACTCTCTTTTCTGTAAATAGATGAATGTTTTACAAAATATTCATTTTTCCAAATGATTCAGTTTGTGTTAGAAGACAGTCAGAAAAAAAATCCTACAGTGCTGCTGAAGGATTAGAGCACACAAAGAACAAGTGATACAGTCATTCTCTAACTTACTTTGTTTTCAACATGCAGCTCCTGCCAAAGGCTAGCTTTTGCTCTTGCAGTGTATGATCTGTAAACATTTAACCAGCTCTTAGAGAAACATGTGAGACACTTTATCTTGCCTGATTATAAATCCAAACCTCTCAGATCTAAAAAAAAAAAAAGAAAGAAAAAAAAAAGAGAGACACCATCCTCTTTTTGCTGGTGGACAATGCAAAAAGCACCTGTAGGATGAAAGCAAATGAACCACCACACATGGCATAGGTTCTTTGGGAAAAGCATGCATTGCAGCTTGAATAACCTCCTGCAGGTTACAAACGCACAGTTTGTTAAACATCACTGTTACTCGATTATTAGTCCCTATTTTAAGATGTATGTGTGAAACTTCCAATTTCTAAGGAGTGCACCTAGTATTTATAAAGCCAAAGACCACCTTATTTGACGCTGACATGGAAACAGTGGTGGAATTACATTATACGGTGCGAATTATTTACCATTTGAAGCAAATCCTGCATTTTAAAAATAGAAGGAAAAAAAAAAAAAAAGCCCAAACCAGGATATGAGGGCAAGGAACACTGTGAACGCCGCACAACCCTCAAGTACAAATTCCCAACTTGGGGAATCGCCCGGACTCACCCCGAGACCTCAGCCTCACGGAAGGCGGCCGGGCCGGCCACCACAAACCCACACCTCGGAGTCACCGTTTCCGAGTTGGAACTTCCCCGCGGGGGTTGCGGACAGCCCCGCCGCAAGCGGACGCCGCACCCGGGCGCTGCTGCCGCCGGCGCCGCTGCGCGCTCTTGCCGCGCCCGCGGAGCGGGGAGGGGAGGGGCGGGCAGCGCGCTGAGCCCCCGCAAGCCGCCCACCGCGGCGCGCAGCCCGGGGAGCGCTGCCCGCCCTGCCCTGCCCTGTCCTGCCCGCGGCAGCGACTTCGCGGGCGTCCCCCGGTCCGGGCGCCCTGCGGAGCCCGGCCGGGCAGGGGCGAGCCGGTGCCGGCGGCCCCGCTCCGCGGCTCGGCTGCCTCCGCGGCGCTCGCCCGGCGCGGAGGCTGCCTGCCCCGGGGAGGGCAGCGGCGGCCCCGGGCGCCGCGCTCCCGCGAAGTTCCCGGGCGGGGCACGGCGCGGCGCCCGGGCCGCTCCCGTCCTTCCCCCGCTCCCGGGTCATCCCGCTCCCCGCGTCCCCCGGCTCGCCCCGTTCTTCCCCGCGGTTGCCGGTCCTTACCGGAGCGGAGCGGGCTGCGCGCCGGCACTGCCGCCGGAGGGGCGAGCGCTGCACCCCGGCGGGCTGGCTCCCGCGGTCCTCGCCCCGGCACCCGGCCCGGCCCGGGCGGGGCGGGGCGGAGCGGGGCGCAGCCCGGCGCACCTCCGCGGCCCCGCGCGGCTCTGTCCGCTCCCTGCCGCCCTGCAGCCGCGCCCCGGCCCCGGCCCCGCGCTGCCGTCCCTACCTGGGGGCGGCGGGGGCTGCGCGCCGCGGCGGGCAGGGGCCTCCCGCCCGGCACCTGGGCTGCGGGCCGGCTCTGCGCGCCCTCCCCTCCGGCGCCTCCGCCGCGCTGGTGGCGGCTCCCAGCGGTAAATCAGCCGGTCCCCGCGGCTCCCTCCGCCCCTCCGCCGCGGTCCTGACCTGCCTGTGACTCACCACATCGCAGGAGCCCGGGTGCGCGGCGGGGGGAAGGAGGGAGGGGGCTCCTCCTTCCCTCCCTCCTTCCCTCCCTCTCCCCTCCCTCCGTCCCTCCTTCCCCCCCATTCCTCCCGGCCACGCTCCCCCAGCCCGGGGGCAGGAGGGATGGCTGCCCCTCCCCAGACGGGCGAAGCCTCGAGGGGACCGGCCGCGGCCGCCCCTGGTGGCCCCCCGGCACCCGGGCGTTTTCGGGCCGAGCGGGTACCGGCGGCGCAGGCACAGCCTCCCTCTGCGCTCTCGGCCGCTCGGCGCTGCCAGGGGGCCTAAAGCCTTACCCTGAGAGGGCAGGACTCGGGCACCTCCAGGCTCGTCCCCGGACCCCCTCAGGCTCTGTAGTAGCGATCAAATTCCTCAAATAACCTCAATTCATACAGACCACCAAATAGCTATCTCTCCCCATATGTGCTTCCTACAGGGAACCAAATGGCACGGGTTAGGGTCTCTTCCTCGCAAGGCTTGCAAAGCAGACGGTGTCTTCCATCTTTCAGAGGTTCTGAGAAACCAAGCGATGCCATGTACACTTGTGGAGCTGCTGAGAGACTGCCAAGACTCAACGCCAGGGCCTGCACCAGAAGACCCATCATTTTTGTGGTAATGAGTTTCAGCAGCTACTGATTTAAACCAGATTTTAAGTGAAAGGCTCCGATTTTCAATAGAAGTTATTGGACACATCTATTTTCTCTTTGCATGCTTCCTTTTTTGGCCCCAGCTCTGCTCCTCTTAATCATACCTTTTAAACCGGTGAATGTTTTTCATGAGTAAAGTACAAGGAACTGTAAGAAACATTGCCCGGTTTCATGATTAACTATGGGAGAAATGTCAGACCTTACATCAAAATATTCTGAAAGGAAAATTAAATAAATTATTGTATGTATTCAGTTTAGGCCTGGGATGTCACCGTGATGTGTATGTAGACAAAGCTGGACATCAGAACAAAATGCTTTTTAAAAGCAGTTAGCCAGCCTTCCACTAATCTGCATCAGCAGCACTTTCACAATTTGTTTATCTGTCTCCTCTTTCCTATGGGCTTTTTGGCACTGGTGATAAAGACATCTAACCTAGCTATAAACCAATTCTCTGCAGAAACAAATTGTGATCGAGGCAGCATGTAACCTTTTATGTATTTAACTTGTGAAATTCTTACTCTGCAGTATCTTTTACTGACAATTGATAGCCTGTTTCAACAAGGAAAGGGTAGGAAGGATACAGGTAAGGTTATACTTACTGCCTCCTCATTTCATGCACATTAGCAACACACTAAAAACTACACCAAATGAAAATAAAACCAGTCCCTTCTGCTCCCTGCAAGATAAAATTGTTAAAAACTAACCAGCGACACAGATGTTCTGACTGATCCTATCTCATTTCTTTGAAGTCCCTGGAAATCTGTCCATTTACTTCAATGACCTTTAGTTCAATTAATACTCAGCAGCAGTTAGAAGAGGAAGACTGAGAAGCAGCACTCGCAGTGCCAGCACCTAGAGGGAAAAGCATGGTTACAGTTGGATCATGCTACTCACTGGGCTTTAGTTAGTGATCAGTTAATCAGTGTGCATCCGTACAGTTACACAAGATTTGACAGAATCTTCCTTATTAGTTTCAAAGTGATAAAGAAAAAGATTTCAGTCCAGTGTTCATCCTCTTAAGGATATCGCCACAGGTTATCTGTTCTTAGTCCGCTCCTCAGTTCTCCATGCACCTGCCTGGGCTGAACAGCCAGCGCCCGGGCTGTTATCAGTGGGACAGCCTGTGCTATTCTAAAGCTAACAAATGGATTGTCACTAACATAAAAAGGAGAAACAGATGTTTCCTTTCCATTTTGACCATGCTGATGCCATGTTATTTTAGGTTAGCTGTATGAGACAACTACACTGCAGCGGGGCTTTGATAATCCTTGGATACTCCCTTCACTGTGCTTGCAATGATGTGTATGCACCATGAACAGCTTCTCAGAGGAGACTTGAAGCAGCTTTAAGGTGCAGGAACTGGTAAAAAAGAAACTACACCTTTCTTACTTATCATCCTGTTTTTCTTATAACTTCTCTTCACTTCTCTCTCCTGTCCAAAAAGAGCGGGTCCTCTGCACTCTGTTAAGGCGTCTGGCATAAGTATGACGATGTGGCACATTTTAGAAAGTTGACGGCACTGGAAAAAACAATTGAAAACTGTAAAGGAAAGTCTGTCAGGGTGATCTATTTGGCAAGAGAACTGGAACGCACCAGGGAGAGTATTGGCACGTGCTTCCCAGTCCTGACGTGTTTCAAGATAGGGAGCTGATGAGCAAACCCTATCACTTGTCTAAGGATGCAAACAGACAGTTAGAAAAATTAATTGCAATGCTTTAAGTTGAACTTTCAAATGTCAAGATGAGGAATGAAAACACAGGATGATTTATATTTCTATGCATTGGCAGTAGTGCACCCACAACACACTAAGGAGCCCAGTTTGGTCTTAAGGGTTTTGATTGTGACTTGTGTTCAGAACCTAAGAAATTCTTGATCATAACTACAGGTAGCAAGGTGGAGTCCAAAGACCAGATTCACCTAGGTACCCAACTGCTACTTAATTTCAATAAGGATATTTAAGTATCTCTGTGAATCTGGATCTAACCACCTTTTAAACCTACATAATTAAAAATTGGTCTACTATGCATTTCTGTAGGACCACACTACACTATATGGCGCCATAGCTATATGGTACCTGGTACCATCAGTGGATTTGCTCTTTGTCCTCTGCTGCAGTCCTTCACACCTTTGGGAGCGGATATAAAATGCAAATGTCATTTTGAGACTCCAGAGACTTCTGACTTAACAGGGCTTGCTCATGAGTAAATGATTTCACAAGGAGCAAGACAGTGAAAAGGAATTAATTTAATGCTTAAGAATATAGGAGACAAAGATCTCTAGACCTGAGTTTAGCGGTGGCAGGTATCAGGTAGTCTCCTGTCACAGTACTCTGCAATGTGGACTTGCAGTAGCTCAGTCTGAGCCTCCCTAGACGGTGATAGACAAAAAGAGGAGGCTTAGATGACTTCACCCAACCCAACTACCTTACAGACCAGTGATCCAAAGGTAAACTATCAGTGTAACAGCCTGCTGGGTAATGTGTAACTACTTCCTGCAGACCCTGGTTTACTGGAAGGCAGCCTGACTGCAAATGCCAGTGGCACATTGGGGAAGGGGTTGTCCCTGTGACTGTTTTGTCCCTTGAAGTCACTCTGACACAAGCCATCTTTTGCTTCTGTCTTCCTTGGGTGCAAAAAGCACACTGTGAGCAGGGACAGATGGTGTTGGCGGGGGGATTGGGCTCTGGAGAAAGCATGCTTGGGACAGTTTTGCCTCTCTGGAAACCAGGCAAATATCACAATTGCTGCTTAGATCTGTAGGCTCTGAAGATTTGATCATCACTGTGCTTTATGGCTATTTATTAATTATCTAGGAATTTATTAACTAAGCCTGTAGATTTTGCAAGCTAAATAAGTACTTTCTATTTGTTTGTAAGAGGATCAACAATAGCACGAGAAGAAATTTCAGCCTGTGGCTGAAGGTTTCAAAAGTCCCTTGCAAAGCCAGAAATAGAAGTCCCCAGTTAGAAATCCTAAACACTGAACTACCCTGGGCAGTTCTCCATTCGTATGGAAACAGAGATCATAACCAAAGCTGTTCCTACTCACTGCACTGTAGATCACAGGTGATGTTTTTTCTCTATTTATTGACTGAGGAAAGGGAAGTCCTTTATTTAACTTGATGGGTTTTTTCTCCTTATTTGTCTTTCTGGTTGTAAGCAAACACCACAACTGAGTTATTCCAAAATCCAAACGGGGTAAGCATCAACTAACTGGATTGCTTGAGAATGGAGGAAAACATGGATGGGGTTAGTGCATCTGAAGTCTGGATTGCCATGGCTCTGTGTCCCTGTTGTGCCAGCCCCAGCGCCTCTGTGACCATGCAGGAAGCTGGTACATGAAGTTCAGGAATCACTCCAAAGACCAAAGATTAGTTTACAGACAGATCAGCTCTTCAAATACATCTGCTATGCAGTAACATGAGTGCTAGTGCCTGCAAAAGAAGGAGGTCAGAGACCAAGGAGGAGGGTGGGCTCGCAGCAGCCAGGATTTATGTTAGTTTAAACTGAGGAGACACCTCACCCTCCAGAAAACAGCAGGGGAACTGGGAGGAGATGGTTTGGATTGCAGCGCTGCTCCCCACCTTAGCCTTGCCTCCCTTCCTAACAGTGTTGAAAAATGTTAAATCCCTGAATGAGTATCTCTGAATGTACAAAACCAAAAAATCATTTCAGGGATGGAAAGCTGAATGGTCTTTATAATTTTATGCTCACATCCCTGAAATGGATACAAGCACAGTAGCCCCTGGTGCACGCACTGAGCTCACACAACAGCAAAGGCTTTCCAGCACATGCTCTAGAGAGCTTCCCTAGCCTGGCTCATTGTGAGCTGCTTCAGGCAAAGCACAGTGGCAAAACCCACACCCAATATCATATACAGGCCACTTTGGCACTGTAGATTTGTTTCTATAACTGGAAACAAACATGATGATATTCAAAAGTCAGACACTTACAAAGTGAGGAATTTGCTGTGTGTTATACTTGTATGTTCACTGGTCTTGCACAGTTAGTTGTCTTTAAATGGTCTGGTAAGTGTAACTGATTCTTGACATTCTTTTCAGTACACCTTAAATGCGTTTCCCCCACTCCCCCTTATTTTGACTGCAAATAGGTTGTATTTGTCTTGTAGTAGAATCACCCTCACTATATTTCCAGGATTAGTTTTGGACTAACTGCTAGAAAGTTTCCAGAAGTCTCTTTTCAGTCCTATTCCTGTGACTCAGGTACAGCCTTTTGTTTCCTTCAGTTTGCTGTTTGTGTTTACAAAGGTCATGGCAGCCAGATCATTGGAAATACAGAATCTGCCTATTTAAAAGCACAGGGACAAATCCTGCCTCTAGCTATGTGTGCACCTGGTGAGCAGGGGAAGGGTGTGACTGTATTAATACACATGTGAGCATGTGTGAACAAACAGAGTCCTGCTCTCGGCTTCCTTTTGAAGGATATAAGCTTCACTAGAGATAATCGGATGCCTAAAGTTAAGCACATACCTAAGTTTGGTGGTGCCAAGTGCCATGAGTATTTGCAGCCCACTTTCTGCAGTTGTGCTCATCATTGTAGGTCATGGCACAGCTCCGCAGTGTGCCGTTTCCACAAGTATTACCGTTGGTGAGCTCTTGCAGGTTGAAAGAGGACAGTCACCTTCAGATTTCTCCTTTGACTGAAAGCATCTCAGAATGCTATTGCCTAAGGTAATGCTCCTGTAAATGCTGTCTCAGAGGAGTGAAACAGAAATTTGAGGAAAAAAGTCCCTTTATTTTCTGCTTACTTCTTGCATTTATAGCACTTTAGCTGTTATCAGATTAACTCGAAGATTTCCTCAATATTTTCTTCAATATGTGAGAGAGAGGAAAGCACTTTAAAACCAGAAATTATCTTTGTAAAACTTCCATAAAATGCCAGGGAATACAGGAAAAAAATAGATCCTATATCGACCTATATTTCCTTCGCATAATGTTGACCAGGTGTAAAATGGAAAGAAAGGAGAGGCATTACAGAATATGTTTGGTAATGAAATTGATTGTGTACACAAATGTTTTCAGACTTGGGAACTTGCATCTTAGCTCTCTGTAACTACCAAAGCGGAGGTCTTTGGGAAAACCTCGGACTGACATAGTTTACAGTGAGAATTTGCCTGGCACGCTTAGTTTTGAAGAGCTGTGTCTATGTTTAATCATCATCTTTTCACCACCTTCAGGGGCTTATACACAGAATTGGTTGTTGATTTGGAAAACCTGGTTCTTTACGCACATATGAATATATTAGATTTGTCTTCTACATGGCCATGAAAAAGAAGAACACGGTTCTAAAAGCTTGTAATGGCTTTTTACTTAATGTCATTAAATATGAGCTATTTTCCAGATGTGGTTTAGAATGTGTTACATTTTATGTACAATACCTATTCTGATACATTTTTAAAGATCAAGAAATGTATTCTGTGATCAAGTCAGTTTATTCTAAGTCAAGCTTGGATTTGGTTCATTATCATTAAAGAATCTGCATTTTTAAGTTAACTTTAGGATAATATTGTTGATTCTGTAATGATGTAAGTATATGGTATTTGCCAAAAGCTGTATTTCATAAGGCTGGTTTAGGATTCAGCCCAACTCATAAGAATCTTGATAGGAGATTATTCCTTTCAATAACTTTCATAATTTAATTAGACACATGTGCTGATTATGTTTCTAATTCTATGGAGAATGAAGTCAACGTTAAAATCCCATCATTTTAAATTAGGCAGGAGCACACCCATAATGTGTAGCCAGGAAATATTTGTGCCCTTAACAATACATCTATACTGCTAGCAATATGTTTCTTCACAAAAAAAAAGTAAAAATCAGAGTGTCCTTGTGCTATTATTAAAATTTTACAGTTTCTATTCCTTTGGGAGCTAGTAGCACTGCTGCGTAACATGCAGAGAGAAGGCAAGTTTAACATACCAGCAAGGACTCAGGTGAGTTTAAAGTTTAACTTTGAGTTTGGGAACATTTTCAAATCAAATGAAACAAGGAGTTTCTAGGTAATACTGAGCCAAACCAAAAGCGATTACTTCAGCATTGTAATTTTATGTTTCACTTTATCTGCTGAGAATTTTTTAACAAAGGCAAAATTCAAAGTTAAAATGTGGGTTTTGTAGGAACACTTCCTGATTTTGGTCGCTGTCATAGATGTAATTTTATCTCTAAGAAGGAACAAAAGCATCCCACTAAGAACTGGGCAGCAGGAAAGAGGGGACCAGTAGGACAAAACCCACCCAGCTCAGGAGATTTAGCCATATAATGAGCACATCAGACATGAGGAGCTGGATGGTGATGCTTTTTTCCAAATTAAATCGCGGTATTCGCCCTGCCTACCTGCCCAGCCCGCTTGTGGAGGGCCAGGGAAGGATCAGGTGTCATGTGCTGCTCTTCACCCGGCTCAGTGGTAGCTGTGTGTCTGTGCCAGACCCTCATAGGTATGGTGACTGTGTCTGCCCTCAGTTTGGCAGGGGTGTTTTTAATAGCATGCTCATTATACAGAAATATTTTCATTTGACAGACAATTTAAATGATCCTATAAAAGCTGCAATTACCATCAGGACAAATCCAGCTCTGATTGACTCCCACATTAGCTCCCAAAGTTTGACTCCCAACTAAGAGATAAGAAAGAATTTTTCTTTTCTTCCTTCTTTCTTACATACACTCTTTCCCCTTATAGCTGTCTCCCATGCTAACATACTGATGAACATCTCAAACTCCTGATGCCTTAATCCTCTCCAAAAAACACTGCTGAGAAGTGCTATTAGCTTCATTTTACTGATGAGGGACTGAGAAATAGAGAAAACCACTGTCTTGTCCAAGGTAAGACAGGAAGAAAACCTCAGGAGATGCAGAGGGAGGAAAGTAGGTCTAATGTAGAATTATCTTTCTGAAGGTCCAAAAATCCTAAAGGATACTTTTTTTTTTTTTGGTGTCTAAATAGGTCAGGGAGGTAAGCCTCATGTGAAAAATAAAATTGAAAAGACAGCTTTGAAATTGGGACCTTGAGTTATGAAGCTAATTTTGAAAATATTCCTCTTGCCAGTGTTATGTTGTTAATCTATACATTAGTAATTTATTTGCTTAGCCAGCTGCTTGTGTAACTGCTTGTTTGTGAAATCCAGGGATTTTTGTCTGCAACCATTTCTTGAGAAACAAGGAAGAAATAAGAGTTATTTGGATCATGTGCCTTGAGCATCCTGGACACCAGATGAAGGAGGTCACCTCAGTCACCTTGGTCAAGTCAGTCTGTGAGGTCAGCTGGCCACTTCGAAGCATCCAGGTCACTTTAATCTGTCCTCTCAGACCCCTGAGAAATAAAAGATCAGTTCTATCTGTTCTGCAAAACGGATTCAGAAGTTACACTGAAGACAATGCAGGAAGATTGGCCATTCATTGGGGGTTTTCAATTTCCTCTGAAACTGCAGGCCTAGACAGAACTTTGACATCTGAAAGTAGGTTTTAATGCTTTTTTCAGAGCTAAAATGTGTTGCAAACATTTTGCTGGTATGTTAGTGCTCTTTAATGACAACAATGGTGTAATAACTGTTAACATTATCTTAGAAGGTTATGATATGTCTCGTTGCACACATCCTATTGGCATTAATCAGGGAAGAGGCCTAATCTCAATCCAAACATGTCAGGGGAGTGGCTGGGGTGGAGGTGTGGCTGGATATAAAAAGGAAAGGCTGCTCCTTTCTAGGAAGGAAAGGAAGGTGTCCAGACCCATTACGACAAGTGGTCTGTGTGTTAGGGGTGGGTTTGCCTCTGCTTCCAGCCTCTTCCCTCACCTGAGCAAGATACAGCTCACTTCGTGTGCCTTCTGAATTGCCCATGGTAGGGATCTTGTCAGTCTGGTCTCTTTTTATATTAAACAGCAGCACAGAGAAAAACATCTGAGAATGTAATTCAGTGCATCTAAAATGTGAATAGCTTTATTTTTCTTCATATATTACATTTAAGATGCAGGACATCTAATGCTTCCTATCTGGGTTTCAGTTATAGACGAGTAGTCAGACAAGAAGAGCCCAGGTAGGGAAGCACCTTGGCAAATCCAAAAGATGGAAGCTTCAAAACCAATTGATTTAGATTGAGTCTCAGTGGAAATATTCCTGCTATGTTTTGTTATGTCCGGTGTTGTCCAAGTGATTTTGAAGCAGGTAATTTTTATTTCAAAGGAGAAAGCAGACAAAATCCACAGATAAAAACATAAAACCCTAACACACAGCTCCTAAATTTCTCAGCTCAAGACTGATGATGTTTTTTCTCAATATGAAAGGTAACATTAGACTTCACTGTAGAGTTCTTTCTCTTTTTTTTTTTTTTTTTTTTTTTTTAAGATTAAAGATGCAGCAAAGTATACAGGGATAATTTCACTAGTGATAATTAACAGTTTCGTGAAGGTTTCATTAAAGGTATGGCTGATGAGATACCCTTGGACTACTGATCTATGTCTGCCACAGTAGTTTTGGAGATAGTTCTTAAACAAACACCAAGAGGCTGCAGAGATATTTGGCTCATGGATCACCTTTTCTCTTCTGCTGTTCATATCCTCGCAGTTCCAATAGTCCAATCAACATTTACTTTATGTGGAGCAGGCTGCCATTTTTAAATTTGAAAGTTGCCAGTAAGAGATTTCCTAATCAAACTTTGATTTTTTTTCTCACCAGCTTGAGTGTAAACCTCACATGCCTCTTTCCTGGATGGGAAGCAGCCTCTGTGCCTTTTTCAGGGATTCAGAGCTGGTTCTGCCTGTCCTGATACCTCTGCACAGTCTTAGAGCTGAGCAACGCTGCTCTGAATACCTACAGATGAGTTTGAAAGGCTACAGAGATCTTGCTTAGGCATAACGTGTGATTTAGAGACAGGCCAGGTGTGTGCACCTGGAGGTAGGTCTGAGGTGGTGGTGTGCCTCGGGCTTGCAGCAGGACACAGGTGACAAAACTTGGAGGAAGGCTGAAGGCTGTGTCTTAACCAGGTTTGACCTAAGTTGCTGGAGATAGGAGATGTTCACAGAGAAGCTGAAAGGCTGACTCAGATAGAGGGGTGAAGTGTGTCTTGGGGATGCTGAGACTCACTTTAGATGTCTGCATGTTTCCTGACCTGGCTGATGGTATCAATTACACCTCCACGCAGTGTGGCCTGAGCACCCAGCTCACGTGCGGACACGTGCAAGTAGGCACCTCCAGGTGGGTGCCTTCATCAGCAAGTTTAGTCTGGAATGGCGAAAGAGCTGGAACCATGGCTGAGATGATACGTGTGGGCAAGATTACCCCAGGAGAGAGACCAGAGAAGAGGATTAATAGGAAGAGTCATTTGGAGAGCTGGAGAGGATCACACTGAGGAGTGGTCAGGAGAGAAGGAAGAGGCATGATCAGAGACATAAGTTTTCAAAAAGAGGACTCAAGCTGCCATTGAGCCTAACTGGTTGATTCAGAAGGAGGGGACAGGTTGAGCCAGGTGCAGCTCTTGATCTGAGAGGTGGCTAGGAAATCCCAGCGCCAGCTCTGCTGAGAACAACTCCATTTGTGTGTTCATGGCCCCAGATCCCTGGTGTTTATTGAAGTGCTTGCTAGAATGAGGGAGGAAAACTCACATTGGATGTAGAAAAGATTGGAATCAGTATACTCTGCTTAAATAAGATAACATTAATTAATCATCTTCCTAGGAATTCGACAGATCCTAACGGATGTGATCTATCCAATCACATTGATCTTCTCAATGTGATGGCATCTCAGTGCGGGCCACCTGGCTCCACCTTGGCACAGAGCCAGCAGCCAGGGTGATGGCCACAACTCCAGCTCTCTAGACAGAGCAAAACAGCCTGCAAGCAGCCTTACAGTTGGTGCGAAAACAACAGCAGTCAGGGAATTCAAATGAAACCACTTGTTAAATTCTGCATGACCTTTTCCTTCATTTGCAATAGGGATCTTGTGTTTCCTGGGGAAGACTAGAACAGGACAAGGGTTTCTCTCCCTTTTGATATTTTTATTAGTTCTGTGTAGTTTGTGTTTTTTTAAAATATAATGTAGATATATTTTCATGAACACAGGGACATATTTTGTATTACACTTTATAAATAAGGAGCTCTTTATTAAAGAGATCTGATATAAGCAAACATAAGCCTAACATTCAGCATTTTTGCTAAACAACAACAAAGTCGAGGCTTTCTAAATAAAACTGAAATAGGGAGAAATTGCCATTAATTTTTATTTTACTTTTGCTACTTAAAATGAAATTAGGTTTTGAAGACTGGCTTCTTTCAGTGTGATGTTCTGATTTCTATGTGGGATATGATCACATCTGAATTTAAACATCCTTCACAAGAGTCTGTAGGGACCCCAGCACTGAACACCCAGAAACATGTCAGATGCCTGACAGGAAGTCATCTTCCCATCTTTACACAAGAGTTTCTGCCTTTTCTTACGACAATAATTTTTCATTGTCAGGTTTTGGAAATGAAGGAGATGTCTCAAGTACTTTCCCAAATTTTTCAAAACTGAGGTGATAAATATCACAATCACATGTAGATATTTTAGAAGAAAATTTTCAGGATGTGATAGTAAGAAAACTATGACACTGCCACCTCGTGGATTTTGAGATAATATCTAGATCATATTTTACTATAATTATTTACATAGTGGCATAATGTGTTGCACTTGGCCAAATAAGAGCTCATTTCTTACCCACTGAATTTTGAAATAACCATATTTTTGTAAATATTTAAGCTTCTAATGATATAGATGAGCATCTTATGTAAGCAACTCTGTAAGTTAAGTTCCTAACACTTCCTTTCTTTTTGAAAGTTAGGAGTTGTATTCTCACATGAGCAGGGCTTCAAAAAGCAATAGTAGTCTAAATTTGCCAATTAGTTCCTCTATAGCATCCACAAAAGCTAATGCTGCATCGAAATGTAGTGATTCTTGCAAATTTTGCCTGGGATTTAATTCTTCTAACAGTGTTGAAGTCTGCTAATATGAGGAATAAAAGACTTTTTCATGTGTAGTTGTTCATTGTAATATCATCTGAATTTCATAATTCACCTCTGAGAAGTCTGGGGTATGTCCATCTGAGGAATCCTTTTACCTGTGGTCTTCTGGTATATAAGTAACATGGACTGAGAAGTGGTCTATTCTATTGGACCCAATGAATCAGGAAAAAGTGAAAAAAGCAACAGATATTTTTTTACCCGAAGGATCTGAACCATTCCTTCAGCACATCATCAGTTACTGCCTAAAGAGTCAAGACATGAGAAAAAAAAAACCCAACATATTATGACAAGTTCAGTGCTGTCCTTCCTTTCTGAGTTTACCAAGAACAGCATCAGGATGCCCAAATCCCGTATGTGTGGGAACCAGTATTTGAAGTAGAGCATTTTGTGAAACACTGCTGCAGCTTGATGTGCAACATGAATCCATTCCGAGACCAAACTATTGGCAGCTGTAATAAACTGATGATATCAATATTTGTATCAAGACAGCTCTTCCCTTTAGGGGAATGAAGAATAGCACTTCTGCATATTTAACATCAGCTATGAAGACATTTGTGAAAGAAGAGATGTTGTGCTGTACAAAACCAAAACAGAAGCTAGGGACCCCCTTAAACAAATCCCTTAAACAAACAATGCGTGAAGACTGCTGTAGTAGAAAAATGGGAAAACAGGCACCATCACTGAAATAAACTCCATTATGGTTCATATTTAAGGCTAGACAGTGATTCATACCGTTTCACTAGACTCAGCATGCTGAAAAAGGCACTTGAAATAATTAACACTTAGAATTAAACTACTTAGATTTCACATCATCAAACATTTAACTTTCTGTAATTCCCTCTGCAGCTGTGATTTATTTGCATTTATTATTTTTTCTATTTACCAGTTCTCAGTTGCTTTTTAAGTTGCTCATACTTCCTTCTTCTGTAAGCCTGAACACTGGCTTATTGTTTTGGTTTTAGCTCTTGCATCTTACTCATACTCACACTTCTGCTGGCTAGTTAAAAAAATGCATTGCATCAAATATGGTCCTCAAATTGCTGAAAGGAGTTTTCTATTTATTTATTTTAATCATTGCTTTTGACTTGTTATTCATAACATGCTTGTTCATTACTGCAGTTTGATTGTTGAATATTGGCAAGAAAATCACTAAATATATTTTTTCTATTTCTCTCGCAAAAAATATTAATTTTGTTTTGATAAGGTTTAAGAAAGAACACATGTGAAGAGGAAGTCTCATTATACCCAAAAGCTTGTATCAAGAAATATAGATCAGAGTCCTCAATATGACAAAGTTAGTGAATTTGTGGAGACAAAGGCCTGATAGATAACTTGAGAAGAATGGACCTGGGAAATATTAGAAAATATTCAGCTTTGACAAACTACACTTTGAAGGTATGGTTATACTGAGAAACTTCAGAAAGTATTTGTAGCCATAGCAATGAAGGAGAGATCCAGGGAGAAACACTGTCTACATAAGTATATAAAAATTGCTAGACTGGATCAGGACAAAAGTCAGAAAAAACCATCCAACTTCTGACAGTCTCCCACAGCATATGTTTGGGAAAGAAGCACAAGAGCAAGGCAAACATACAGGGACGTTTTCTTCATTTTTTCCTTCCCAGTTTCCAACAGACTGTGACTGAAGGACTTCCTGAGCCAGCTGCTGATTCCTTAAGCTTTTGTTTAATTTCTCTTGATGGACATTTTTTCCATCTTTTTTCTATCATGTTTTGTACTTGTATATACTTCTGGCATTCAGTGTCCTCTGCCAATGAGTTTCACCATTTAACTAGGATCTGTGTGAAAAAAAGCATCCTCCACTTCTTTTATGTTTTAACCCCTCTCCCTTGTCACTTCGATCTCTTCTCTTGTATTTTTAAAAATACTAAATATATTTTTCTTAATTTTGTTTTTCTCAGTAATACTTCCATTTCTTTGCACCTCTTACATTTCCCCCTCATTGTCATTTTTCCAAGCTGGCAAATCCTTATCAATTTAGCATGTTTTTTGAACATCATCCTTGTCAGTGTATTCAAAACCTTTTTTAGTTCCACTATGTTTTAATGTCAGTCCCAGAAGCCCATGAAAACAAATCTTTCCCAAACCAATAAACTTTCCTTAATAATAATATAACATTTCAGATTTTGAGAATATACAGGTTTCTTGTGGAGTATGTTTTCATTCAAATTGGCCCAAGAGTTCATCACTCAGGTCTCAGAAACCAAATTAATACAAGCTGTGTGTGAACTGCACACCCACATGTACACAATTGTTTCTTCATTGTTTTTGCAATTTATTTCGTGTATCTGGCTGTGTAATTCCTAGCCCTCATGCTTTCTCAGTCAATTTGGGGAGAGTCTGTTTATCCCTCAAGGGAAATTATGGGAAAGTACTAGCAGACTATCAGCTTTCGACTGAGTTAGTCAGCATCCTTGCTACAAAATACCAGGTTAAAAAAAAAAAAGGGTCTAACTGTAGTCTGCAGTGGGATAATTTGCTTCGTCTCAAGGTACTTCCAAAGGAAGGTAACATTTTTTGTTTGTGTGTGTAGGTGGACTTTGGGGTTAAAATTTGAATAAGAGCTTTGGTTTATACTGCTGTGTCTCCACAGGCTGTTCCGGTAAAGGTTTTTACTAACCTTATGAAAATGCTGCTATTATGACCCTTCCTGTGCTTGGTATGTGTCGAAATAGTTATAGTGAGAAGATTGCCCAGTGCATGCTTGGATTAAAACCTGGAGTAAAGACAAAAGGTACTGGTCAACACCTCTGAACAGAGCAGGGGTCTCAGAAGAAACCAAATGCTTGGATCTGCCTCCTGTTGATACCCACCAGAGCTCTTTAGCTGACATAGGCCTCTGGATTTTGTTGATGAGCTGCTTTTCACAGGGCTCATCACCTCAGAATTCAAACATAAACCTCAAGCTCCTGTAATTGCTGTAAATGAGATTTACCTCACCTAATTTTGAGAGTGCGAAAGCCTGGTATGTAATGTAAACTAGCCAAATCCTATCTGTGGTCAATGAAGAGATATGGATCCATCTGGAGAGCAAGCATTCTGCCTACTTCAGACTTCACTTCTAGCATACCCTCAGCAGCCCAGACATCAATTGTAGAGCTGACTTCTCAGAAAATTTACATTGATGCTAGATGAATCCCATCCTGAGAGTCATCATGGACTGATGTCCAAATGGAAAACACCTTTACTTGTAAAGGGAACAAACCTACTTCAGCAAATGAGAAGCCTAAGGGGAAACGTGACACATAACCTAACTGGTTTCATTATTCTCCTCAAGGCATCTGGAGCCAGCTCTTAACTGCACTCCTCACTTGAAGAGCGAGGTCTAGGAGTGGAAGGATGTTCATTACTCAAAGTATTAAAAAAGGTACAACCCAGAAAGATGTAAATTTAAAAGGTAAGTCAGCAATGATTCTCAGAGAGCAGATATCAATCATACATAGCTCTACTGTCTTGAAACTTCAACTTTCCCTTGGCATTTTGCAGAACTGGTACATATTTACTTTGCGACAGCTCTGTGGCTGGATGTGTGGATGTGTGCTCTGGGTGCTCTGGCGTAGCTGAGTTCAGAGGCAGGATGAGGTGAGGTGCCACTAACAGCATCCTTAGAAGGCTCCAACTCTTTGTCTTTATCACCTTCCCCAGGGGCATGGTTTACCTACAGGGCGCTTAGAGGCTGCGTGGCTGTGCTACCACGTGAAGCTTCACGATAAACAAAATTGTCTATGTGGGGCTAACTTCTTCTTAGGGCAGTGGCTTTGGTCTCAAGGTTGACTCCCAGCACTGCAAATTAGAAAAGCACTGGTTAATGAAACACTTCACATAAACTGAAGAAGCTACCACAATACTTCAGGGAGTAGAAAGATACTATTAAATTCTGTTTGGAGGCAAGATGACACCATAAATTCCAGGAAGAACCTTACAGGGCAAAAATAAAGAAAGAAACTAAGAAAAGAAATAAAACACTGCAGGCAAAAGTGAAAGCAAACCAAACTGTAATAACCACAAGAATATTTTGAATCTTATAACTATAATTGACTATTTAAAGGGGCACAATGGTTTTTGTAAAATCATTGAGGGTTTATGTGATTAGACAACCATAAAACTAGTTTGTTTCAGAGTTTGATAACGTTTTTTTTCCTGATAGAGAACTGGGCTTTAAACAGTATTCTGGAGAAACCTGAGAGCTGGAAATAATTTTGGAAGTGTGTTAGAAAGAGACTTCATCATCTTGCTTCATGGATGTCAGCTTCATGGCTTTTGCTATATGCTGCAGTATTTCATTTTAGAAGGGAAAGTTTGTAAATTTGAGTTAAAATATTTTTTAAAAGTGAATTTTGAAGCATGATTTAGCAATTTTTTGTGACTTACCTTTTCATATAGAAATAATTGTTTTCTGGAGGAAAATATACTGTCTCCCAAGTAAACTTCCCTGATTTCCTAAAAAGAGTATTGTTTTCTGCAATGATGATGTAAATATTGTAATGATGGAAACCTTGGGCTTATCACCGCTCATTTTTTAATTAGCTTCAATATTAGTTGATTTTGTATTACTCGAAATAAACACAATTTAAGAACAGGAGTGATTACTGTAATCTCAAATCTGATCTTGCCATTTTGATGTTCTGTTTTAGAAAGAAGTTTCAGGTAATAATTATCCATTTATAACTGACACCTTCCATGATACATTCTTACTTGTGCTCCAGAAAACACAGGAAAACACATGCAGAATAAAATTATGCAGTATAAGTTGTACTCATACAGTCTATAATCTGCAATGCCAAGGGACAGAACTACCTGCAGGTCTTCTCTTTCAAGGCACCTGCATGAAGGGCCACCATTATACTCACCACTGAATCCAATCTTTACTGTATCATAGGAAAGACATCCCAGTTTAAAAAGAAACTCTTTTTGTCTGAGTTCATCTGAAACAGCACTAAGAGACCTGTACACAGGTAGTCCATAAAAAGGTTCCTAGAGGGTGTTGTAAGACACAGCTCGGGACTAGAGGGATTGTCATCAGCACATTTACATGCCAGTGTCTCTTTATTTGAAATTACCTTTATGCTTAGTATAAACATATAAAAATAGATAGATTTATACAACTATTTTTTTCCTGATGAAGGGAATGGTATTCTGTAGATGGCTGCTTAAGTAATCTGTCTTTGAATGTGAAGACTAGAGAACCTCTTGTCTTACATAGGTACATAATCTAACCCTGACATTATTATTTGTTGGATTTCTGTGTAGCTAAAGTTCTGATTATGTTTCAGTTGTAAGGATGCAATTAAGTTCAAGGATAAGACTTTGCTACTAGCTATCCTGTCTTGCTTTTCACAGAAGCATTGCTCTTGTTACTTTAAGAAATATGGGAGATGAACACATATTATTTCAGGCAGTCATAGCATAAGAAGTTTAGAGATTTTAGTTATTTATAGTCTTGAAACAGGGAGGAGTTGTTTAAAATTTTACTCCCTGAAGCAATGTCACTGTAAGTCTGAATTTTTCTTCTTTCTGAAGAACATAATTACATTCTCCCTAACACCAGTGAACTGTGTTGCTCTGACAGAGGAGCTATTTCTCAGAGCAAAAAAGTGGCCCCTCTGGAACTGTTCAAGGGAGATGTGAGAAGGTACAAGGTGTGACAGTGTTTCTGTGGTCTGAACATGTTCACTTGAAACTGGACTAAGACTCCTGAAATGGTTTCAGAGGACAGTAGTTGATGGATGTTTATACCCAGGACTGAATGTCTTCACGTTTTACACAACACAGTGATCAGTGTTCTTGGCAATAGGGAACTGCCCTTCTGGTAATGAGCTTTAATATGAACTGTAAAATTGCCAGGAGTCTTAAGTATTTTGACCTGTTATAGTCTATGCTTCCTTAGCTCTGTTGTTGTCCGTACTCAGTCTAACTAATGTAAAATGAGCTTTTTTACCTTAGGAAAGATCTCTCAGGACTGGAAACCCGGTGAGCAATAGTAGAGATGTATCCTGTGATTACAGCATCCCTGTGACATTCAGAATTCAAATCTTCTCCTTTCTCAGGCTGTTTTTTTAGCTTGCTCATATGCATATTCAAGGATTTTTAGGAAGACAGCACAGTTTGGTTTTGTACTGTGACAGTAAAAATATAATTTCTGTCATATCCATCATAACATGATCCTCTGTGCTTGCCGGTATAGTTCTGCTTTGGGTAACTGTCAAGAGAAAGGGTAAAACAATAATCTATTGTATCATCAGGAGGAGACAGACTGTAGATAATCCTCCAGAAACTCCTGGCACAGGAGCTGGCAGAGACCTAGCCAGCACTGTGTGACCATTTTCCAGATTGTCCCATCCCTGGCTGCCAGGTTTCTTGCCTGCTCTTTTTAACTTCTGCAATACACCCAAGGCTGAGTTACAAGCCTCGTACATGCACTACTTCCCTACTTGCTGTGAGTAGGGAATGAAGGGTGGAGATGGTGGGGCCATTGCACCCACTCTTCAGAAGTGGCCAGCACACCTGTTTAGGGGTGTTGTATACCACTGGTGCATCTCCATGCATAGGGAAGGCAGAAGTGAGTTGACTACCTTCTTTGAGATGGTTTGACTTCTCTGCTATAACTTCTACCTACAATGTACATGAATGGCAGTATCTTATTTTTTTTAGAATATGCATTATGTCCAAGAGGTATTATCTTGATATCAAACAGAAATTGAAATGCAAATTGTACTGCTATAAGATCTTACTGTTTATGTGATAAAAACACCCCAAATGTGCTGAAATGAAATCAAATGGAAGAGTTCAGATGTTCAACCATATGTAGGAAAACTATAGAGTACTTGGAGTTTACTTCTGAATCTGAGAGTTGGCTTGAAAATGGATAAAACAATACCATGACATATTCCTGTTGATTCCAGTCAATACAATTTCTTCTACCTATCCATAGTCTATTTTAAAATGTACCTTTATTTTTACTGTACTAGCAGCTTTATTCAAATATATATCTATTGACTTTAGAAGAATTCTGATATTTATCTCATTTCCTCGGTGTATTTTCCAGTATTATGCATGACTTTTCTCTCCTGAAAAAAAACAAGGAAGAAAAACCTACCAAGGTTTATTATATGCAAACTGAAGCTCAGCATCTGCAAATTGTTGGAGTCTGTGGGGGTATTACTGGGTGCTGACCCTGTTTCAACACCCTTCCATAGGCTTCTGAGGTTACCTTGTTGTCAGATGGAGTACTGGGCTGAGTCAACCTATCTGTCTGACATGGTACAGTCTTTATTATGTTCTTCTGATTGCCAGTCTACTGTCAAATTATTTGGATCCTCTCTTAGGGAGACTAATTAAGTTGCTTTTTAGAGGTTGAAAATACTAACATGAATAACAAAACCAGCATAATTAATAATTCTGGGTTTTTTCGCTAGTAAGACTAATGACCAAAATAGAAAAAAAATCCACCAAATTCCTTTCCTCCTTACTCTGCAATGATATATGGACAAACGCAAGAAAGAGAAATGGTCAGTCTATTTACATGTGACAAGAAAGTTCCTACTGGGTTTATCACAGCAGTACTCCTTTGACGAGCCGGAAATCACAGAGGCATTCTAGGGAAGAATTTTTGTTTCTAGAGAGAATGGTTAAGGTCACTGAGAAAACAAAGAAGAAAGCTTATATTCATGCTGCTGCTACTAGAGCCTCGGATTAACATTTGGGGCTTTAATTTGAGCAGTGTCAAATACCATGTTGGTTAGAAGCAGAGGTACAAATATTTGCACTTAGATTTAAGGCTTTTATTCTTTCACGAAAGTGTATGTGCTTGTATGTTTTCAAATACAGAATCACATGCGAGATAAACCTGACAGCCTAGGATGCTAAAAGATAAGTAGGTACTATGTCCAGGGTACTACCCTGTGGGCTAGAAGCCTGGAAAGCTTGGCTAAGTTAGGAGCTGGGATCCCCACATCTTGTTTCTCATAGCCAATCTGGCGAACTTTCCTTCTCTTTTTGTTTGGTAGCTTGGCAGTCTGGGATCTCACCTGAGGAGAGGGGGATCAGCACGCAACACTGCCTGGTGGGATGGGATTCCAGATCTCCCATTTCCAAGATTTTGGGCCATTCTCTCTCTTTTGCTTTTGCTTCTGTTCAGCACTACATAAGTATTTAGTACTGTAAGAGCAGCAATTAGAGATTTCACATAGGCTGTAGGAGAGGCAGTTTCTGCCTCCTCTGAATATTTTATGCATGTGATCAGAAGCATCCTCAGATGGGAAGAACTGAGAGCACCTTTATTTAAATGACCCAGCAGTCCAGTTGATAGAGGCTGCCACTGCTGGGGAGAATACTAGTGGCAGTGGGCCATTGATCTGGCTGCATATGGCTTTCTTACAGTTTTACTTCTGTTGACAGGAAAGTACCTCTGCCATTCCAAATAGGTGCAAATAGGTACTTAATCAGAACATCAATTAGTATACCAGCATCTTCATCACAGCATGGTTTCTATGGGATTAAATGTATTCCTAGGTAACAAGTCAGTTCTCAAAGGATGGGCAAAGACCACAATATTGTAGTGCTAGGTATGGAACAGTGCTACTAGGATTTAAGTGAAAGATGTGTGCTCGAACAGTTCAGTGTTGCCAAAATGTAGGTGGCTGCAGAAATGTAGAAAGGTGTGAGGGTTTTTTTGTGTGTATCTCTCATGTTAAATGGACGTTTGAAGGATGTTCATTTGGGGCTTGCTTCAGGAGTCAGGAAACAGTTTCTGCTGTGAAGACAGTAATCAGAGGCAAAGAGCTTTCCCACACAGCACAAATCACATTGAGCGCCCAGTTGCTTGAACAGTGTACATGCCTGTTTTACATAATGCAAAATGTCCTCACAGTTGTACCCATTCAGTTGTGGGCACAAAATGATAAAAAATAGATATCTGACAGCTTACTTGGCCTTTAGCTATTCTTCTAAGCCTACAAAGCATACTTGGCCAGCACAGTGGGAGAGCAGCTACACCCAAGTAAACAGTCTGATTCAGAGCTTCTTTCCTTTGCCTAAATGAAATGTGCATAGGAGGGACTCAGCAACCCCCACTTTGGAGAGCACAGGATTCACAAACAGCAGCTTACTGCAGAAATACACTGTGCTAGTGAGGAAGGCTTTTTTTTTTTTTTTTTTTTTACCTTTTTCTTTTTTCATCCAGGATATAATGATCTTTCCCAAAGCATGATGTTTGTTCACCCTTTCTAGGCTGGCAATGCTGGCATTCCTGGTTTCCAAAGCTGTTCCAGGGAATAGCTCTCTCATTGCCCCAATGGCTGTGGCCTATCCCAAACTCCATGGATTATCCAGGGTACACAGCACAACAAGGTCTCCCAGGGAACACAGCACAACATCCTGTAAACTGCCCTCATCACCACTGGCCCTGGCTGAGGTTAGTTCTGCAGAACAATAGGCTGAGCTGTATTTCACTGTCAGTACGGTGACAAATGGTGGCCCGCTGAGACTCTGAGATGTATGTAACTTGGCTGGCAATCAATGGCAAAGGTCATGAGTTGTCGTCTTACATCTTAAAGCTCAATGAGATGGTTTTGTGCTGTATTAGTCTCTGTGTATTAGGTTTCAGCAAAGAGGGGGCAGGGGAGGAGGAAAGAGATTTTTATCTGAAGTTAGGTGATGTTAAATGTTCTGAATAATTAGATAAGATTGTGTGTGTCAAACTCTGTAAAGAACAGATGCTGTTTTCTGATAAAGTGTCTCTGATTCCCTCTGCCTCCCTGCCCTCCAGTACATACATGCACGCACGCATACATACATACTTTTAAAGTGGTTTCAGGGCTCATTAAATAATCTGAGCTGATAGCTCTAGAAAATGTCATTCTTTCCCAAGGGGGCAATGAATCCATGCTCTGCACATTTTTGGAAGTCTCAAAAAGTAGCCAAAGTAGGTGAAAATTCACTTTCCGTGGCTGATCCTTTTATTCTCAGCATGGAGCTTTTAAAGCATGACTAAACACCCATTGCCTGGGTAGCGTCCCGGAGCTTATACCACAAAGACTGCCACTTCAGCTCAGTTTCCTTTCAAAACTCCTATTGAATTTCCAAAAAAGTGTTCAAAACTTACCAGGAATGAGCATGTAAGGATACCCACAATGTACTCCTGGCCCCATCTGAATGGAGCCTTGACCAGATCTGAGCCATGCTGGAAAAACCTGATGCAAGGATGTGATTATGTTTGGGTCTCCCCATGGGCTACAGCTTCTTCCAAGACTGGAGGAGCCAAGAGGATGACTGATCTTACCCCTTCTGCCTCCTAAAGGACAGGGCGACATCTTTCTGAGCAAAGTGGCATTTTGAACATTTCTTTTATTCATATCCTCTCACATCCCTGGCTGCTGTCCCATCAGGATTATTAAATTGGGAACTATGGTAGTTTATCAGGCAGAATGCCTGAAAGCTCTGGGAAGTAAACATATGATAGAAGTAGAAACACCAGGGAAATCACAAGAAAATCAATAAGATGGAGAATGTTTTAAAGACAGTGCCATCACTCCAGAGGTCTACCATCCTGGGATGACCCCAGGTTAGATTTTTTAGTTCATTACAACCCAGTAGATCTGATGTCAGTGGAAGCTAGCAAGAGTATCTAGGGTTAAGACTTGCTGTCACACATTTCAGATACTTTCTACAAACTACAACAAGTTTGGCTTCTGCAGCGCAGTCCCTGCAGAGGGAAACAGGGGAAACATCAGTCCCCGTCTGTGGATTGCGGAGGAACTGTCATGTGGAGTGATAGCCTGAGCACCCTTCTTCCATGGTATGGATGATTGGTTCAAGCAGGGATGCTGCATAACCCTTTCCCACAGATACGTTAGCTGATGCTACCTATATGTGACGGGTTTACAGAGTCTCTCGTATGGTCTTACTGCAGTTTACTCCTCATGTCTCTTCTTGGCTTACTTTTCCTTGCTCTGGGGTCTGATTACTATGGAGGAAGATGGGATGTGGGACTTTGGCTCGGTTGCATGCTGTGGTGGGGCTGTGGCAGGAGCCCCAGGCACTGGGTGAACAAGTGCTCCCCATGGTTGATGGTCCCTTGTGGTGACCAACCTGGAGCACCCATGGGGCAGCCAGACAGACTATGGCTCGTTGTGGTACATTATGAGAGCTGAGACTACCACACTCTACCAAAAACTGATGAAGAGGGGTAAAACATGAGAGCAGCCATGAAAATGCCCTTCCACATTTGTTTTTTCCAGTGCAAATGCTTTATGATGACTGTTAGGCATGACATTGTTATTCACTCCTTCAAGCTCATACTTGTCTGTGAATCATCAAACTATGAGATGGAGAGCCATATATGCTGAACAAATCCTGTGCCCAATGGATGTGAACAGGTATGCAAGGCCCCAGGTCAGGGCAGAACCCTGCAGTGTGCATGGAAAAGAGTGTGAGACCTTTGGTAAGCCAAGGCTCACTTACGGCTCTCATCTGTAAGCAATTCTTGTAAGAGATGCTGAACAGGAATAATGTCAACCCCTGCTCTTTCCTGACGGGAATTTTACATGTTATATTGATGGACCTTGAGGAATTAAATACCATTTGAAAATATCTATATATACATGCTTAGCACTGTTAGGGCAGCAGAGGGAGGATGCGGAAGCCAGTGGGCGCTCTCCCTTCCCCCAGACTTTGTGCAATGAGATGATGTGAGCTAACAAAGCTGGTGCTTATAGGCTTACCCAAGGATAGTTTAAAATAAAGAGAAAGATAATACTTTTGAAACCAGGGCCATAATTACTATTTATTTCAACAGCAATTTACCTTATTATGGTGCACAGCATTTGTTGCCTAGGCAACAGGTTTCTGTAGAGGTCCGGCTCAAATGAAAGTAAATCAGGCAAGATCTAAAGTCAATATCAATATTATATTTTAAAACCAAAATACTAGAGACTCAGCAATTTCACTTAAGTGTTGTATTTTTTATTGTTGTCTCAGGCAGATACAAGCAGCACAGTTTGCATCCAAGGTAATACTTTTCTCTACTGTGCCCAACTGATCTTCATATACATTTGCAAATAAAGTGAATTTTACAGACTGCTGCTCTTTCCTGAGGAAAAAACTGTGGACATGGATGAGTAACATGCAATACACTGCTGCAACTGTGTGAATAGGAAGCACCACTGATGTGTCTAACCTGCTATTTTAGTTTAAAGCCCTTGCTCAAACCCAACCTCCACATTGTTTGCGAGCAGGTACGTGCTTTGCTGTGGTTTCAGATGGATATTCAACATACACTTGGGGAGGAAAGCTTGGGTCTGGTTGCTGACTTGGTACCTGCACCCTCTTGGGTGACTCGAAGAGATGAGCATGAGGGTGGTCAGGTTCCCTGGAGCAGTCTACAGCCGGAGCTTATTCATGGGTTACCCTAAGCACGGGTGCTTTGAGTGAAACTAATAGGCTGGGATATGTATGGAAAGTATCCATCCATGGGTGGAGAGCATGACATGAGGCTCAGCGTCCTCATGCTTGCTTGCAAGCCTGTTTTAGTCTCACAGCTTAAGCAGAGACCAAACACTAGTTTATGAATTCAAAAACAGTGTGCAGTTCGATGTTTTTCTCATCTATTAGCAAATAATTAAATTAAAGGACTGAACATTTACAAGTGGGATTTAGGGAATAGTGTGCAGATATACTTTCAAATGTACCTTTTCTGTAAGAAAGGGTTGCATTTTAGGACTTTCTCTTACCTGAAGGAACACTAGAAATGTAAATCAGTGAAGATATAAAATTTTTAGGAAAGGAGCTTGACTCCAACAGATCTTTTAATGTCCAAGGCAGAATGAGTATAGAAAGAGAGAGCTAAGCACTATATACCATAAATATATTAATATCTTTATAAATTCTGCTTTAAAAATGCAAGTCAGAAAACCTAGACAGTTTGGAAATGAACCAGTGATCATGCTAAATTTTTTTTGCACCTCTTCTCATTTGATTTTTTTTTTTTTTTGTAAGTACAGAACTTCTGTAAAAAATCTGTCTTGAAAGTTTGAATGGGCCTAGAAAAAGTAATAGGAAGTTTGTAGTGAATGGCTGTGTAGGAAGGCACAAATATTCCCCTCTTTTAGACAGCTCTGCAACTATAATCCTTTAATGGGGGATTTTCCCTGCAGATTTTTGACCTATTATATAGATTTGACTAGCTATTATAGGCTTTCCTCTTTGGATTGGCCTTCTACTCTTGGCAGGCCACCATCTTTGTTATCTAATGCTTCCTTAATGTACCTCAGTCAGTCTTTCTCCACCCCGCGGCTGCTGAAACATTAGGACTGTTGTAGCAATTACAGACAGACTTCATGGCTGCTTCGTGGCTGCCTGTCCATCCTGGTTGCCTGTCCTTCGCACCCCTCGGCTGAAGGCAGTGGTTGGGCAGGGTGCCAACCTGTGGGACTGGAGCTTGCTGTTGAGAAAGCCACCTGCCTTCTGGTGATGTGCTTCAGGGCTGTGCTGTTTCCTTTTATCCTGCCTCTCACGTAGTCTCTGAGAGTGATGAAAAATCATTAAGAGAAAAGAAAGGTCCTGACTGTGAGAGCTATTGGGCAGCAAATATTTTGCTGGAAAAATTTCATTAAGATCCTGCAATATGATCCTAAGATAGTGCCCACTTTCCAAGAGCCTTTACAAGTTCACAGCTCCCAATATAGCCCACAGTGGTAAACAACCTGAGCTGCCTGATGTTGAGGGAACGAGACCTTTTTAGTAATCTTAAGGTACTTCGACTTGCTGTGCCACACTCAGTTGAGTTTTCAAACATGCACTTGGGGAAGTTGCTTCAGTTTGTGCTGAAAATGTTGGGTGTTTTTCTTGCTAATATGTGTCTTGTCTGTTGGTTCAGTATTTCTAATAATATCAGCAATCAAATGTAAGAAAGACTGTTCCATCTTAATACAGATGGAGAAAGAGGTACACATGTTGAGTCATTCACTTGTTGGCAAAAGAAAGGAGTTTTACTTAGCTTTGGCAAAAATAGGCATTTATTAGTTGCTAAGTTTCCCCTGAATTCTTCTTGATTACCTCCTTCACAGGGTCCTAGGGAGGTAAGCATTTTGGAGGTAACAGGTTTTGGACGAGGTGTTATCACTGACATCCATGACTTCATGATTAGCAAAGGTCCCCTGGTTCTTTTTTTCCGAGAATATCCTGGCCATGCCCCAATTTCAATAACATGCAAATTCCCCTTTGGTTTTAATAAGCCATTGAACTGTGTATGCCACTGGACTGTTGTTTTTGGAGCTGCTCAGAAATTATTTTTCTTAATGAAAATTATGCTTTATGATGAAAAATGAAACTCATGTTTTCAATTGAAAATGGTTTTGTTTTGATACCTCAAGCATCTCATGGGAGCAGTAGTCTGCATGCTTCATACTCCAAAGCCTTCAGCTGTGTGGGCTTCTTAAACAAACTGCTCCTCCCTTGACCTGTTGTATGAGTTCCTGGCTGTAGGACTCGTTATATGATATCTAGTTGAGCTAGAAAACCTGGGCAAGAGAGGGGACTGGAGACAGCTACAGCTTTCATGAACCACCACAGGGACAATCCTGAAATGTTTTGTGTTTTTAAGAGAGAAAAAAAAAAAAAAAAAAAAAAAAGATTATTTAGATTTCTGGTAATCTGCTTTAAGGGGAAAAAAAACCCAAACTAATGTAGACTTCTGGTAATCTGCTGTGGTGGGTTGACCCTGGCTAGATGCTAGGTGCCCACCAAGCTGCTCTGTTACTCCCTCTCCCTAGCTGGACAGGGGAGAGAAAATTTAACAAAAAGCTTATGGGTCAAGATAAGGACAGGGAGAGATCACTCACCAGTTACCGTCACAGGCAAAACAGACTTGACCTGGAGAAAAATTAATTTAATTATCACCAATAAAATCAGTATAGGATAATGAGAAATAAAACCAAATCTTAAAAAACACCTTACCCCCTACCCCTCCCTTCTCAGGCTGAATTTCACTCCTGATTTCTCTACCTCCTCTCCCCCATGCAGTGCAGAGGAAAGGGGAATGAGGGTTGTGGTCAGTTCATCACACGTTGTCTCTGCTTCTCCTTCCTCCTCTTTCCCTGCTCCAGTGTGAGGTCTCTCCCACAGGAGACAGTCCTCTGGGAACTGCTCCAGTGTGAGTCCTTCCCATGGGCTGCAGTTCTTCACAAACTGCTCCAGCATGGTTCCCTCCCAGGGGGTGCTTCCTTCAGGCACAGACTGCCCCAGTGAGGGTCCCCCACGGGGTCACAAGTCCTGCCACCAAACCTGCTCCAGCGTGGGTCCCCCATGGGGCCACAGGTCCTGCCAGGAGCCTGCTCCAGCGTGGGCTTCCCACGGGGTCACAGCCTCCTTGGGGCATCCACCTGCCCTGGCGTGGGGTCCTCCATGGGCTGCAGGTGGAGATCTGCCCCACCATGGGCCTCCACGGGCTGCAGGGCACAGCTGCCTCACCACGGACTGCACCGCGGGCTGCAGGGGAATCTCTGCTCCAGAGCCTGGAGCAACAACTCCCCCTCCTTCCTCACTGACCTGCGTGTCTGTAGTTGTTTCTTTCACATAGTCTCACTTCTCACTCCTGGCTGTTGTGGTGTAGCAGGGTTTTTTTACGTTCTTAAATATGTTATCTCAGAAGCACTACCAAAACCTTGCCACACAAACCTAATACATCTGCTTTTTGCAAAACATGAAATTTTGCCCAGTAAATGGCTAGTTCTCACCAAGAAGTTAATTTATCTAGAAACTTGTCAGAAAAGTGTGATAAAAAGCGTTTGCATATCATTAACTGGTTATCTTTTTAAAGGAATAATGTTAATTCTGTCAAAGAGCTGATCTGTGCCACAAAGAGCTGATCTGTGCCACACCAGAGGAAGTTTTATAGGATGTGTACCTGATGAAATTATAAATGGCTGCACTTGAGATAAACTTACACAAAGCACTGAACACAATGGAAACTGGGAAACGTGAACTGACCACATGCAATTGGGTAATCAAAATCTTTGGCTGCATAAAGAATCTGTAGCATAAGCACTTTACTGCCTGAAAATACTGAGCATTTTACATTAGCCACAACTGCTTTCAAACACTTTCAGGCTAATTTTCAAAGTATTTGGACCAGAAGGTCTCATATAGAAGGTTTTTTAACCTGCTTGGGTACTAGTATGTTAATGCTTGGCATGACTGCCCCTTGAATGTCATCTGTTTTCCTGTCTCTGTTCTCATTCTTCCTGTATGGTCAGATTTTTTCTAAAACAAGTAGATTGTCTCTTTAAATCAGAACCTGGCATGTTGTTTTGGCTGCTCTATGGCAGCAGCAGCAGGTCCTGACATAATGTTCTCAGATGCCTTCCTCTCCCCATTTCAGCTGGCTCTTCAGGTCCCTCATGTTTGCGCAAGTGGGGCTTTCTCATGCTTTTATGCACTTTGTCACAGGTTTCTGAATTGAGTTAATCTCTGAGGATTTTTCTCCTCTTTTTATTGCAATGGGCTACCTCAGACAGGTTTTGGGTAGTAATTTCCTTCTATCCAAACTGTGTATTTAAAATCCATTGGTTTATAGCATGCTCAGTGCCAACTTTGCTTTCTTTGTGAGAATCAAATATTTTCCACCTATAATAAAATGATTTGCTGGGCCTTATGTTTTTATTTAAAATGTTCATTCAAAATCCCTTGGGAGGCTGCCTTGAAGGACATGGGAGTCCAGGAAGGCTGGACATACTTCAACAGAGAAGTCTTAAAGGCACAGGAGCAGGCTGTTCCTGTGTGCTGAAAAACAAGCAGGCGGGGAAGGAGACCGGCCTGGATAAATAGGGACCTTTGGCTGGATCTCAGGAACAGAAGGAGAATCTATGACCTTTGGAAGAGGGGGAAGGTCTCTAATGAAGACCATAAAGTTGTAGTGAAACTACGTAGGGAGAACATTAGGAGAGCCAAAGCACAGCTAGAGCTCAACCTGGCTACAGCTGTTAAACATAATAAAAAATGTTTCTATAAATTCATTAACCACAAAAGGAGGATTAGGGAAAATCTCCCTCCTTTACTGGATGCAGAGGGAAACATGGTGACTAAGGATGAGGAAAAGGCTGAGGTGCTCAACGCCTACTTTGCCTCAGTCTTTAGCAGTGGAACCGGCTGTTCCCTGGACACCCAGCCTCATGAGCTGGGAGATGGGGAGGGGAAGGAGAATGAGGTCAGCTCAGTTGAAGAGGAGGTGGTCAGAGACCTGCTACACCACTTGGGTGCACACAAGTCTGTGGGACCAGATGGGTTACACCCAAGGGTGCTGAAAGAGTTGGCAGATCTGCTCGCCAAGCTGCTGTCCACGATTTACCTGAAGTCATGGCTAACTGGGGAGGTCCCATTGGACTGGAGGGTGGCAAACGTGACACCCATCTACAAGAGAGGCAGAAAGGAGGATCCAGGAAATGATAGACCTGTCAGTCTGACCTCGGTACCAGGGAAGGTCATGGAGCAGGTCATCTCGGGAGCCATTAAAAGTCATATAATGGACAACCAGGGGATCAGGCCCAGTCAGCATGGGTTTATGAAAGGCAGGTCCTGCCTGACAAACCTGATCTCCTTCTGTGACAAGATTATCTGACTATTGGATGAGGGAAAGGCTGTGGATATTGTCTACCTGGATTTTCGAAAAGCATTTGACACAGTTCCCAGTAGAATTCTCATAGAAAAACTGGCTGGTCATGGCCTGGATGAGCGAACGGTCTGGTGGATCAAGCACTGGCTGGCTGGGTGATCCCAGAGAGTGGTGGTCAATGGAGCTAAATCCAGATGGCAGCTGGTCACAAGTGGTGTTCCTCAGGGCTCAGTGTTGGGACCATTTCTGTTTAACATCTTTATTGATGATCTTGATAAGGACATAGAGTGTATCATCAGTAAGTTTGCAGATGACAACAAGATAAGCGGGAGTGTTGATCTGCATGAGGATAGGGAGGCTCTGCAGAGAGACTTGGATAGATTGGATCTGTGGGCCAATGTTAACAGGATGAGCTTCAACAAGGCCAAGTGCCAGGTCCTGCACTTGGGCCACAACAACCCCCTGCATGGCTACAGGCCTGGGGAGGTGTGGCTGGAGAGCTGTCTGGAAGAGAAGGCTCTGGGGGTTCTAATTGACAAGCAGCTGAACATGAGCCAGCAGTGTGCCCAGGTGGCCAAGAAAGCCAATGGCATCCTGGCTTGGATTAGAAATAGTGTGACCAGCAGGAGTAGGGAGGTGACAGTCCCCCTGTACTCTGCACTGGTGAGGCCACACCTGGAGTATTGTGTCCAGTTTGGGGCACCTCAACACGAGAGAGATATCGAGGTGCTGGAGCGAGTGCAGAGGAGGGCAACAAAGCTGGTGAAGGGCCTGGAGAGTAAATTCTGTGAGGAGCGATTGAAGGAGCTGGGACTGTTTAGTTTGAGGAGGAGAAGGCTGAGGGGAGACCTCATCACTCTCTACAACTACCTGAAAGGACATTGTAGAGAGGTTGGTGCTGGTCTCTCCTCACAGGTGATTAGTGACAGAACAAGAGGGAATGGCTTTAAACTCCAACAGGGGAGGTTTAGACTGGACATTAGGAAAAAATTTTCACAGAAGGAGTGGTCAGACAGTGGAATAGGCTGCCCAGGGAGGCAGTGGAGTCACCATCCCTGGATGTGTTTAAGGGTTGTTTGGATGAGATGCTGGGGGATAGGGTGTAAGGGAGAACTTTGTAGAGTAGGGCTGATGGTTGGACTTGATGATCCCAAGGGTCTTTTCCAACCTCAATGATTCTGGGATTCTGTATTTCTGTGATTTATGGTGTCTGTTAAACTTGTGGTTTTCATGTCAACTGAACTTCTTGGTGAGATATTTTCATCTCCTAGCTTCCCTGTGTTAACTTCTCTCTACACCCATTCCCACACACCTTTAAACCACACAGCAGCAAAGAAGGCATTTTTTGGTAGTGGAGGTCAAGCATAAAATTTTCAGTGTTTCAGGCCAATTAAGGATTTTGTACTTCTTCAAAAGTAATGAGCACTGAGGAACATTGAATTTATGGAAAATTGATACGATTTAGGCATGTTAGTTGATTTTATCCTGAAAACAAACTGTTGTGTCTTCCAAGATCTCTTAAGTCTTTTGTCTCTTCCTTCTCCTGCTCCTGTGAGACTGATGGAGCAGACACAGTTCACTGACTGACTCCTTTGATGTCAATGGGATGAAAGCCACAGCCAAATTAGGCTATGGACTTTCAAGATTACTTGGTGTATTATTTTCTGATTGTCTTAATAAAGCCTCTGTAGCAAATCTACAGCTGCCAGAACAATTTTAATACAACAATTGTCTTTCTCATGGTGGTATTAAGTAATTAAATTGTGCCCAGGAAAAAAATGCCTTCAGGATATTTCTGGAGGCTGCTCTTCTACAATATTCATTTTGATTGCTAATCTGAGAAGTAAACCTGCTAGTTTACCTATCATGCAGTCAATCTCTCTTCCTTTGTTATACATGATTATATTGTGTAAGATCTGCCTTTGACTCAAAGAGCTCAAATTGGCTGAGGGGAGATAACCAAACCGGCAGCCCTACTCTGAAATGTGAGCATCTGAACTGTAGCATTACCTCTCACGTTCCCCACCTCTTTGGGACGTGACCAAATCTCAAATTCAAAGATGCTATTTTTTTAAAGACCTACAGGTGTTTCATCTGCATGGGCAAGTCAAGTTTGCTTCTCCCTGACTCATGTCAGTTGTATGGACTCTGTCTATGTAACCTGTCTGACAGTGCTGCAGCTCCTGCATCCCCAGGAGCAGATGCAGTTGGGTGTCCCTGCAGGTGCCTGTAATGGTTCTGCAAACCACCTGGAATAAAGAGTAGTCAATGAATACTGAGATTAGAACATAAGCATGTATCTACCTATTAAATGGGCCACAGTGCCTTCTGAATAAAAAACTTAGTTTCTGTGCAGATACAGTTTGGAGAATAACTTAACCTTTCAGATGGTTTTCATTTATTAGTCTGTTCTGTCCAACATAGATATGAATGTTGATTCTTGCAGTGATTGCAAACCTCTTGGTACTTTACATATTTATTTCATCTTTTTCAAACAATTACCTAAAGCTTCCCGAACATTAGAATGAATCAATTTCTGTTGAATTGAACTGTGTTTTAAAAATCACAACATGTACCTTGACTTCTAAATTAGATTTAAAAATAACCAGAAAACGTAGCTACTGAGACTATAACCGAATCGTTATTTATCTCTTTAATCACTTGCTGATTCTAGGATTAGTTTCTATGACTTAATGTTCAGGAAAATATCAGCAAGATTTTCTTTCTAGACTACTATTTTAGTGCCCAAATCATAAATTAGTTCTTACTTTCAACTGTTAGTAATCCAGCCAAAACTCAGTATTTAGTATGCTGGATCTGTGATAGAAACATGTCCCTGCACAGGCAAGTGTCTTTGACTTCAGTACAGTATTAAATAACTAATGTTGTGACAATCTTTCAGATATGTCATCACTCCTGCCTGTCAAACGGTTCTTCAACACGTTCACAACCCGGCCGATAGCAACACAGCTTGTTAGCTAGGCTTAAATAGTGACTCTGAAGATATAACTTCATTTACAGATCAGAAGAGACTAAATTCTGTCAGGGTGGTTTTACAAACCGTTAAAGAAGCTGCCAGGCACAGGGATACTCTCAGAAAAAACAGGAGGACCAGCAGTGATGCTCAGCAGAGGACCCTGTGCGACTCTTCCACTGCAGCCCCTCCAAGTCCCTGCCATGAGTGACAGCGCTCTGATGAGCTGCTCCCTGGGGAGGGTTTCTTACAGTTGGATAAATACGTAGGCATCCACACACTCTGCCTCTTCCTATTTATTAAAAAAATAATAATCTGAAAAGCCTTTCTACCTGTATTATTGTACAACAGCAAAATGGGATAACAGCCTGTGGCTCAGATTTATAATCAGATTGCAGATGCAATAGATGGGGCAGAAGATTATCACTAACCTACTCCCATTTAAACTCAGGTGACAGACTATTCCTTTCCATTAATAAGTTGATATTTTTTTTAATACAAACAACAAAAGGAGGAATATGGGATGAAATAAGGAGGTGGATGTGGAACTGAAGTTTCTTTTATTACCAGCTAATTCACCTTTCCACTTTAAAACCTATGTCCAACCTCCAGAGGCTCTGAAGATGGACTTCTTACAGAATCATGATGCCTGCCTCATATTTTGCCTGTTTGAATGTATTCATATTTAATCACGGTATTATTGCGTATTTTTCGAGATACTACCTTGCCTGCAGCTATGGCAGCAGCCTTTCAGAAGAGTCTTTTAAACTGTAATTAAATAAAATAAACATACACAGAAGAGTGTGGGAGCTGGTCGTTGAGGACAAGAGCATTTGGGATGCAAGAGGTGCTATTATTCTGTGTTGACCTGTAATAATTTGCATAAGCCACCTGCCTTAGTTTATCCAACTGTTAAATTGTTATAAGAGCACGTTTCTCCCCCCCCCCCCCCCCCCCCGGGTTGTGGACAGAACTCATTAATGTTTCATAAACAGTTTCAGATGCTTTTGTAAAATCATCCTATTCACAGTGGGTCACACTAATGAGATCTACTGATGAAAGGTAAACCCCAAGTATTATTATAATATTATTCACTTTCAAGCAAATATTTTGACAGAGTATAACATTCATGGCACCTTTACAATGAGAAATTTATAATAATTTTTAATTAAAGCATTATTTCTAATTAAAACATTAATTCTACAGCAATAACATTAATTTTTCCATTGAAAAGCCAATCAAAATCCTGACACAGATAGAGATTTTGTAATTAAATTCTTTATAACACATCCCAGCTGACTCTGATTTTTATCCGTCTCAGTACACAGCGCTGCCAGCAGCTTTCCACAATAATTTAATGATTTCTGAGAGAGCAGCCATTCATTTATAAGCCACCATCCCCAGCCCCCATGATATAAACCTTTCCTAGCAATAAAGTCTGGATTTTCTTCTCTCTTCAGCCTCAGTTAAGAAGGTTATTGCCTATTTCCAGTGACTTTTGAAGTGGGCCAGATGCATCTGCATGAGTCAGGTGTTGACCAGAAGCATTTAGTCAGTCTTTATTCTCACCTTTGGTAGCATCTCTGCGTGGTTGTCTGGCATGGGGAGAGTGTGGGACACCAGACAGCCATGTACCACTAGCCAAGGCATGAGGGCAGGGTGGAGCAGATGTACCATGATACGCAATAACCCCCTCACAAGGCACGGAAAAGCCAATTTCTAATTACTACTGCACAGACAGGAGTTTGTCCTCTCCTGAATCATGAAGATTTAAAAGATTTGTTACATGAATTACTTTTTTTCCAAAGAAATATCTGCATTTTGAAAGGTTAAGGTCTCTCTCAGACAGGTCCAAATGTTTTTTCCAGGATACCCTCAGCTTCTCTTGAAAAGGATCCCTGTGGGCAGTGCTTAGCGTCTCGTCGAGGATGCTTCCTTCTCCAAAGCTGGGTATGAAGTATAGATGCATACGTTCAGATAAAGTTTAACTTGCTCCATTCAAAGTCAGTGGAATTAACGCAACTAGGATTTAATAAATACATAAATCACATTATTAGATATTGTCTTTCAGGTCTTTTTTTTTTTTTTTTTTTTCTGTTTTCAGTCCTCAGACTGAGTGCCTAATAGATGTTTGCTTTATCTACACAAGGTTCCTCGAAGAAGTGCCTTCTGGAGAGAGGGATCTGTGCAAAGATTTCCTCTCTCTCCTACACAATTTTAGAGACAGCAACAAAGCAGGCTGGAAAAGGGAAGTCCTGCTCTGTAGGAATTCCTATATTTTTAGTTAACTAACTGATCACAGTGAAACATTTGAGAATGCATGTTATATGAAGCAGAAAAGCTGAAATGATAACAGTGAACTGTTTCAACACTGCAGAAATTAATTTGCAGCTAGCTTTTTAATCTACAATTCCAATGAAATTAAAAAGTTGCTGGTGAATATTTTGATTTACCTGAAACTTTGTTTCCAGTGGAAAAAAATACAATGGTAATTGGAATATTGAATCCTGATGGTGATTCTTAAGGCTATTTGGCTTTGAACCCCCTTTCTTAAAAATATCTTTTCTGAGGAGGGGTTGTTGTGTGCAGGTAATTCACCCAGCAATTCAGAAGGAAAGTTCAGCTTGAGTGCATTGCATTGTCCTCCAGTAAAACCTTTCTCCCCCTGGCAGGGTGTCTAGGAAAGACATTTAGGAGCTTCACGGCTCCTGTTTAGATGTAAATAAAACATTTCACTATGGATTTTCCTCAACTCCACATAATCAGTTTTTGCAGTAGGAAGGAGATGATCAGCAAGGTAGCAGAGGATATTGTGTAACAGAAAGACCATCTTGACTAACCAGTGATGTTTCTTTCACTATTTGCTTGAGAAAAAAAAAATAATCTTGGCTCTTTATGAAGGTGAGTAGGCCCAGATTTACAGGGTTACCATACAGCCACAAGGTATACATGCTTGAAAGGTAAAAAATCAGTTTTAAACATAGGTGCTTGATATTCAATGGAAGTGAGCTGATAAAAGGTTTCCCTGTCCAGAAATGAAGGCTGCATTTGCCAGATCCGTATGTAGAGCAGTGCTGAAAACCTGTAGTTTTTCTAATTTAATGTACAAGTCTGTTACCTGTTAACTTGAAATAGCTTTCAAGAATTCTAAAGGTACTAAGCAACACTGATGTTTCTGCTTTATGAAAAGTACTGAGATCCTAAGGAGGCCACTTTCTTTGCTACTGCCCTACAAAATGATATGAAATTTAAAAATGTGGGCCAGAGCTGGTCTAGAAATACCTTTATCCTGGAGAGATCAAAAACTGAATCTCTACTACAATGACCAGAAGAAGGTAACCGACCATAAAGGAACATCTACAAACTTAACAAACTGTGGAGCATTAGATCAAACAGCCTACTCCTCCCCAGTCAGCTATGGGGACATGCTGGTAAATAACTCACAGAGTGGCCCTTCTTCTAAAAATTTCTCTTGCTCTTGTTTCTAAAGTACTTG
The DNA here is from genome assembly GCF_965140245.1 of Athene noctua. Classification (NCBI taxonomy): domain Eukaryota; kingdom Metazoa; phylum Chordata; class Aves; order Strigiformes; family Strigidae; genus Athene; species Athene noctua. Next base: position 60,017,648 of record NC_134039.1, on the reverse strand, counting down.
AGGCTTATCCCAGCTATATGGATGACTTTCTGGACTTTTGACTTATAATGAACAACAAAGCAAAATGTTCCTTTGCAAGCCTTATGAACGTGGAAAGAAACATTTCTTGCAAGCTTTCCATTTTGCACAACACTTTTTGAAGGTCTGCCAACCGTATCAAGAGCAAAACAACACTGGATTGTGTATAAGAAAAGTTAAAAATATGATGTGTATGTCCCAGAAACTAGGATCACGTTGTTGACCCTTGTAACACAGCCATGGCACAATTGCAATGAAACATATTCCCTTTGGCTACAGGAGGTCTACAGTACCCACTGACACCTGGAGGTGGAAGTACCCTTAAAAATATGCAATTGGTGATCCAGATGCAGCAAAATCACCACCAGAGCAGCTGAACCCTGCTCTACTGAAGAGATGAAATGAGACAGCGAAGGGCCTCGACTTCGCCCACGGCACTGGCAAAGCCTGAGCACTCCCCCGTGAACTGGAAGGCACTGACCTTGCAAAGCACTGTCAACCGAAAGTGACAGCTGCTCCTGTCACCTTTTATCTTCTCTGCAGCTCAAGGACCAAAAGTAAAAAGCTTTAAAAAAGTAGAGAAGATCTGGGGAGGACATCTGAGTGTCTGACAGGGCCTGGCCATTTCATTGCTCTTGTTCCTATATGACAGAAAGGATACAAGAATTTGGGCCTCACTTCTCAAAATATTGGAGCCATGGTGTGAATATGTCTGACAGACACATTCACTTCTAGAAGATACTAGATCTTTCTCACTGGTATACTCAAAAAGAGCAGGTATCTTTGTTCTTCTGAAGCATGGAAAGACACCAACTGATATTACTTCTATACTAATAGCTTTCCTGTTGGCAATCCATAAGCTCATGGAGGAAGTTTTTCTGGCTGGTCCTGCCAGCAAGATCAGAACCACCTTGCTGAAGGAACAGGCCTGTTCCATATGGGGTTAAAATTGTACAGGCAAGATTTTGTTTTTATTAGACACATTGTACTCCCTTAACAACCAAAATAGCACTGATGGATTTAGCTGCATGGAGGAACACAGAGCTATGCAGCTTCCAGCATCACCCTGTGCTATTATACACTGCTGGCTACACTGGTGAGCAGCCATCTAAATTGCAGTCTTCTGAACAAGCATGCACAGTTGGATATGCTAGAGATTTACTGCAGGTCCATGCCTGCTCCTTCACTTTTCCACATGTACATTTTTGTGTTATTCTGTGATGATTATATCTTTATTTCACAAGACCCCATTTTTGCCTAGTTGAAAAGAATCATAACATACCTGATTTGGAAGCTCCATTGTAACATTTTCAAACCTCAGTGCTAACTAATTAAAATAAGAGCAAACCTGCTAACCTCACTGCTAACATTAACAGAAAAGCAGAACTATTTACTGTCACTTTTTTCTGCCAGCGAGTCCAAAATTAATCTCATCTGAAGCATACAGGCATAGATTTGGACTGAAGAGTGGCTTTAAAATGAATCAAAAAAATATATAAGACATTAAAACTGGTATCTAGCCTTATGTGAGAATACTGATGCCCTGATTCATGAACATCCAGAAATGTGTGCGCTGAGTGTACAGTGTTTACACTGAACAGATCTCTGTTTGTGTAACTCAATGCAATGATTAAAAGAAAAGCTTCAAGATCAGAATCAACATTAGGCCAGGGTTTACCCTCTGTGGCGCCCATTTTGCAAGTCTTTTTAGTATCACCAGGCTCTTAAAGAACCTTCAGACTCTCTACCCAGTCTTCAGGGCTCTGGGCTGCTGGTGGCCCAAGCAGATCTCTTACAAACATCACCAAGATGTCTTTAAGCATGAACCCATCCTGGAACCTACAATTTGCATTGAACTGTTTCAGGATATCACAGAACATCTTATACCTTGGGAAGATGAGGATGATATGAGCAAAAGGACTGGTTGCAAACTGCGAACTGCATCATGAATCAGTGCTGATGACAACTATTTGTCAAATGTGGTTTACATTTAACAACAAGTGACTTTCAAAACTGTCTGTTGATAGCTCACTGATCTGAATTTGATTAGCCAAACGTTTCCTATAATTTCTTTAAACATGGGAATCATGGCCTTTAGCACGTGTCTTATCAAGAGTATCAGGCTCTTATTTCTTCCCAGTAGACTGAGCTATCTGCTATGTTAACTAGGAGATCCCTCCATTACACTGTATTAATAGCTCCAAAGTCCAGGCAATAAGGTTACCTAAATCCAGCAAATGTGTACTAAATGGCAATGTTAACAATTTAACAATCTAGTTACGAGCAGTAAGTTACAAAAAAAGTCAAGCTGTCTCTGTCTTTCCTTAGTTTTCCCCTTAATGGTCTCATTAGTTTTTGTAGTTGGGCAGAGCAGTTAATGGCCTCAGCAATAAATCCAGCAAAGTGAAGTTTTAAATCATCAAGGTAGATCTGTACTGCTGGTTTGTCTTGTTATTTTCCATGTTGACCTCTGTTACCTTTATTTAGGTCATGCTCCCTTAATTTTAACTGTTTCTAACAGGTGATATCTAACTCTGAAATACTGAATCTTGACCACATACATGCCAGGTTAATGAGTGCTTCAGACTCTACAGAATGATTCATCTAGACCTTCCAAGATTACAGTAGCTTAAAATCAGAAGCATTTGAAAACAGTGACAATAAAACCATGGTTTCTTTGTATTTGTCTCTTGTAGTTCAGAACTTTATTGTTCAGATTTTGCCAGCAGTCCAATGAGGGCCAGAAAGACCCTCTTAAAAAGCACCACCACCACAAAACTACCAGTTTTTATTTAGTCACATGACTCAAGGACCAGGGAGCTTAAGGAAGAATGGTAAGGAAAACAAAAATCACAATCAAATCTCAAGACTGGTAGAGAAATACCTGACAAAAGACCCATGATTTCAGGATCTGTGTACTACGATAATGGTCAGATTAGTGATAAAGATCATTGCATTTTATGTTCCCTTTCTCTTGACAGCTTTCACTTCTGATTCACTGTGGTGTTTATTGAGTCCATGGATGTTTAGCCAGTGTACAACTGAAGTAAAACAGCCATGAATCATGCCCTCGACATGCTCTTTATTGTAGTCCCTAACACTTTATAATGTTGTCTAGAAATCCAAAAGAATGATTTAGTCAAACCATGGCTTCTATTTCATTTTTATTAAAAACTGGCTCTCTGCCTAAACTATTGGCATTTTGAACAGTGAACTTAGGCTAGAATATATTGCTTTATCTGGAACATTTGTAACCTTTATTGATCTGCTCAGGTAAAAGCACAGAGTAAAAGGTCTTTATTATTGATGTGGAAAATACTACTTCTCCATTGTTTTTCAGTCCTCAAACATCTGTCACTTTCTCCTTGATAAATCCCCTTAAGTATTCCTTGTTCTGCACCTATAAATCCCATCCATGGTTATTTAGTGGGATTCATGTGTTTTTCCATGTAGAATCATAGAATGGTTTGGACTGGAAGGGACCCTTAAAGGCCATCTAGTCCAACCCTCCTGCAATGGGCAGGGACATCTTCAGCTAGATCAGGTTGCTCAGAGCCTCATCCAACCTGATCTTGAATGTTTCCAGGTATGGGGCACCTACCACCTCTCTGGGCAACATGTTCCAGCGTGTCACCACCCTCAAATAGCTGAATTAACGTAGCTTGCAGCACTTTCTCCACATCTAACTTTAGAATACGATTGTTTTGCATAAATACAGCTTACCGTGGTCACCCATCTTCTCAGAACAACGTGTTTTTTTCCTGCAGCTTCGGCCCCCCCTCTCTCAGGGACCCCACTGCCTTCCCTGCAGCAGTACCGCCCCAGGGTGAGCGTTCTTCTGGAGAGCACAGCAGCTCCACCGCCTGCTCCTCTCCAGCGTGTGCATATTTTCCAGGGGAAAATCAATTGTTAGCTGAGTTTGTTGTGCACAGCTTTGCTTTCTGATTTTATCACCCCTGATTTTACCACTCCCGCCCTGCCTCTTCTGTGGGTGCTCTGCTCAGCAGTGGGGACCCAAATCCCTGCGCTTGCCCCAGAAGTTGCGGGTGTAATATCACAGCTAATGATTTTTCGATTTTGTTTTTCTGCTTGATACTTGATGTTTCTAGTCCCTGTATCTGACAGTTCCAGCAGTGTAAGTAATAATTTTCATACCTGTTGCAAGCCCCGTGACCCAGCCGTGGCCCGGGGAAGCTTGCTCGGTGCCTCCACCCTGCCAGGGCTGCCGTTCCAGCGCCCTTTTTGCTCTTATGACTTCTGAGGCAGAATAAGCCTCCCAAGGTTTTCGGTCAGTGCATGGCTGTCATGTCTCATTTTACCTAATACATATCAAAGTGATACCTACGACAAGGTCATTTTCCTATGCCATTTGTTGATTTATCCTTTCTAATTCCACCTGCTGAGACCCAAACTGTTGCCACATCGGTCACCAGGGCACAGAAAATTTCACTGGCTATTTTCTGTGTCTGAGTACAGTTTTTTTAGTTACTAGCATTTGAAAGGATTATAGATTATTATTTATCTACATGCCTTCTGCATGTATGAGAATGCATTCAGGCTATTTATATTAATTGTTCATTCCTGCCTGGGCCACATGTTAAGTTTGTGTGTATTTGTTTGCATATTGAGGGTAATATCATTTATCCTTGTACAAACAAGGGGTGTGTGTGTGTCTGTGTGCATGCAAGCAGGTTAATGTATTCATCTCTTCATATATGTGCAGCATGTTTCTGTCTGTGTTACACAAAGATCAGCTGACGTCGTGGTTTGTTCTTCTGCATGCAGTATGTCTCTATCTACATGTTAATACTTCTCAGCAGCCTGCTGTTTGAATCATACATTAGGTAAGGAAGGCAGCACTGCTTCCCAGTGGAGAACATTTATTTTAGGTTTCCATTTTCAGAAATGAATTCAAGATGATGCTCCACCATTATGACAAAAAAAAAAATACCCCAGAAGTGTTTCACCTGACTGAAATATTTACTGGGATTGGGAGCAATGTTATGCTCCCAGAGAAATGAAGGACATCTCTGGATCCAGTGGGTGGGATCCATCTCACTTTGCAATTGTAAAGTCAGGCTAGTCCAAGCTCATCATCTTGGCTCTTTCTGTAGTCAGTAGAAAAAATATAGTTCTAGAGACTCCCTCCGTAGACATCCCATCCTATGATGGATGCTTAAAGCATGTGGGAGGACAGCTGTCTAGAGACAGTTGTTTATAGTAGACCACTGGAACTTGCTGGCTTTTGCTTTCCTGACATAGGAGGAGAGTTTTACTTACCTCTTTATCTGATGAGGTGCTTCCTGGGACTCCAGAAAAGCAAAAATAGCTGAACTGAACCTAGCAGTCTTTCTCCGTATGTGTTTCATGACCATAATTTTCCTTGCAAGCAGGTTTTTCAAGTCAAGACATGGTCCACATGGCATTAAAGGGAGTGCACTAGAATATGTGAACTATAAGCAGCACAGGCATTTAAAAGCATAGATCCTGAAGGAAAGCTTCAACAGGGGAACCGTGGATGCAAGACTAGCCTCAAAGCCAATGAAATACAATCCCCTTGAGTTTATGGGCTTGCATCTCATCGTACTGGTGAATGATTATTATCAGATCATTGGCAAGGCCAACAGCTAATCTTTGTATTGTGTTGGAACTGCTGGGCAAACAAACAGGACATCTGTGTTACAGCACTGGTAAGCCTGACATGGAATTTAATGCAGCTATCCGCAAAGGAGTATGAAGAAACTGAGTAAAAACAATAGGATCCAGGCAATGAAAAAATAATACCCAATTTTTGATTATTTCCCCCAGAGTATTTGTGAAAGGTAG